>NC_091994.1:99449636-99770655 GCF_044704955.1 Pristiophorus japonicus
CTCGGAGTAGATTTAATTGCGATGATCTTGAAGAAAGGTGACGAGTCTGACTGCGGTAACGACAGAGGAATCTCGCTGCTCTCAACCAAAGGCAAAGTCATCGCAAGTATTCTTCTCAACCACCTTCTCCCTGTGGTTGAAGAACTCCTCCCAGCCCCACCTCGTTCTGGACACCTAATTTGTAACCTGCGCCTGATTTTTTAATGTGTAGAACAGGTTTTTTCAGTTCTACAAAAATCTTCACTTGCTCCATTCTACTTTAGTTTGGAGTACGTTTTCACTGTGGAAACTTTCAAATCAGGCGTCAGTGGCCGGACACGCCCCCTTTTGAAGAAAAAATTCTGTTCCAAAGTAGAACTGTTCTACCTGACTAGAACTGCAGAAAAAAAAATGTGGAGAATTGCGATTTCTAAGATAGTCCGTTCTCCATCAGTTGCTCCTAAAAATCAGGCGCAAATCATGTGGAAACTTGGGCCCAAAGTTACAAGTGTTGAATTGATACATCTGGAAAAAAGTCTAGAAGCAAGCAACTCTTTCCAAGGACAATGTCAGCTAGACTAATTTGCTTGCCGATGGCCATGGATTGAGAAGAAAGCAGTCGTTTCCTCAAAAGAAGGAAAGTTCCATTCAATTTATCAAGCTTGTCCTGTTGTTTAGCTCTGTATATGTATATGTATATACTCGCATACATACACACATATACATATATGCACACACGTGATCAGGAGAAATAAGAGAAAGTTCAGTAGAACAATAAACATTGTTGCATCAATGATAGAGAGGGGTTAAGAGCAACAGAGAATAAGGAATAAACACTCACATCAAAGAGAAAGAAAGGTTGCATCAAATTCTCATTTAGCCAGCAATTTAAAAATAAATTGCAATCACTAAAATAGAAAATAAGTAATATCTATACAATAATAATGGCCCAGAATTTCCTGGAACAGCGTGATCTATGACTTATGTCGTAAATTACGCTGTTGTGTGTTCTGAGCTTCCTGTTGTGAACTTACTCCAAAATTTGCTGAATACTAATTTGAATACGTCACAGCGAGCATTAAGATGAATCAGTGACCGCAGAATCGGTGCAGCGAATGGCTTACCTCATCTACACCAACAAAACAGATCAATATTGACATGACCTGTGTCATATAATTCTGAATTTCAAATCCTTTCACTATGCTGAACTTGATTCAAGTTATGGACACACTCAGCTACAGTCACTGCCCCCAATCAACAAAATCCACTGCGCGGCCTTGGACAACGTGGACCATTTTCCATACCTCCAGCAAGGGCAGACATCGATGATGAGGTCCAACAACGCCTCCAGCCTTCGGTTGCCTGAGGAAGAGAGTGTTTGAAGACCAGAACCTCAAATCTGGCACCAAGCTTGTGGTCTACAGGGCAGTCGTTATACTCACCCTCCTATATGGCTCAGAGACGTGAACCATATACAGTAGACATCTCAAAGCGCTGGAGAAGTACCACAAGATCTTGCAAATCTACTGGGAGAATAGACGCACCAACGTCAGTGTTCTCGCTCAGGGCAACATCCAAGCACTGACCACACTCGACCAGCTCCGTTGGGCGGGCCACATCGTCCGCATGCCCGACACGAGAATCCGAAAGCAAGCGCTTTACTCGGAACTCCTACATGGCAAGTGAGCCCCAGGTGGACAGAGGAAACGTTTCAAGGACACCCTCAAAGCCTCCTTGATAAAGTGCAACATCCCCACCAGCACCTGGGAATCCTTGGCTCATGACTGCCCTAAGTGGAGGAAGAGCATCCTTGAGGGCATTGAGCACCTTGTCGCCGAGAGCATGCAGAAATCAAGCGCAGACAGCGGAAGGAGCGTGCGGTAAGCCAGACTCCCCACCCACCCCTTCCTTTAACCACTGTCTGTCCCACCTGTGACAGACTGTAAATTCCGTATTGGACTGTAGTCACCTGAGAACTCCTTTGAGAGTGGAAGCAAGTCCTCCACAATTTCGAGGGACTGCCTATGATGATATGATGATTCTGTTTTCAGGACCATTCTAACAGATGTTTTTTAAACGACTGATTTAGAAGATGACATTAGTAACTTTATACCTAAAAAGTCTCAGATTAAACAAGGGTGGAGAGATTGGACCTCAATTCATCTGTTACTTGAGCAAACAGGGATATGTCCACATTTGCTCAGGCGATATTCAGGCATTCCTGGCAGTAATCTTAAACAGGCGCTAGCCCCTTGTTTACGCTTAGGGGACTAACGCCGGTTTAAGGACCCCTCTCCAAAATTGGTCAGAAGCTGACTGGAGCATGCCAGCATGCTACGTGCAGTTTTTCCACTTCCCTTTGCAGCATAACCAGCAATTCTTAAAGGGCAGCAAGATACCACCAACATAAAGGCAAATCTTTTCTTTTTAACATAACCTGGAGCCATGTGGAGCAGGAGTGCTCCTTGCTCCACAGCGCCGCTTTCATCCACTTTCCATTTGCCTTCCCTGCCTCCCTGGACCAACCCGAGGGCTGTTGTTGACATCACAGCTGGCTCAACTTGGTCCAGAGGAAACCAGCGAGCTGTCTTTGGAGACCAGACAGGCACCTGCAGCTTACTGGAATTATTCAGATGAGGCCCACGGCTACGAGGAGAAAAGTGGTCTAAATCAAGGAAATTTCCAATCGCAATTGACTTAACTGAAGTATAATAATCAATTTTGCAGAGTTTCGGCAAGGATATTGGCGGAGGTGTGCAAAAGTTTCAAGAAATTATGGCACACCATGGCCCCAAGTTTCCACATGATTTGCTCCTGATTTTTAGGTTTTTGTTTTCAAAAGGGGGCGTGTCCGGCCACTTACGCCTGATTTCAAAGTTTCGTGAGTGAAAACTTACTCCAAACTAACTTAGAATGGAGTAAGTGAAGATTTTTGTACGCTCGAAAAAACCTTGTCTACACTTTAGAAAATCAGGCGTAGGTTACAAATCAGGCGTAGGGAATGGTGGGGGGGCTGTTTAAAGGGAAGTTTACAAACATTGAACACTTCAGTTTTACAAATAAAGAGCCATCATCAATAATAAATGATAAATACATCAATAAATCAACCAATAAATCATTCAAAAAAAATTAATAAAACATTTTTTTTTAAATCAATAAATAAAACATTTTCTACTTACCGACTGCAGCACCGGGAGCCCTCCAACAGCGTGCTGGGATGCCCCCTCAGTGTGTCTCTGTCAATGTCTCTATCTCTCTGTCTGTCTGTGTGTCTCTCATTCTCTGTCTGTGTCTGTGTTTCTGACAGGGAGGGACGGGGGAGAAGAAGGGGGAGGGACGGGGGAGAAGAAGGGGGAGGGACGGGGGAGAAGAAGGGGGAGGGACGGGGGAGAAGAAGGGGGAGGGACGGGGGAGAAGAAGGGGGAGGGACGGGGGAGAAGAAGGGGGAGGGACGGGGGAGAAGAAGGGGGAGGGACGGGGGAGAAGAAGGGGGAGGGACGGGGGAGAAGAAGGGGGAGGGACGGGGGAGAAGAAGGGGGAGGGACGGGGGAGGGACGGGGGAGAAGAAGGGGGAGGGACGGGGGAGAAGAAGGGGGAGGGACGGGGGAGAAGAAGGGGGAGGGACGGGGGAGAAGAAGGGGGAGGGACGGGGGAGAAGAAGGGGGAGGGACGGGGGAGAAGAAGGGGGAGGGACGGGGGAGAAGAAGGGGGAGGGACGGGGGAGAAGAAGGGGGAGGGACGGGGGAGAAGAAGGGGGAGGGACGGGGGAGGAGACGGGGGAGGAGACGGGGGAGGGACGGGGGAGGAGACGGGGGAGGGACGGGGGAGAAGGAGGAGGGGAGACGGGGGAGGGATGGGGAGACGGGGGAGGGATGGGGAGAAGGGGGAGGGGGGAGAAGGGGAGAAAGGAGATTGGGGGGAGAAAGGAGATTGGGGGGAGGAAGGAGATTGGGGGGAGGAAGGAGATTGGGGGGAGGAAGGAGATTGGGGGGAGGAAGGAGATTGGGGGGAGGAAGGAGATTGGGGGGAGGAAGGAGATTGGGGGGAGGAAGGAGATTGGGGGGAGGAAGGAGATTGGGGGGAGGAAGGAGATTGGGGGGAGGAAGGAGATTGGGGGGGAGGAAGGAGATTGGGGGGGAGGAAGGAGATTGGGGGGGGGGGGAGGGGAAGGAGAAGGGGTTGTGGGGGGGAAGGAGAAGGGGGAGGGAGGCTGAACGGGCCGGGCGCCAAGACTTCGGGCAGGGCCCGTCCCCAGCACCAGATTTACAGGTAGGTGGTGTTGGGTCGGGTCGGGGGGGTGGTGGGAGGGAGGTCGGTTCGGTTCGGGTCGGGGGGGAGGGAGGGAGGGGGAGGGAGGGAGAGGGAGGTCAGGTCGGGGGAAGGGAGGTCAGGTCGGATCCGGGGGAGGGGGGGCGGGTATCGGGTCCGGTCCGGGGGCGGGAGCGGGCGTCGGGTCCGGTCCGGGGGCGGGAAGCGGGAGTCGGGTCGGGAGGAAGCAGGAGCTGAGTGTGGGAGGAGCCTTATTCACGCAGCCCCAGTGAGGCCATTCGGCCAGGGCTAGGGGCTGCGTGCTTCGGGCCCCTCCCACACAGTTTCGGGCGCCTGGAGCTACTGCACTTGCGTGCCCACTGTAGCGCGCATGTGCAGAGGTCCCGGCACTGTTTTCAGCGCAGGGACATGGCTCCGCCCCCTACAGCTCCTGCTGCGCTGCGCCGAGGGCCAGAGGATCTGTAGGGAGGTGGAGAATACGGAGGTTTTTTTCAGGCGCACTTTGTGGCGCGAAAAACGGGCGTCCAAGTCGGGACTGTGCCGTTCTAGGCGCGGCTCGAAACTTGGGCCCCATAAAACGGTGCAACTCACACCATAATTTCCTGTGACTTTTGGGTGTAAAATTAGCCAATGCTGTAGAGAAAATTCTGGCCATTATAATAGGTTATGCATCATGACATAATTGTAACTACATATCACAATATCAAGACATCACTACAAAAAACAAAAAAAATTCACATAACTTTGATTCACCTATTTCCTGTAGCTTGAAACAAGTCAATCATAAACAACATGGAGTTAAATTCTAATAGCAGGTTGCATATACTTGGTTTGCATTCCCTTGAGTTTACAAGGTTGAGAGATGCTCTAATTGAGGTGTATAAAATGATAAAAGGATTCAAAAAGGTAGATACAGAGAAGCTTTTCCTCTCGTGGAGTAATCAAGAACAAGGGAGCCCGAACTTAAAATTAGAGTTACGCTATTCAGGAGTAAAATCAGTCGGCACTTTTTCACACAATGGGTAGTGCAATTTTGAAATTCTCTTAGAAACACAGAAACATAGAAAATAGGTGCAGGAGTAGGCCATTCGGCCCTTCTAGCTTGTACCGCCATTCAATGAGTTCATGGCTGAACATGCAACTTCAGTACCCCATTCCTGCTTTCTCACCATACCCCTTGATCCCCCGAGTAGTAAGGACTACATCTAACTCTTTTTTGAATATATTTAGTGAATTGGCCTCAACAACTTTCTGTGGTAGAGAATTCCACAGGTTCACCACTCTCTGGGTGAAAAAGTTCCTCCTCATCTCGGTCCTAAATGGCTTAACCCTTATCCTTAGACTGTGACCCCTGGTTCTGGACTTCCCCAACATTGGGAACATTCTTCCTGCATCTAACCTGTCTAAACCCATCAGAATTTTAAACGTTTCTATGAGGTCCCCTCTCATTCTTCTGAACTCCAGTGAATACAAGCCCAGTTGATCCAGTCTTTCTTGATAGGTCAGTCCCGCCATCCCGGGAATCAGTCTGGTGAACCTTCGCTGCACTCCCTCAATAGCAAGAATGTCCTTCCTCAGGTTAGGAGACCAAAACTGTACACAATACTCCAGGTGCGGCCTCACCAATGCCCCGTACAACTATAGCAACACCTCCCTGCCCCTGTACTCAAATCCCCTCGCTATGAAGGCCAACATGCCATTTGCTTTCTTAACCGCCTGCTGTACCTGCATGCCAACCTTCAATGACTGATGTACCATGACACTCAGGTCTCGTTGCACCTCCCCTTTTCCTAATCTGTCACCATTCAGATAATAGTCTGTCTCTCTGTTTTTACCACCAAAGTGGATAACCTCACATTTATCCACATTATACTTCATCTGCCATGCATTTGCCCACTCACCTAACTTATCCAAGTCGCTCTGCAGCCTCATAGCATCCTCCTCGCAGCTCACACTGCCACCTAACTTAGTGTCATCCGCAAATTTAGAGATACTACATTTAATCCCCTCGTCTAAATCATTAATGTAGTGTAAACAGCTGGGGCCCCAGCACAGAACCTTGCGGTACCCCACTAGTCACTGCCTGCCATTCTGAAAGTCCCCATTTACTCCTACTCTTTGCTTCCTGTCTGACAACCAGTTCTCAATCCATGTCAGCACACTACCCCCAACCCCATGTGCTTTAACTTTGCACATTAATCTCTTGTGTGGGACCTTGTCGAAAGCCTTCTGAAAGTCCAAATATACCACATCAACTGGTTCTCCCTTGTCCACTCTACTGGAAACATCCTCAAAAAATTCCAGAAGATTTGTCAAGCATGATTTCCCTTTCACAAATCCATGCTGACTTGGACCTATCATGCCACCTCTTTCCAAATGCGCTGCTATAGACATCCTTAATAATTGATTCCATCATCTTACCCACTACCGATATCAGGCTTACCGGTCTATAATTCCCTGTTTTCTCTCTCCCTCCTTTTTTAAAAAATGGGGTTACATTGGCTACCCTCCACTCCATAGGAACTGATCCAGAGTCAATGGAATGTTGGAAAATGACTGTCAATGCATCCGCTATTTCCAAGGCCACCTCCTTAAGTACTCTGGGATGCAGTCCATCAGGCCCTGGGGATTTATCGGCCTTCAATCCCATCAATTTCCCCAACACAATTTCCCGACTAATAAGGATTTCCTTCAGTTCCTCCTCCTTACTAGACCCTCCGACCCCTTTTATATCCGGAAGGTTGTTTGTGTCCTCCTCAGTGAATACCGAACCAAAGTACTTGCTCAATTGGTCTGCCATTTCTTTGTTCCCCGTTATAACTTCCCCCGATTCTGACTGCAGGGGACCTACGTTTGTCTTTACTAACCTTTTTCTCTTTACATATCTATCGAAACTTTTGCAATCCGTCTTAATGTTCCCTGCAAGCTTCTTCTCGTACTCCATTTTCCCTGCCCTAATCAAACCCTTTGTCCTCCTCTGCTGAGTTCTAAATTTCTCCCAGTCTCTGGGTTCACTGCTATTTCTGGCCAATTTGTATGCCACTTCCTTGGTTTTAATACTATCCCTGATTTCCCTTGATAGCCACGATTGATCCACCTTCCCTTTTTTATTTTTACGACAGACAGGAATGTACAAGTGTTGTAGTTCATCCATGCGGTCTCTAAATGTTTGCCGCTGCCCATCCACAATCAATCCTTTAAGTATCATTCGCCAATCAATCCTAGCTAATTCACGCTTCATACCTTCAAAGTTACCTTTCTTTAAGTTCTGGACCATGGTCTCTGAATTAACTGTTTCATTCTCCATCCTAATGCAGAATTCCACCATATTATGGTCACTCTTCCCCAAGGGGCCTCGCACAACGGTATTGCTAATTAATCCTCTCTCATTACACAACACCCAGTCTAAGATGGCCTCCCCTCGAGTTGGTTCCTCGACATATTGGTCTAGAAAACCATCCCTTATGCACTCCAGGAAATCCTCCTCCACCGCATTGCTTCCAGTTTGGTTAGCCCAATCTATGTGCATATTAAAGTCACCTATTTTCACTGCTGCACCCTTATTGCATGCACCCATAATTTCCTGTTTGATACCCTCCCCAACATTACTACTACTGTTTGGAGGTCTGTACACAACTCCCACTAACGTTTTTTGCCCTTTAGTGTTCTGCAGTTCTACAGTTCTACCCATATAGATTCCACATCATCCAAGCTAATGTCCATTCTAACTATTGCATTAATCTCTTCTTTAACCAGCAATGCTACCCCACCTCCTTTTCCTTTTATTCTATCCTTCCTGAATGTTGAATACCCCTGGATGTTGAGTTCCCAGCCCTGATCATCCTGGAGCCACGTCTCCGTAATCCCAATCACATCATATTTGTTAACATCTATTTGCACAGTTAATTCATCCACCTTATTACGGATACTCCTTGCATTAAGACACAAAGCCTTCAGGCTTGTTTTTTTAACACTCTTTTTCCTTTTAGAATTTTGCTGTACAGTGGCCCTTTTTGTTTTTTGTGTTGGGTTTCTCTGCCCTCCACTTTTCCTCATCTCCTTTCTGTCTTTTGCTTTTGTCTCCTTTTTGTTTCCCTCTGTCTCCCTGCATTGATTCCCATCCCCCTGCCATATTAGTTTAACTCCTCCCCAACTGCACTAGCAAACACTCCCCCTAGGACATTGGTTCCGGTCCTGCCCAGGTGCAGACCATCCGCTTTGTACTGGTCCCACCTCCCCAGAACCGGTTCCAATGCCCCAGAAATTTGAATCCCTTCCTGCTGCACCACTGCTCAAGCCATGTATTCATCTGCGCTATCCTGCGATTCCTACTCTGACTAGCACGTGGTACTGGTAGCAATCCCGAGATTACTACTTTTGAGGTCCTACTTTTTAATTTAGCTCCTAACTCCTTAAATTCGTTTTGTAGGACCTCATCCCTTTTTTTACCTATGTCGTTGGTACCAATGTGCACCACGACAACTGGCTGTTCTCCCTCCTTTTTTAGAATGTCCTGCACCCGCTCCGAGACATCCTTGACCCTTGCACCATGGAGGCAACATACCATCCTGGAGTCTCGGTTGCGGCCGCAGAAACGCCTATCTATTCCCCTTACAATTGAATCCCCTATCACTATCGCTCTTCCACTCTTTTTCGTCCCCTGCTGTTCAACAGAGCCAGCCACGGTGCCATGAACTTGGCTGCTGCTGCCCTCCCCTAATGAGTCATCCCGTTCAACAGCACTCAAAGCAGTGTATCTGTTTTGCAGGGGGATGACCACAGGGGACCCTTGCACTACCTTCCTTGCACTGCTCTTCCTGCTAGTCTTCCATTCCCTATCTGGCTGTGGACCCTTCACCTGCGGTAAGACCAACTCGCTACACGTGCTACTCACGTCATTCTCAGCATCGTGGATGCTCCAGAGTGAATCCACCCTCAGCTCCAACTCCGCAACGCGGTCCGTCAGGAGCTGGAGGCGGATACACTTCCCGCACACGTAGTCGTCAGGAACACTGGAGTCGTCCCTGAGTTCCCACACGGTACAGGAGGAGCATAACGCGTGACCGAGCTGTACTGTCATGACTTAACCCTTACATAGGCAACAACAATGCTAAAGTTTACTCACTGTTATAGAAGAGAAGAAAGAAAAACTACTCACCAATCACCAGCCAATCACTTACCCCCTTGGCTGTGACGTCACCTTTCTGTTTCTTTCTACTTCTTTTTTGCCTTCTCCCTGTAGCTGCACAAGTACGCCTCTCGCTGCCGCTGGGCTTTTTATAGGCCTCCGACCCCGGACTCGCGCCTCACCAACTGCCGCCGCCTCTCGCTGCCGCTGGGCCTTTTATAGGCCTCCGACCCCGGACTCGCGCCTCACCAACTGCCGCCGCTGGGCCTTTTATAGGCCTCCGACCCCGGACTCGCGCCTCACCAACTGCCGCTGGGCCTTTTATAGGCCTCCGACCCCGGACTCGCGCCTCACCAACTGCCGCCGCCTCTCGCTGCCGCTGGGCCTCCGACCCCGGACTCGCGCCTCACCAACTCCCAAAAGAAGATGCTTGGTCAATTGAAATTTTCAAGACAGAGATCAACAATTTTTTTTTATTAGGTTAGAGCATCAAGGGATATCAATCAACGGCAGGTAAATGGAGTTGAGGTACATAACAGCCATAATGTAACTGAACGAACATAGGAACAGGAGTAGGCCATTTCGCCCCTCGAGCCTATTCTGCCATTCAGTTAGATCATGGCTGATTGAATTGCGGAACAGCCTCGAGGGGCGGAATAGCCTACTTTTCCTTTGTTCCTATGTTCCATGAAAAGTGAGTCCTTGATTCAAGCATTGGGATAAGAGCCAGATTTAGCAGTATAAATACAATAAACCAACATACAAACACGGATCCCCACAATCTGAATTAAACAAATGCCAATGTTTAAGTGGTTTTTAACTCCAGTTGCCATATCATCACAGGCAGTCCTTTAGAATCCAGGAAGACTTGCTTCCAATCTAAAAATGAGTCCTTAGGTGGCTGAACAGTCAAATATGAGAACCACAGTCTCTGTCACAGGTGGGACAGATAGTTGTTGAGGGAAAGGGTGGGTGGGATAGGTTTGCTGCACGCTCTTTCCGCTGCCTGCGCTTGATTTCTGCATGCTCCCGACGAAGAGACTTGAGGTGCTCAGCGCCCTCTCGAAGCACTTCCTCCACTTAGGCCAGGGACTCCCAGGTGTCAGGGGAATGTTGCACTTTATCAGGGAGGCTTTGAGGGTGTCTTTCTAACGTTTCCTCTGCCCACCTTTGGCCCGTTTGCCGTGAAGGAGTTCAGAGTAGAGCGCTTGCTTTGGGAGTCTCGTGTCTGGCATGCGAACAATGTAGCCAGTACAGCGGCACTGATCAAGTGTGGTCAGTGCTTCAATGCTGGGCATGTTGGACGCTAACTTTGGTGCATCTGTCCTCCCAGGGGATTTGCAGGATCTTGCAGAGACATCATTGGTGGTATTTCTCCAGCGACTTGAGGTGTCTACTGTGTATGGTCCACGTCTCTGAGCTGTATAGGAGGGCAGGTATCAATACAGCCCTGTAGACCATAAACTTCGTGCCAGATTTGAGGTTCTGGTCTTCGAACACTCTCTTCTTCAGGCGACCGAAGGCTGCGCTGGCGCAATGGAGGCGTGTTGGATCTCGTCATCGATGTCTGCCGCTGCTGATAATAGGCTCTCGAGGTATGGAAAATGGTCCACATTGTCCAAGGCCACACCATGGATTTTGATGATGGGGGGGGCAGTGCTGTGTGGTGGGGTCAGGTTGGTGGAGGACTTTTGGCTTACGGATTTTTAGTGTAAGGCCCATGCTTTCGTACGCCTCGGTGAAGGCGTTGACGATGGCATGGAGTTCAGCCTCTGAATGTGCGCAGACGCAAGCATCGTCCGCATACTGCAGTTCGATGACAGAGGAAAATCTAAGCTGACACCCCAGTGCAGTGCTGAAGGAGCACTGTACTGTCAGCGGTACCGTCTTTTGGATGAGACGTTAAACCGAGGCCCCGTTTGCTCTCTCAAGTGGACGTAAAAGAACTCATGACACTATTTCAAGCAGGGGAGTTATCCCCAGTGTCCTGGCTAATATCTATCCTTCAATCAACATAACAAAAAAACTGATCATCTGGTCATTATCACATTGCTGTTTGTGGGAGCTTGCTTGTGCGTAAATTGGCTGCTGCGATTCTTACATTACAACAATGACTATACTGCAAAAGTACTTCATTGGCTGTATAGCGCTTTGAGAAGTCCGGTGGTCATGAAAGGCGCTATATAAATCTAAATCTTTCTTTTTCGTATATTACTCCCAATCCATGAGCTCTAATAACCTCTTATATGACACCCTATTGAATGCCTTCTGAAAATCTAAATCCAGCACATCTTCTAGTTTTCCCCTTATAACAACATAAGAAATAGGAGCACGAGTAGACCATACGGCCCCTCTAGCCTGCTCCACCATTTAATACGATCATGGCTGATCCAATCATTGACTCAGGTCGATTTCCCTGCCCGTTCTCCATAACCCGTTACTCCCTTATCTTTTAAGAAATTGTCTATTTCTGACTTAAATTTATTTAATGTCCCAGCTTCCACAGCTCTTTGAGGCAGTGAATTCCACAGATTTACAACCTTCAGAAGAAATTTCTCCTCATCTCAATTTTAAATGGGCGGCCCCTTATTCTAAGATTATGCCCTCTAGTTCTAGTCTCCCCTATTAGTGGAAACATCCTCTCTGCATCCACTCTGTCAAGCCTCCTCATAATCTTATACGTTTCGATAAGATCACCTCTCATTCTTCTGAATTCCAATGAGTAGAGGCCCAACCTACTCAACCTTTCCTCATAAGTCAACCTCCTCATCTCTGGAATCAACCTTGTGAACCTTCTCTAAACTGCCTCCAAAGCAAGTATATCCTTTCGTAAATATGGAAACCAAAACTGCATGCAGTATTCCAGGTGTTGCCTCACCAATACCCTGTGCAACTGTAGCAAGACTTCCCTGCTTTTATACTCCATCCCCTTTGCAATAAATGCCAAGATTCCATTGGCCTTCCTGATTACTTGCTGTACCTGCATACCAACCTTTTGTGTTTTATGCACAAGTACCCCCAGGTCCCGCTGTACTGCAGCACGTTTCAATCTTTCTCCATTTAAATAATAACTTGCTCTTTGATTTTTTTTCTGCCAAAGTGCATGACCTCACATTTTCCAACATTATACTCCCATCTGCCAAATTTTTGCCCACTCACTTAGCCTGTCTATGTCCTTTTGCAGATTTTTTGTGTTCTCCTCACACATTGCTTTTCCTCCCATCTTTGTATCGTCGGCAAACTTGGCTACGTTATACTCAGTCCCTTCTTCCAAGTCATTAATATAGATTGTAAATAGTTGTGGTCCCAGCACTGATCCTTGCTGCACCCCACTGGTTACTGATTGCCAACCCGAGAATGAACCATTTATTCCTACTCTGTTTTCTGTTCATTAGCCAATCCTCTATCCATGCTAATATATTATCCCCAATCCCGTGAACTTTTATCTTGTGCAGTAACCTTTTATGTGGCACCTTGTCAAATGCCTTCTGGAAGTCCAAATACACCACATCCACCAGTTCCCCTTTATCCACCCTGTTTGTTACATCCTCAAAGAATTCTCGCAAATTTGTCAAACATGACTTCCCCTTCATAAATCCAAACTGACTCTGCCTGATTGAATTTTGCTTTTCCAAATGTCCTGCTACTGCTTCTTGAATAATGGACTCCAACATCTTCCCAACCACAGATGTTAGGGCTAACTGGTCCAAAGTTTCCTGCTTTTTATCTGCCTCCTTTTTTTAAATAGGGGCGTTGCATTTGCAGTTTTCCAATCTGCTGGGACCTCCCCAGAATCCAGGGAATTTTGGTAAATTACAACCAATGCATCCACTATCCCTGCCTATTCCATCTTTCTATTCTGCTAGTTACATCCCCAAAAAACTCCCGAACAGATTTGTCAAACATGATTTCCCTTTCATAAATCTGCATTGACTCTGCCCAATCCTATTATTATTTTTGAAGTGCCCTGTTACCACGTCCTTAAGAATAGATTCTAGCATTTTCCCTACTATTGTCAGGCTAACTGGTCTGTCGTTCCCCGTTTTCTCTCTCCCTCCTTTCTTAAATAGCTGGGTTACATCTGCTACCGTCCAATCAATGGGAACCTTCCTAGAACCTATGGAATTTTGGAAGATGACAACAAATGCATCCATTATCTCTATAGCCACCTCTTTCAAAACCGTAGCATGTAGGCTATGTCCAGGGGATTTATCGGCTTTCAGTCCCATTAACTTCTCCAGTGCTATTTTTTACTAACAAAAATATGTTTCAGTTCCTCATTCTCACCAGATCCTTGGTTATCCACTATTTCCAGGAGATTTTTTTGCATCTTCTTCTGTGAAGACAGACTCAAAGTATTTGTTTAATTTCTCTGCCATTTCCTTATTCCCCATTATAATTTCTCCTGTCTCAGCCTGTAAGGAACCCACATTTACTTTCGCTAATCGTTTCCATTTTACATACCGATAGAAGCTTTTAGTCTGTTTTATGTCTCTTGCTAGTTTACTCTCATATTCTATTTTCCCTTTCTTTATCAATTTCTTAAAACATAGAAACATAGAAATAAGGTGCAGGAATAGGCCATTTGGCCCTTCGAGCCTGCACCGCCATTCAACAAGATCATGGCTGATCACCCACCCCAGCACCTCCCCCCGCCACGCCCCCTCCACACCCCCCGACCCCCCCAGCCGCAAGGACCGCATCCAACTCCCTCCCGAACACATCCAATGAACTGGCATCAACAACTCTCTGCGGCAGGGAACCCCAGAGGCCAACAACTCCCCGAGTGAAGAAGTCTCTCCCAATCCCAGCCCCAAACAGCCCACCCCCCCCATCCCAAGAGCGTGCCACCCCCCAGCTCCGGACTCACCCAACACCGGGAACACTCCCCCCACACCCAACCCGCCCCATCCTGTCAGAATCCTTCCCAAATGCCGAACACCCCCGGATGTCGAGACCCCAGCCCCGGCCACCCCGGAGCCACGCCCCCGCGACGCCAACCACACCACATCCACCAACCGCCATCTGCATAGAACCTGTCCACCCCACTCTGAACACTCCCTGCACCGAGGCACAGAGCCCCCAGGCCCGCCCCTCCAACACACTTCGCCCCCCAGACCTTCACTGCAATGTGGCCCCTTCTGTCCCCCACCTCCACCACTCTCCTCTCCATCCCTGGCCCCCGTCTCCCCTCATCTTCCCTCTGCCTCACCGCACAGCCTCCCATCTTGGGGGCGGTAACCTTCTGGGGCAGGGAATTTTAGCCCCCAGCGTGGAAGTCCAGCTCCCGCCGCAGAATTGGCCTTACCACCCCTCAATGGAAGCGGAGTGCAATTTCCCACACTCCACTTCCTTTGGGAGCAGTTAACGGGGCACGACTGGATGCTCCTGTGACAGTTTGAACTGGTGCTCTCCACTCTCCCATCCTGTGACAGTTTGGACTGGTGCTCTCCACTCTCCCGTCTTGTGACAGTTGGAACTGGTGCTCTCCACTCTCTGTCCTGTGACAGTGGGAACTGGTGCTCTCCACTCTCCCCTCCTGTGAGAGTTGGAACTGGTGCTCTCCACTCTCTCTTTTGCGACAGTTTGAACTGGTGCTATCCACTCTCTGTCCTGCAACTGTTGGAACTGGTGCTCTCCACTCTCTCTCCTGTGACACTTTGAACTGGTGCTCTCCACTCTCTCTCCTGTGACAGTTGAAACTGTCAACTTCTTGCTCTTCCTTTGCTGAATTCTAAAATCCTCCCAATCCTCAGGCTTACTGCTCTTTTTGGCAACATTATAAGCCTCTTCCTTTGATCCACTACTATCTTTAACTTCTCTTGTTAGCCACTTTTTCTATGGCGTTTTTGTACCTCAAAGGAATGTATATTTGTTGTAAATTATGTATTAATTCTTTAAATTACCATTGCTCATCTAACAGTCATACCTTTTAACGTAGATTCCCAATCTACCTTAGCCAACTAACCCCTCATAAACTACGCGGTTTGTTTTGTTTCGATGCAAGACCCTAGTTTCGGATTTAACTAAATCACTTTCAAACTTAATATAACATTTTATCATATTACGGTCACTCTTGCCTTACTGCAAGGTTATTAATTAATCCTTTCTCGTTGCACAATACTAGATCGAAAATAGCCTGCTCCCTAGTTGGTTCCTCAACATACTGATCTCGAAAACTATCTTGTATAGATTCCATGCATTTGTCCTCCAAGTTATTACTGCAAATTTGGTTTACCCAGTCTATATGCATATTAAAGTCTCCCCTGATTACTGTATTACCCTTGTTACATGCGTCTCTAATTTCCTGATTTATGTTCTGCCCTACATTACAACTACTGCTTGAGGGCCGATAAACAACTCCCACCAATGTTTTCTGCCCTTTGCTGTTTCTTAGCTCTATTTGTTGTGTGTTTCTTATTAATTTCTGTCTAGAATAGTTATCTCATTGACGATGCATACAATTAACATGAATATCTTTTGCATAAAAGAGCCAATTCATGAATGGGTACTCTTCCATCGGTCCAGGTCGTCCTCCAATACCTCAGGCAACAGGCTATCCTTCAAGTACGAACCTTGACAAGGAGTGTCAACGGGCAATTCAATGTCGGGAATGTCATAGCCAAGCCTAATGTTGCCCTATTTGACATCCATCTACATACACACTTTCCAGCAAGAGTATCTGGATAACAACCAGCTGAATTCCCCACCCCCTTCCCTAGCTCAGATGCTGTGGGGCCAGTTGTAGCCCTGGCTAAAATTAGCCAACAGAGCACAGTCCATTGGGACTGTATGATTTATTAACAAACATCATGGTGCATTTCCCACTTTGCCAGTGAAGGAGCTCATTTTTTTTACAAAAAATGCACACTTTTCAAAGGGACCATAGTAGTACAATATAATATACTCATAACCAACATGGTTTGCACCATTAAACAAACCTTCCAACAACCTTCCACCAGTTGCATGATCCCTCATCATAGATCACCTGAGAGCACTCCACCATAAACTGTGAGGCTTACAAGTCTCCATGAATGTTAAATTTTACCACTAAAATCTAAGTTTCTATATAATCTTGCCCTTTGAAGACTTCAGATGAGGTACTCAGGCAGTCAAAAGGAAATAAACAGACAACATCAACATTGTTGTGCTTCTCCAATTGGCTACCTGCCTGCCAGTCCCATCAATCAGGAGACGCTGCAAGTAGTCTAATGTTGGTGCGACAGAAGTTAAAAACTGAGAAAAAGAAAACAACTGGTTAGCTAAAAGAATGTCTGCCATCCTTCTCACCAAAAAAATCTTACCATGGTGCAATTTCCTCCTTGGTACCCAATCATCCTGTAGCAAATGTGCAAAATCACACTGTATTTGTCCTCACAACATCACTGGAAATGTCTCAAGTACCTACATGATATTTTGTGCTTCAATATGCAGTATTGGCATCATAACTTGTCAATAAACTTGTTAAAAATTTCGTAATATTACATAGAATTTACAGCACTAAAACAGGCTATGCAGCCCAACAGGTCCATGCCGGTGTTTATGCTCCACACAAGCCTACCCCCTCCCACCTTACTTCATCTCACCCTATCAACATATCCTTCTATTCCCTTCTCCCTCATGTACTTATCTAGCTTCCCTTTAAATGCATCTATGTTATTCGCCTCGACTACTCCCTGTGGTAGCAAGTGCCACATTCTCACCATTCTCTGGATAAATAAGTTTCTCCTGAATTCCTTATTGGATTTATTAGTGACGATTTTATATTTATGGTCCTTAGTTTTGGACTCATCCACAAGTTGAAACATCTCTACGTCTACCCTATCAAACCCCTCCATAATCTTAAAGACCTCTATCAGGTCACCTCTCAGCTTTCTCTTCTCTAGAGAATAGAGCCTCAGACTGTTCAGTCTTTCCTGATGGTTATACTTGCTCAGTTCTGGTATCATCCTTGTAAATCTTTTTTGTACTTTTTCCAGTGCTTCTGTATCCTTTTGTAATAGAGACCAGAACTGTGCACAATATTTAAAGTGTGGTCTAACCAAGGTATTTGGCACATTCAGCAACTTAATTGCAAAGATCACGAGCAGTTTTCACAATCGACATTTAAATGCCTAAATCCAAGTTAGCAATCAGAGTGAAACTTGATAACCTTGTATGGAAGAGTTTGCATCCTGAAGCTTAGATATGGGGTACGCAACCATTTGGAGAAATTATGTCCAAAAAGCTAATAGCAGCACTATAGCAACACCTTTTTTATGGTATCTGACTATACACCAACACAAAGGTGTTAGCGCATCTTGTATGGGTTATCTACTTTTTGGACATAGAGGGGGGTTAATTGCCCTCCGCCCCAATTTGAATTAAATAGAGAAGTACCGCCAGGATATATGGGGCAGAGAATGGAGCGAAATTCGGCACTTTTGTGAAAAAAAATGAACGGGGCAGTGTTGGGGACGGAAATGGCCTCCGCGGAGCGCTAGAGGGACGGGATCAACGACTGAGCACCCAATTTCACCTGACTCTCGGTTATAACGAGGTATCTGGTCCCTGGCCTTCTTAAAGGGCAGGTCTTTCAGGTAGGTACTGCTCATTCTATCAGTTGCATAGTTGCGTGCGGTGTGCAAAAATGGCACGTCCTAGTGGCAGCAAGAGGGCAACCAGATTCAGAGATACCCAAATTGAGACGCTGGTGCCAGCTGTGGAGGACAGGCGGCGCCTCCAATTTCCAGAGTCTTGTAGACCCTCTTGGCAGGTCTTAGGCAGAGGTGGCGGTAGAGGTGTCGGGCACCTCAATAGTGGACCGGACGGTGATTCAATGCCAAAAGAGGTTCAGCGTCATCACTCAAGTGGTGAAAGGGAGTACATGCTCCCCCTACTATTAGTCTTCAGTCTCTGGGCATCTCCTCCCCCAACTCTTACTTACCTGTGTCAGCAAACCACCATTTCACTGATGTGTCAACCATATGTCACGTGTGCATACTCACAGTTGATGGCCCCTTTCATTTGTTGCTTAGAGTTCCAGCTCATGAAGCGGTACATCCATTAGTTCCACATGCCGAACTACACTGCTACTCACCAGCCTTTCTTTGCAGACCAAGATGGCACATAAAGGGAGCAACAGAGAACAGGAGGTGGAGATGTGCAACTGCGGCAGCTTAGTGATGTGGAGGAAAGAGTACTGCAGCTAATGGGGTCGCAGGTTGCCTGCCCAGTAGCCGTTGTAACCGTCCATCCCGCTGGGGGAAGCACTGGTAAGTGAAGCCTTTTCTTTGACGCCATCTAGTCGAAATTCAACAAATGCCCATCAGTAATGTGTTCAACAATGTGTCCACCTTTGGTTGCTGCATGGTGGACTCCCCTCCCTCCCTCACCTTTACGCCACTTTTGTCCCATTTGTACTTGCGATGATGCCCCGGAGGCAGACCTTCCTGTGTCTGAGCCCTCAGAGCCAAGTGAGGTGAGAAAGCAACTGTGGGAAGAAGAGGATGCCGAGGAAGAGAAGCGCCACGTCACTGCTTCTCATCCTCGCACACACCAGCTCAGATACTGGGAGTACACGTTCTTTACAGCTTAGCTTAGGAGAGGGGTCTGCACTGGGTGATGCACCGGGACCTAGCGGGCTGAATCATGGTCAACATCAAAGGGAACCTTGGGAGCCAACACCCTAGAGAGCAACTTCGCACGCGAGTTCTGCTGCACAGGACTCAGATGAGGACTTCGATGTGGAGGCATTCGCACAAAGAATGCTGGCCATGCTCTCAGACATGCTAAGGGCAATGGCAAGAGTGTCAGAGAGCCTGTCACAAGTCGTAAGGAGGATGGAAGAGTCCGCCTCCCGCATTGCAGACAGCTCTGCGCACATCATGAAGCCCCATCATTACCAGTGTGCAGACAATGGTGGACTCCCAGAGAGACAGTGTGGATCCAGACCTCATGACGCGAGTCATGGGCGATGTAGCAGCTGCTACTGCAGGACAGGCAGAAGTGACTCAACGTCTTAGTGCTGTAATGGAGAGGAAGGTTGGTAGCATGGAAGCTCAGATTGCTCTCATGCAGTATCACCAAGATGTCACGCAGCGTCTTACTGCTGTCATCGCCCCATGGTCCACCATCGTCCACCGGGGATCTTACGGTGTCACAGCAGCCCTCCCAATTGTGCTGCAGCAGATTGGTGGGGATGCTGAGGTGCTGCCCCGGGGGAGTGGCACTGGGTCATTGGAGCAGGAACCTGCTGTGCTCTCTCAGGATGACAGCATTCCCGATCCCAGCCATGCCATTCCGTCATTGCAACCAGCCATGGCTTGCACCCAGCCAATCCAGACTGTTTGGTTGAGGCTGAGGCGGCCCAGTCTGCAGCCAGCCCTTCCAGGGTCAGAGCTGGTCGAGAGTGACCTAGAAGGACATCTGTAGCGTCTGGAGGTGAAAGAGAGCAGTTTTCCAGCAGCCATAGAGGAAACACTGCGGTGCAGTTCTACAGCAGGTCAACGTAAAAGGGTCTATAAGGAAATGCACATGGGTGAATTAAAATGTTCATGTTGTTGATGCATATTTTGGTTTTTTTAAGTAAGATAAGAAATAGGAACAGGAGTAGGCCATACGGCCCCTCGAGCCTGCTCCACCATTCAATAAGATCATGGCTGATCTGATCATGGACTCAGCTTCACTTCCCCGCCCGCTTCCCATAGTTTCAAGCTATAATACCTGTTGCTGGTTCTCATTTCAGGGTGGGGAATGAAGTGTGGAAGGCATGGGGATTCTCAGAGGAAGCTGGAAGTGGCGACCAACTTATTGGAAACGAGCAGCAATGAGACGGTCCCGGACATCCCTTGCAGGATCAGAATGGCGAGGCCATCTCCTATGTGGTGCCTGAACTCCTCCTGCTCCTTCTCCACCTTCTCAGATGCTACGGCTATGTCATTGGCCAATGGCTGTGCTCTCATGATTGCCAGGTTGTGAAGCATGCAGCAGACAACGACGAATATGGACACCTGGTCAGACGAGTACTGCAGGACTCCTCTGTCTCTCTGACAAAAGACACTTGAAGACAGGAGTTGAATCTCTGAATGTACATCAGCAGCCAAGATTTACTTACAAGTCTCCAGGAATGTTACATTTTACCACTAAAATCTTAACTAACCAAATGCTTCATAATATATACTAGTTAGTGTTTATATTTCTTACTAATGCTCATACAAGTCGCTTGTATTACAGGCTACCGTTATTAGATGTGCACTGTTCTTTAACAATTAGGAGGTGAAGTTTGTGAATGAGGTAAATGACAGGTGATATGGACACAAAACACCATAGACTTAAAAGCCGATAACAGCACTATAGCTGTGGTATCGGACTATACACTAATATATAGGTGTTAGCACATCTTGTATTGGGTCATCTACTTTTTGGACCTAGGACACAGTATAAAATTAAATAGAATCAGAATAGAAAAAAATGCAAAAATACAATACCAGCTCACGGTCAACCCCATATCATGCAATGTTATGCTGCAATATTAGAAGATGTTGACAATGTCACAATTCATTTATTTCTCTACGCATAGCCTTCACAATGGTACAGCAGTCGAGACATTCATTTTTTCACCCTGTGGTCTTGAGGACCGAAGTCCCTTGGGCTGCCTAGTACAACAACTTCATGTATGATGAGATTTACTATTTCTCAGCTATGCCTTTGCAGTGGTAGAAAAAAACTATTTAAACCATCTTGGCATTGGGGGTGTCATGAAATGCACACATCATCATCAACAACTTGCATTTGTATCGTGCCTTTATCACAGAAACTTGCTCCAAGGCACTTCACAGAAAGGTGATCAGGCAAACATCGTGATGAGGTAAAGGAGGAGGTATTTGCATGGGTGACTGAAAGCTTGGCCCAAGAGGTGGGTTTAAGGAGGGTCTTAAAGAAAAGGTGAAAAAGACAGACTTGCATTTATATCGCGCCTTTCACGACCACTGGAATTCCCAAAGTACTTTACAGCCAATGACATACTTTTTTTGAAGTGTAGTCACTGTTATAATTTAGGAAATGTGGATGCCAATTTGCACACAGCAAGCTCCCACAAACAGCAATGTGATAATAGGATAATCTGTTTTAGTGGTTGATTGAGGGATAAATATTGGCCAAGACACCAGGGAGAACTTCCCAGCTCTTCTTCAAAATAGTGCCATGGAATCTTTATGTCCACTTGAGAGCGCAGACGTCTTAACGTCTCATCCGAAAGACTGCACTTCTGACAGTGCAGCACTCCCTCAGTACTAAACCAGAGTGTCAGCCTAGATTTTTACGTTCAAGTTTCTGGAATGGAACTTGAATCATTTGGATTCAAAGGCAAGGGTGCTACCAACTTAGCCACAGTTGACACTGCAAGGGAGGTGGAGAAACAGCGAGGATTAGAGAGGCAACTCCAGAGCTCAGGGCATAGCCCTCAATGGTGGGATAGAGGGAGTAGGCATCTATTTATCCACATGCCCCTATGAAGTGCCTTGGCATGTTTATGTACGTTAAAGGCATCGTATAAATGCAAGTTTAGTGTGCACTCTTCATCACCTACATCACCTTCGCTGGGCAACTAGAGATGAACATTAAATGCCAGCTTTGCCAGTGACGTCCATAACCTGAGAGGATTGCAGAGCTCTTGGACAGTTGTAGCTGGAGAAGGGTAGAGAAATAGTGAGACCATGAAGGGATTGAAACATTTCACTTACAAGGTGCTGGGAGATTGGGAGCCAATATAGTTCAGCAAGGACAGGGGTGATGGATGAACGGGACTTGGTGCGGGATAGGATACGGGCACAACTCTCCCAGGAGAGAAAGAAAAGAAAGAAAAAAAATCACATGTCCAAGAAGAAAAGGAAAATAATTATCCAATACAATTACATTTATAGAAATACATCCTGTACCACTGAATAATCATGGAACAAGAATAAAACAATCAGCCCATTCTTTCTATAACCATGTACAATTCATTCTGTCATAGATTCAACATAATCCTATTGAATCTCTTGAGAAATGACTCTATAAAGTTTTTCCTTGCCATCAATTTAAAAATAATTCAAGCAAAACTCTGGACTATTTAAACAGTCTTGCATCCTACATTATATAATCTTAAATTGTTGTATTTTTTAACATAATATTTTAGCTCAGGAACATATGATGTTCCAAGAGTATTTCATAAGCTCTGAACTCAATTTTATAATTTTCAATCCATTTTTAATCAAAAGCTGAAAAATTGTTAATTTTGTATTTTAGTTTCCCAATCTTAGTCCAAGTTTAGTCACCCATTTTAGCTATATCTTATCATTTTAAAGATCTGGATTATGTCGCCTCTCAATCTTCCGTTCATCAATGAAAACAAGTTAATTCTGCTTGTCTTTTCATGTTAGGTTGCAGTTACACCGTATTCTGTATGAGCTCAAACTGGTGAAAGATGGTCCCCTTTGATGCACTGCCAAACAGCTTCGCATCAATGCAAAAGTGAACCTCCAATCCTGGAATTATGCTTTTCTGACTTCTTTTAAAGATACAGAATGCTCAGCACTGCACATAATATTTCAAATATAGTTGCACCAATGATTTATGCACGATTAGGATAATGTTTTTCAACTCACAATCAACTCCACTTGAAAGCCATTCCCAGTATACACGGGGTAAAAGCTGATGACACATCTGATCATGTGTGGCTTGTCTGTGACAATTTCTATGTATTTTACACAAAAGCAGATAATATTGCAGAATCAGAGCAGAAGCGTCAACATTTGAGAGCTGATATATATTTGTCTAAGTGGATAAAGCATCCTATAAATTATGATCATCTCCCATACAAAATCCAGTGCAGTTCCCAAAGATACGCGTGCATTACATACATCAGCATCACCCTTTACGCAGTGTATGCCTCATATTTCTCATTGCAGGACTCTAGAATTCAAGCACAGCTACCAGAAATTCTAACAAAAGGAAACATAAACATCAACATTGGTTTCTAACTAAAACAGGTCTAATGAACTTACGTCTTTATGTCACATCTATACAAAATCTGTTGAGCAAAATTGAGCAAACTCCTATACGTGAAAATATTTCATTTAAGAGTTTTAGCTGACAGCAGCACCATTATCTACTGAAAAACCACAACAAAGGATGCCATCTCCGAGAAAAATAGGCCACCGAAGGCACAGCCTTGCTACTATAATTAACAATGGCCAACATTCAATGACAATCACCAGAGCAACAATCATGACCACCGTTAAAGTGACCCTAGCATAAAAGAGCTTGTCTTATTTACCTAGCAATAATAAGAAAAAACATTACACATACCCTCAGTCTTTTCAGGATGCATTTCACTTCAGAGTCACTGGGAATAGTAACCAGTGTTAATTTGTGTATGCTTCTCCAGATGTACTTCAATATCTATCCTCCTTTTCAAAGCACCAGCTTCCACTGTGAATATTTCACATGCACAGCTAGCACAATAGGTACAGAGATAAAAAATAAATGCAACACAGACACAGCCTGGATGACTATTAAATCAGCCCCAGTCTACTGTAGGCAGCACTCCATTTTTTTCCCTTATGCTGTGCTGCTAGTATATTACATGCTACTAAATCCTGTCACTGACACATAAAGGAAAGAAAAATCAAATCTGTGCAGATAGATAGCTATAGAACCCACCAGGATCCCTGCAGCTCTTCAGCACATCATCCTACTCGCAGTATGATGCAGAGCGTCTGAAAATACCATTCCCCTCTCCTCTTGCTATCACTGCCACTGAATACTGATAGACATCAAGGACAAAAGGAGGAACCGGCATGAACATTAAGAGCAAATATTTAATGGAACACTGGCTTTCCTATCATCTAGCTTCATGTAACCAGGCACTGGGTGTTGCTCTCCCCTGAGAGTCTCAGGGCAATTTCTGAGCCAGAAGAAAAACCTGGCATGGAAGTGGAATGGAAATGGCAACATTTAAATTTAGTTTAATATTAATACATTTTGTGTGGCAGATAAAAAAAAAAGAACCTCCTCTCCTCCCCACTACAATTCTCCAAGCCTTATTAAATGCACAGAATTGTATCAATTAAATTTATTACACTCACAGAAAATCATCTGACAAATTGGATTTTTCTCTCCAAACATCAGATTCCAACACAGCGATATAAACTTCATGGAAGGAGTTGAGATGCAAGTGGAAGACTCCAATCCATCCAAAATTATTTGGTAATCTTTATTTTAATTCACAATTACTGTACGACAAGAAGAGACACCAACTAAGATCTAAATATTTCTAATTTAAATCTACAACAGCAGGATGATGACAAGTAGCTTACAATATGAGAAAAAACAGCAAAAAATCATTTAAAACTCTAAAATCGATCCTAGTTTCATAATCTGATACATAAACTTAGTATAAATTTAAAAACAATTAATTCAAAAAGCAAGTCAGATATCACTTTCTTATAAGCCATTAAGCCCAAGAGTCAATTATAGTATATAACTATTTGTTTATGCAAAGATTATGTTTCTACATAAAACATAAAATGTTCACTTAAAAATGATTAAAAGGTAAATTTTTGCTCACGATAAGGATGCTCCCATTAAAAAGCTTCCATGACACAAAATATTATATTTCCTTAACTGCAAATGATATATTTCAAAAATAAAGGCTGAGGCCCTAATAAATTAACCCTTATAGACCAGTCTGATTTAGTAACCAATTAGTATTTTATAAAAAAAAATGAAACAAATTAAACGGCATTCAAAAAAGCAAACTGACAGCAAAAAATTAGAGCTTTAAGTGCCAATTTTGGATCAAATTACAAAAATAAATTGTTATTTTTCAATTATTATAAATGTCTCCTAAAATCGAATATATCAATAATTAAATATAAAAGATATATTTCAGTCTTTTCAGTGATTGCATCAATATTAAATCATTATCCGATAAAATCAAATATATAATACATATTTTGGACTATCAGCTCTCCAGCTTCTTACTGTAAATAACAGACCAGGGGCCTAAGTATGCACATTAATCAGATAGCCATTCTCACAAGGCTCGACTCGAGCAGTGAAAACTCTTCTGCAGTCTCTTTCATTTTTACATTATTTGCTTTGCTGTCAGTAACATCACAACACAAGCAAAGTCTTGTAATCTTTAATCGTTCACAGAACCAGGTGTCCACATAGGTCGCATGGCCACAAGAAACAGAAAATAGACAATTTATTACCTTCTAAAATCAGTGGCAGAGAAGCTTACATAGCACATCTTCGGCAAGGCTCACCAAATGATAGGAGCATTATCCAACAGCCTGCTAAATTGCATCTTACATGGAAATAAAAGGGACTTGCACCTTTTATCATACTGGAAAGCGAGATTCAAAAATAGCACACTCACTGTGCCTGAAGAAACATGCTACTTACTAAGCACCATGCAGTACCACAGTCATATTGCCACGACTGACCCCAATCATTGAAATCAAGGGTTGACTAAGTTGGCTTGATTCAGTGACATTCGTTCCATTTAAGTTAAACATTGGTGCATTTGCTTGGTTCTTTGATGCACTATTCACACAACAAATGATATGTTAATTAGTGTATATCTAATTGGTAAGATTATCATTTTTAAAAAGGTGACAATAAAGGAGAAAAAAACATGCTGAAAGATTTGAGCATCTGTGATTAATTGTTTTAACCCTTACAGTACTGAATTCTCAAAATACATGCATCATGCCTCATAATTCAAAAAACAATTTGCATGCTGCACAGACCGGAATTTTTAAAAAAATGTTTTCCATTAGTTTTCTCCCTCCAGTTTCCAAAATATTTTATTAAATGCTACTTTTCTCCATTCATTTCAGCTCCTCCTCACATACGATGTGAATAGGAGGAACAGCTGCTCCCAGGAAACTTCCTATACAACAGCTTGCATTTATATAGCACCTTTAACTTTGAAAAATGTCCCAAAGTGCTTTACAAATGTCGAATCAAAAACATGCTCCTTTGAGCACACTAGAGCAGCCCATGGTGATCTCTAATTCAGCCTCCCCATTGAAAATGGCCAAGCATTACTTAGAACCACCTCCTTTCCCCTCCCATGGGCATAATCATGAATGGTAACCAGTGTCAGCTGTGGCTCAGTAGGTAGCACACTCGGCTCTGAGTCAGAAGGTTGTGGGTTCAAGTCCCACTCCAGGGGCTTAAGCACATAAATATAGACCGACACTCCAGTGCAGTGCTGAGGCAGCTCCGCTGCACTGTCGTTGGTGCCACCTTTCGGACGAGACGTTAAACCGAGGCCGTGTCTGCTCTCAGGTGGACGTCAAAGATCCCATGACACTATTTTGAAAAAGAGCAGGGGAGTTATCCCTGGTGTCCAGGCCAATATTTATACCTCAATCAACATAATAAAAATAGGTCATGATCACACTGCTGTTTGTGGGAGTTTGCTGTGCGCAGTTGGCTGCCACGTTTCCCACATTACAACAGTGACTACACCTCAAAAGTACTTCATTGGCTGTAAAGTGCTTTGAGACGTCTGGTGGCTGTGAAAGGCGCTATATAAATACAAGTCTCTCTTTTATAAACCCCAATCCTGCCACTCTGAGGCAGAGTGTTGACTGATCAACATACTGTACCACCAGACCACTCATTAACATTGCTTTCCGAATAAACCAAGAAATGATAATACCACAGCAATCCAAAACAGCTGTTGCTCAAACCTGAAATAATGCTATTTTTTTAAAAAGACAACTGAAAACAAAAAGTAAACACTCAACACTGTACTGTGACATGATCATACAGCATATTCGAATGACAATGTTCTGCAATGTCAGCCGTGGTTCAATTGGTAGCAGCCTTGCCTAAGTCAAAAGTCCCACTCGAGACTTGAGCACAAAAATCTAGGCTGACATTCCAGTTTAGTACTGAGGGAGTACTGCACTTTTGGAAGTGGCGTTTTTCGGGTATGTTAAACCACGTCTGCTCTCTCAGATGAATGTAAAAGATTTCATTGCACTATTTCAAAGAGCAGGGAAGTTATCCCCAGTGTCCGAGCCAATATTTATCCCTCAATCAACATCACTAAAACACATTACCTGGTCATTTATCTCGTTGCTGTTTGCGGGAGCTTGCTGTGCGCAAATTTGCTGCCACATTTCTTATACCACAACAGTGACTACACTTCAAAAAGTACTTCATTGTCTGTAAAACGCTTTAGGATGTCCAGTGGTCGTGCAAGGCGCTATATAAATGCAAGTCTTTCTTTTTTTCTATTAGAGGGATAGAATACAGACTCACACTCAACGAGCTCCTGCCTTAACCACACTACTATGCTATGCACAAAGCAGTAGCTAAGAGCCTAATAGCAGGGTTAATGGGAAGAATCTCATGTGCAGTCATATTCCGCTGCATTTTGAGCATCCCAGATTGAGTCATCCGGAATTATTGCCCCAAAAACCGGACATTTTTGAGGCGGCCAAGATGGCGACATCGGGCAGCAAGGGACGAGGACAGGTAAAATGTGCAGTGCGGAGGGGGCGGCGTGAATCGCCGGACGGCGATGAGCGGAGGATCGACGGGATTCGGCGAGTGGAGGAGCGGCATAAATCGGCGAGCGGCGAGGAGCGGAGGATCGGCGTGGAGCAGCATGAATCAGCGAGCAGTGAGGTCCGAGATCCGGAACGGATTCAGTCCCAAGGATTCCGGATTTCAGACTATTGATTTTCTTGTCTGAAATCCGGAAAAACCCAAAAACTGGCATGGATTCAGTCCCGGGGATTCTAGATTTCAAACGTTGTACCTGTATAACTTACGCACGGATGTTATCATCACTAGGGTTTTTAAATACAAAGTGTTTGGTGTCTATGAAAAGTGCAGGAGGAGATCTTTTTTGCTAATTGTCAAATATGGCAAATTTTAAAGAAACCAAGGGCACGAGTTTCGGCTCGAGTTGCTCCTCTTTTTTTGAAGCAACTAGTTTAGTATGGAATATCTTAGAAATCACAATTCTCGGCATTTAGTTTGCTCCAGTTCTAGTTAGTTAGAATAGTTTCGTTTTAGTACAGTTTTCTTTTCAAAAGGGGGCGTTACCAGCCACTTACGCCTGTTTTGCAAGTTTAGGCAGTGAAAAGTTACTCCAAACTAATTTAGAACGACGGAGTAAGTGTCGATTTTTGTACGCTCGGGAAAACCTTGCCTACAGTTTATAAATTAGGTGCAGGGAGCGAGAGATTGCGGGGGGGGGGGGGGGGAAGAAGGGGAGTTAGGGGATTTTATAAAGCATTAAACACTTCACTTTTACCAATAAAGAGCCATCATCAATAAAATGAGAAATAAATTAATAAATCAATCAAAAACATTTTTAAAAATAATTTAATAATTTAAAAAAAATCAATGAATAAAAAATTAAAAGTTTCTACTCACCTACTGCAGCATCGGGAGCCCTCCAACAGACTGCTGAATAGGTGCTCGGACGGGCCCCGTCGCTGTCGAGGTGCTCGGGCGGGCCCCGCCGCCGGAGAGGTGCTCGGGTGGGGTCCCACCGCCGGGGAGGTGCTCGGGTGGGGCCCCGCCGCCGGGGAGGTGGAGGTGCTCGGGCGGGCCCCGCCGCCAGGGAGGTGCTCGGGTGGGGCCCCGCCGCCAGGGAGGTGCTCGGGTGGGGCCCCGCCACCAGGGAGGTGCTTGGGTGGGGGCCCCGCCGCCAGAGAGGTGCTCGGGCGGGGGCCCCGCCGCTGTCGAGGTGCTTGGGCGGGGGCCCCGCCGCCAGGGAGGTGCTCGGGCGGGCCCCGCCGCCGGGGAGGTGCTCGGGTGGGGCCCCACCGCCGGGGAGGTGCTCGGGTGGGGCCCCGCCGCCGGGGAGGTGGAGGTGCTCGGGTGGGGCCCCGCCGCCAGGGAGGTGCTCGGGTGGGGCCCCGCCGCCGGGGAGGTGGAGGTGCTCGGGCGGGGCCCCGCCGTCGGGGAGGAGTTCGGGCGGGGCCCACCACCGGAGAGCTGCTGGTCGGGTGGGCCCCGCCGCCGAGGAGGTAAGGGCAGGCAGGCTATTCGGCCTGGGATAAGGGAGACGTTCCTTCGGCCAGGGATAGGGTCACCCGGAGACAGGACGCGCTGGGAGGGCCAGGAGCCACTGCGCATGCGCGCAGCTGCCAGCACTCTTTTTGGCGCAGGGCTGTAGCTCCACCCCCAGCTTGCTTGTGTTGCGCTGCATTGAAACAGGCCTGTTGGATTCGGAGAATAGCGAGGTAAGTTTTAGGCACTTTTTTTATTCTAAAAAATAGACAGGCCTCTCGGAGCGCGCCGTTCTGGGCGGGCATCCGAAACTTGGGCCCATAGTGTCAGATTTAAGCAACTTTTAAAAAAACAGAAGTACTACGCACATACAAGAAATTCTTACTATAGAATGCAGTTGTTGTGATCAAATTGGCCTGCAGTCTAAACAATGTCTAAAATGAATAGAACTATTTTGTTGATTCCCAGTCTGCTTGCCAGTACCTGAAACAACTGATTAATCAGCTACTCACCTCTAGTCTTATCAACTGCTCACGGTATCAGTACATTTTTGTTGGTTTAGGACTGAATAAGTAACAAAAAAAGTACCAAAGTAAAAACCCTCATGTTCAGACACCCTGGTCAGAAGCTGATTAATCAGCTGTTTATTGTACTGATGAGCAGCATTCTGTTCAGAGTGTCAGTTAGGGACCGCATGAATGCAACAAAAAAGGCACCAATGAACAGTAGCTGATATTAAAAGTGCTAGCATCAAGAGAAGTGGGTGAGCCGTCGATGAATAAGCTGTTTAAGATGCCAGGAAGTGCTGAGCAGCTCTATTTAGCTATTCAACAGCGCACTCAGAAAGTGGGAAACCAACAGAAGGTGGCAGTGGGGTGAAAACAATGGGGAATCTAACACAAAATGGATCAACATAGCCAACTTATACTGATCAGTACAACCAGACAAAAAACAGAATAAATATAAAGACACGAATGCTGCCAACAAACCGGAAGAAGTTGCACATGCGCAGTTCGTGGTTGTTTTTGATTTGTTGTCGCTGGACTTCCCAAAATGAGGAATAAAGAAGCGGATTTAGAAAATTGTTAGAATCGTTAATTTTAAATAAAATTCAAAGTGATAGATTCAATGACCTGTGCCATGGGGCTTAATTCTAAATTCAAAGCAAAGATGGGAAATACATGTATTGAAATCTGATTGAATGAACCTTTTGTGAGAATGTAAATTATCCTCGTCATCCTATTCCAACCATCTGAAGCAGTGCCACTAATGCAGAACTGGAGATGGTGGGAGAGGAGACAATGACTGGAAATGAATGATTAGCGGATATTTCAGACATTTAAAGATATGTATGTGATATGTATGTGTTTCTGTGACTCTGTGTAAGTAACCATACCGAGCATTACGCAAAAACAAAAGTATATTATAGTGGATGCTGGGGATCTTCCATCTGTTGGTGAACATTATTTTAAAAATTTGGAACCTGATAGTTAGGCACAGAATGCTTCTGTGCAGCTTCTGGTTCATTGGCAGGAGTCACTCCGTAAATATAAATGCTTTTGAAAATTGCAATTTAAGCATTATAACTGTACGAGCATTAAAAGCAGATTATGCTAAACTTGCGATTTAGAGACTTTTTGCACATAGCCTAATTTCAAATTCTTCATTTGCCAACATTTTCTTTCCATTATTTTGGTATCCTGTACTACATACCAACTACTAGCAAGAATAGATCAACAATTTTCTCCAACAGTTCTGCCAATGCCATGCTAAACAAGACAATGGAAGGTGTACAGTGGTGGCCCTGGAATCAGCACGAAATAATAGACAGAAACCAATTTTTTGCAAAATAATGACAACATTGATGCTACATAGCGCTGCCCACAAATAAATATATACTTTAAGACTGAAAAATAAACACCTGTAGAAATTACAAGGCAATAATATAATGATTGGGTTTAGTCAGCAAACTACAGGAGCAAAGATCAAATGGTTTACATCAGTCACATGAATTGAAATTAGATCACTGCTTTGAAATGTAGATGAATGTGTCTTGCCTTTATGAATTACAGACAATAAATAAGATGTGTGTTATTTGTCTATTCCTCCCACTTCCTTCTCCCCATGCGAACTCCTACAGTCATCATCAATAACGGCCTGAAAGTTACAGCCAACTACACACCAGAAATAAGCCACTGAAAGCAAAATCACTGCTCAAAACATCATATACAGGTTGAACCTCCCTTATCCAGCACCCTCGGGACCTGGTCTGTGCCAAATGAAGTATTTTGCCGGAGTGGGGGGGGGGGGGGGGGGGGGCGGTTTGAGGGGGGCAGGGCGTTGGAAGTGGTCAGCGGCCCGAGCGGGCCCCAAAGAGTCAGCCCGGCCCAAGCGGACCAGAGGACGCAGTCCACCGGCCCGACTCCACTGGAAGGAGCGTTGAGCGGAGGAGCGGCCAGCCCAAGGACACTGCACCGGCCCAATCCCCCCGGAGGGAATGCTGTGGGGAGGAGCAGCCGGCCCTAGGACTGTAGCTGCAGGAGTTCCAGCAGGGCAACGAGGAGGAGGCAGCCAATAACCCTGACATCGAGGAGAAAGATTATATTGGCGAGTACCCTGTACGAATTTAAAAAATATATATATGTTCAGGCTGGGGAAGGAAGGATTTTGACCGACTATGTTCTGCGCATGTGCCACCCAGCAGCCAGGAATGGTACTGGGCAACGGGTGGTGCCGGATTAGAGAGGTTCAACCTGTATGATATAAAATCCAAATTGCTTAACGAACAATTAAAATGAATTGAGACAGAAATCAACAATTGGTCTTTATTTTATAATATCCTTATACAAACCTAATTCAAGTATATTTCTTAGCAAATAACTATTTATTAGTTCAATATTATTATTCAAAGATTCTAATATTTTCAATGTTACATAGCCAACTGTAGGACATGACTAAAATTTTTACTCTTTTTAGATGCAGAGGTATAAAAATTACACCAGAGCCAAGGCTGACTCTGTCCAATGGAAATCATCATTGTGAAATTCAGTGAATCAAAGGAAAGCAAGTGTGCTGTAGAAATGTAGTGTCTGATTACTATCACTAGAGAGCTCTAGAGCATTAATATAGTTCACTAACTTGCATTAATTTAAGGGAACTGTAATGCTACATCATTACAGTGCATGTACAGTGGATCCCACTGTAAAAGTTACCAAAACAGGGTATCTAGCAGAAAGAATTCTTCATGATTACAAAGGAAATTGGAGTTCCAATGTGCAATGTCATGGACTGCTTATATGTGGGTTTACATCCTCAATCTCTCACACAATGTGTTAGATTTTCTGATACGCATTATTTAAACACCGGCGTTCAACCATTTATTTTTAAACGGGTTAAAATTGGCTTGAAAATAACACTGAACAGAAAATTTAGATTAAGATTTCTGATGTCAGCCACATAATCAAAGAAAGTTACTAAGTGGAGGTAGGAAAGCATAATAGTGCAGTGAGTTTCAGGTTATGTTTTTAAAGGTCTCCCATTTTAAAAACTTTTGTCCCCCATTTTAAGCTTTTTCATCCATATCTCCCACCATTCCCCAAGCCTGGAATATGCATCTTTAATGGAGAAAACTATACCATCTGTTCACTGACTCGAGAACATACATTTATTTTTTTTCTTGTCACCTTTCTTTCCTCCTCTCCTTCCTAATAGCATTGATTGGGCATCGTTTTACAGGTGCCAATCATCTTTCCGTACTTGCCTAACTGACCATTATTCACAAAAGGCTCAACAGCAAAGGCAGAGACACTATTCATTTCTGATTCTGTCTTCCCCCAACCTCCACATATATGCAGTTCAAGCAGCAGTAATTGAATGGCAATCATGAGCCAAAATTCTTCTCTAAATGAGCAACCTTGCGGTCAACTGCATTACATCAATACCACCCAAGCCAAGATCAGACAATTCATCACCAGTATTGAACCTGGGAACTTTATGGTCCATATGCCTCAGCCTTGTGTAAACGTACTGAGCCATCAGGGGAGCTACAAACACGTGTCTGTAATGCACTTTTAACATACACTACTGAAACATTTTTTTTTTAAAAACACTGCTGGACAGCATAAATATCAAACAATTACCTGGAATATACAGCACAGAAGCAGGCCATTCGGCCTAACTAGTCCATGCTGTTTACACTCCACAAAAGTCCCCTTCCATTCTATCTACCTCATCTCAGCATATCTTTCCTTTCCTTTTTCCATCATGTACTTGTCTAGTTTCCTTCTGAAACCATCCAAGTTATTTGTCGTAGCGAGTTCCATAATCAAACCACGCTCTGAGTAAATAAATTTCTCCTTATTTCTCTATTGGATTTATTAGTAACTATCATTTATTTATGGCCACGTGTTTTGGATTCTCCCACAAGTGGAAACATTTTCTCCACATCTACCCTGTCCAAGCCATTCATAATTTTAAATACCTCGATCAGGTCACCTCTAAGTCTTCGCTTTTCGAAACAGAAAATCTCCAAACTGTTCAATCTTTCCCAGTAGCTGTAATCTCTCTGTACCTAATATACTGTTAATGAGAAATAATGCCTGGGAAGAGGGGAAAAAGTAAAAGAACTGAAAGAGTAAATAAAATGCAGTGTGCTCTTATACACTTCTTCCCTTCCCCAAGTCAAATTTCCACAGCAACTATTATAGTAGATTAGTTAGCCAGATAATTTAATTTGAATCATCTCCAGAGAATAAGGGAGGGGGGGGGGGGGTCATTCATACAAGTTATGCAAGCAAAGAGCTAGGTTAGATGTCAGAAGGGTTTTCTTTTCACAATGGGTCATAAGCCTTTGGAATAGGTATCGGCTCAATCAGGGAATGAGGATTTGCTGCCAACGTTCAAAAGGTAGCTGAATTTCTGAAGGAGGCTGATATTGCTGAATACAAAAGATATGTGGGATGTTGGACCATGCACATCCTGATCACTTTTCTCCTGGAACTCGTGTTGATAGCCTTTAAAGGCCGGGAAGGAAGTTCATCGAATTCTTCCTTCATTGAATTGACCTAGGGTTTTTTTTTAACTCTTACAGGAGATTACATAGCTGCTGATGGGCAGGGAGCATTGATCGTCATGATGCTTAGATTTAATGGACCAGGTGAACTTTTTCATATGTTTGTAACGCCCTTAAATACAATACAAAGTTACAGAAGTATGAAACAAAACAAGGAACGTGCAATTGGAGATGTGATAATTTTTTCCCATATTAGAATTGCTGCTCAGCTGCAACAATCATTCATACATTGTTGGTGTGCTTTACAGTATTTCTGGTTCAGAGGTACTGAGTGTGACTAACACAGTGGCTTACAGATGACCCAGGATGCTGGTTGATGACTGGTATTGAATCGGCTTCTGCCCAGGCCTGGTAGACCACTATGGAAGAGCCCAAAAGGCAGTGGCTTGATTATAAGCTTAGTGATTTTTTGGTTTCCCATGACTTTAAAAAAAAAACAATAGGGCTAAATCTTTCGGCACAACCAGAAAACTTTAAAAGATTGCAACTCCCTCATTACGGCATTTTCAGTACCCCGTTGAGGTTTCAGGATTCTATTTCCGCATATGCCACAAGATGTATTTAAAACTGTTGCAGGTGAAAAGTACATGCAATACCCCATAAATAGCGTCCAGTTGTCATCTGATAGGAGAAGGAAGCCTACCAAACCTATGTTATCTTTGGGATGTGCAACCTTGATTGCCTGAGCACACAGAAGTAGAGCTACTAGGCCAGTGGTATCTTTATTGGAGGTGAAGAAAGGCTGTGCATACCCAGAGTGAGTCTGAGCTGGTTGGCCTGATCAAAAAGGAAATTACTGATTTTATCGGTAACATAAGATACCAATCTGGCTGAGCTGAAAGTCTGCTCCAAAGGTATTAAGGGATTTGATGGCATCATTGTCAAAGACCTGAGCAAGACTGGAGGTACTCATTATTCTTGGATTTTAAACCACTATCTCGGCTGCAAGTACCATTTCTAAATTGCACCATATGCTGTCAGTGTGGTTCAGCACTTTAGCATATAATCTAGGCTGACACTTTGCATAATACTGAAGAAGTGCTGCAATGTCAGAGATGCCATCATTCAGATGAGGTGTTAAACTAAGACCTGTTTTCCCAATCAGGCAGACATAAAAGATCTCTCAATGCTATTCAAGGAGGAGTAGAGAATTTTCCCCGAATGTCCTCGCTAACATTCCTTCCTCGACCAACATAACCAAAACAGATTTTAACGAGTCATTCAACTGTCATTTGCTATTTGTGGGACCTTTCGCTGCACAACTTGGCTGAAATGTATTTCTACATTGCAGTGACTGCACTTCAAAAGTAATTTGTTGAATGTAAAGCACTTTGCAACCCCATTCTGAGGCACTATATAAATGCAAGTTCTTTTATGCTGCTGAGAACACATTTTGGATCGTCAGGGGGTTAGGTTACCATGTTCAAAAGGTGACCTTGACATGTGTTTTTTTTTTTAAGTCTTCTTTTCCTCCTGTCCTGAAGACCGCTACTCCTTGCTGGAATATACTTCCACCAGTACCATGTGCCTTCCAATGCCTCATTTGAGTGCCCATTCTTCATATGTAAGCAGATTGTTTGATTGGTGAGGAGGGGGGATAGGAAGGGGCATCATTGCCGAGCTCTCAACCATAACAGATATGCAGATTTCCAGCATAAGTTGCTGTATAGGAGTGTCAAACTCAATTGATTTTTTCCTCTCTAATTTAGGGATACTGAAGCCAAATACTGCACTTCTATTATCTTGCTAGCTCCGCACTGATCAATGATTGAACCTGCAATCATCTTGGTCGCGATGACTCGGCTACTCCTTAACATTCCAGGGAATAAAACTGGGCGGGGAAATGAAGGAAAGCCTATTCACTATTCTCACCAAAATAGGAATAGACAGAGATTTGCTTTGTGCAAAACACTATTTACTTTAAAAAGTTGTATCTTTCATGTATGGATTTTTTTTGTTAAAACTCTATATACTAATTTTGTCTACCTTAATTATCAGGGCAGCTGGCAAATGACGTCAATCAAATGTCATGTGTTCACACTCTCAACTATACCATTATGGTATAACTTTGTAGCACTGTAGCTAATGCAGGCCAACATTCCAAAGAGCTGTGCTGCGGGAAGATCTAGTGGAAAGGAGAATTTCCAACCAATCCTGCACCCAACTCCAGTCATTTCCTGGCTTCAGAGACATTTAACTGTTTTGCACATGCGCTGGCACCATTTAAGATACCCACCTCGGGAGGGGGAGATAAGGAATTCATCACAGCACCTTACTGCAATGCAAGTCAGCCCTCCATACCAGTCGAAGAGTTTTGAAATAAAAATTAAAAAGTGGCTCTGCAATCAACTGAATAAGGAAAACTGCCATTTTAGCTTTAACCCCCTATCCACTTGACCAAGTCCCTAAATAATGCTGGATGCTTGGAATGTCAGGGATTCAATCAAATTTTTTTTAATGAGCATAAAAAACAGTGGGTACCCGGCATAGAAGGTTGCGCCCCAGCCTGCCCAAATTATGTTACTTTTCACCACCAAACTGGGTAAGGACAGCAGGTTTATTTCCCTACAAGACATTAATGAACCAGATGGGTTCTTATGACAATCCGGTAGTTATAGGGTCACCATTACTGATACTAGATTTTTATTCCAGATTTATTGAACTGAATTTAAATTCCCCAGCTGCCATGGAGAGATTTGAACTCATGAACATAAAAACTGACAGCAAAAGCTTCTATAGATATGTGAAGAGAAAGAGAGTTGTGAAGACTAACGTAGGTCCCTTGCAGTCGGACTTGGGTGAATTTATAATGGGGAACAAAGAAATGGCAATTGAACAAAGACTTTGATTCTGTCTTCACGAAGAAAGACACAAATAACCTTCCGGATGTACTAGGGGACCGAGGGTCTAGTAAGGAGGAGGAATTGAAGGATATCCTAATTAGGCGGGAAATTGTGTTGGGGAAATTGATGGGATTGAAGGCCGATAAATCCCCGGGGCCTGATTGTCTGCATCCCAGAGTACTTAAGGAAGTGGCCCTAGAAATAGTGGATGCATTGGTGATCATTTTCCAACCGTCTATCGACTCTGGATCAGTTCCTATGGACTGGAGGGGAGCTAATGTAACACCACTTTTTAAAAAAGGAGGGAGAGAGAAAACAGGTAATTATAGACCGGTTAGCCTGACATCAGTAGTGGGGAAAATGTTGGAATCAATTATTAAGGATGAAATAGCAGCGCATTTGGAAAGCAGTGATAGGATCGGTCCAAGTCAGCATGGATTTATGAAAGGGAAATCATGCTTGACAAATCTTCTGGAATTTTTTGAGGATGTAACTAGTAGATTGGACAAGGGAGAACTAGTGGATGTGGTATATTTGGACTTTCAAAAGGCCTTTGACAAGGTCCCACACAAGAGATTGGTGTGCAAAATCAAAGCACATGGTATTGGGGGTAATGTACTGGCGTGGAGAGAGAATTGGTTGGCAGACAGGGAGCAGAGAGTCAGGATAAACGGGTCCTTTTCGGAATGGGAGGCAGTGACTAGTGGAGTGCTGCAAGGCTCAGTGCTGGGACCTCAGCTCTTTACAATATACATCAATGATTTGGATGAAGGAATTGAGTGTAATATCTCTAAGTTTGCAGATGACACTAAACTGGGTGGCAGTGAGAGCTGTGAGGAGGATGGTAATAGGCTGCAGGGTGACTTGGACAGGTTAGGTGAGTGGGCAAATGCATGGCAGATGCAGTATAATGTGGATAAATGTGAGGTTATCCACTTTGGTGGCAAAAACACGAAGGCAGAATATTATCTGAATGGCGGCAGATTAGGAAAAGGGGAGGTGCAACGAGACCTGGGTGTCATGGTTCATCAGTCATTGTAAGTTGGCATGCAGGTACAGCAGGCGGTGAAGGTGGCAAATGGCATGTTGGCCTTCATAGCGAGGGGATTTGAGTATAGGAGCAGGGAGGTCTTACTGCAACTGTACAGGGCCTTGGTGAGGCCTCACCTGGAATATTGTGTTCAGTTATGGTCTCCTAATCTGAGGAAGGACGTTCTTGCTATTGAGAGAGTACAGCGAAGGTTCACCAGACTGATTCCAGGGATGGCTGGACTGACATATGAGGAGAGACTGGATCAACTGGGCCTTTATACACTGGAGTTTAAAAGGATGAGAGGGGATCTCATAGAAACATATAAGATTCTGACGGGACAGGACAGGTTAGATGCGGGAAGAATGTTCCCGACGTTGGGGAAGTCCAGAACCAAAAAACACAGTCTTAGGATAAGGGGTAGGCCATTTAGGACTGAGATGAGGAGAAATTTCTTCACTCAGAGAGTTGTTAACCTGTGGAATTCCCTGCCGCAGAGAGTTGTTGATGCCAGTTCATTGGATGTATTCAAGAGAGAGTTAGATATGGCCCTTACGGCTAAAGGGATCAAGGGGTATGGAGAGAAAGCAGGAAAGGGGTACTGAGGTGAAGGATCAGCCATGATCTTATTGAATGGTGGTGCAGGCTCGAAGGGCCGAATGGCCTACTCCTGCACCTATTTTCTATGTTTCTATGTCTCCGGATCATTAAGTTCAGGCCTCTGCAGCAGTAGTCCAATAACATTACCACTATACTACCGCTCCCCCATGCAGTATAATAGATAGTGGCAGAATTACAATTTATATTTTAGTGGGTTTTGCAGTTTCAAATTAATTTTCACTCCTCTCTTTCTTTGGTTTAAAGCTGTATCCAGGTATGATTCCAGTCCCATAGCTGTCAGAATGAGCAGAAGGTCTAATATCAAGCCTCTTACTTGACCACACAAATTAATCATGAAGAGATGTCTGTAATTTTCCAGTTTTTGTTCTCAACAACGAGAAAATCATTATCTTCTGCTCGCTGATCGAGATAGTGGCAAAGAAATTAGAAACTTTATACATGGGGAGAGGAGGGGAGGGCGGGGGCAGGGGCAGGAGCAAAATAACCATCCATGCCACAATCTTCCAAGAAGAAAAGTTCTTAGGTAGCAAGCAAGTAAACGGATTTTTTTCACCTTATTTCTCTAGCTTCTACACTACACCAACACCATATTTGACTGAATATTTATCAATGATGAAACAGCAGTGAATTTACATGCAACTGTTACAGTTTGGGCTCTAAATTGGACTGACAGGTTTCTGTCCCATACAATCTGAAATCATTTTTGCTTTTTGCCTCACAGAGGTAATGTCAACTGAGCAATCAACCCCAATTGTGAACTGGAATTTAGGTAGGATCCCCACTAAGACTCGTTTATTCTAAACCAACTTTGTACAGGCTAAAAAAATCTAACCAAATCTATTGAAATGAAAATAATTTACAGCAGAAAAGATAGGTCTATACTATATAGCATACAACAACTTGAATTTATATAGTGCCTTTAACATAGTAAAACATCCCAAGGCACTTCACAGGAGTGTTTTAAGACAAAACAAATAAATTTGACAAGAACAAGAAGAAATTACGGCAGATGACCAAATGCTTGGTCAAAGAGGCAGGTTTGAAGGAGCATCTTAAAGGAGGAAAGTGAAGTAGAGAGGCAGAGAGGTTTATGGAGGGAGGCTAGGCAGCTGAAGGAATGGCCACCAAAGGTTGAGCAGTTATATTCAGGAATGCTCAAGAGGGCAGAATTTGAGGAGCGCAGATATCTTGGGATGGTTGTGGAATTGAAGGAGATTACAGAGATAGGAAGGGGCGAGACCATAGAGGGATTTGTAAACAAGGATGAGAATTTTGAAATCGAGGCATTGCTTAACCAGGAGCCAATGTAGGTCAGTGAACACAGAAGTGATGGGTAAGCGGGACTTGGTGCGAGTTAGGACATGAAGCTGCCAAGTTTTGGATGACCTCAAGTTTACATCGGGTAGAATGTGGGATGCCAGCCAGGAGTGCGTTGGAGTAGTCAAGTCTAGAGGTAACAAAGGCATGGATGAGGGTGAGGGTTTCAGCAGCAGATGAGTACGGGCAATGTTACAGAGGTGGTAATAGGTGGTTTTAGTTATGCCGCAAATATATGGCCGGAAGCTCATTTCAGGGTCAAATATGACACCTAGGTTGCGAACAGTCTGGTTGAAACAGTTACAGAAATTGAAATTATAAACGTTTAGAATGCCCATTTGGAGCTGACTGCTCTTCCAGCTTGTCCCAACGTCTTGAAATGAGGTAAAATCTTGAAACAACTATTTTTTTCCATAACCCGGAAGCAAAGTACATAAGAACATAAGAAATAGGAGGAGTAGGCCATACGGCCCCTCAAGCCTGCTCCGCCATTTAATACGATCATGGCTGATCCAATCATGGACTCGGGTCCACTTCCTTGCCCGCTCCCCATAACCCATAATTCCCTTATTGGTTAAGAAACTGTCTATCTCAGTCTTAAATTTATTAAATAACCCATCTTCCACAGCTCTCTGAGGCAGCGAATTCCATAGAATGTTAATCAGATGGTAAAACACAGTGATTAAAATGTGGTTTAATACTGCAGTAATTGCAAACCTTATGACAAGCAAAATCCATCGGGCTAGACTTTCCATTATTGTACAGATCGTCCAAAAATGGGTGTTATTTCCAGCATTGGCGTTTATTATGGGTTTTGAGATCGCTGGATTATCGCCCATTTTCAAAACCCCTAGTTTCCACTTTTTAAAATGGGCGTTAGCGGGAGCGATGTGAAATGGGCGTTAGCAGTCATTTTTTTTTCTGCCGTAAAATGTCGGCGACCATAGCAACGGTCTTTTCCTGTGTTTCAGGAGGTCAGGAGTCATCAATACATGTGCAGAAGAGGAGAGAGAGAGAGAGAGAGAGCAGAGAGGAAGAGAAAACGTGTGTGGGTGTGTTATCTGGTTCTTTGTGGTTTGTTTGGCTGTTGTGGGAGGTAGTAAAGATTTTTGTGGGAATAAGAAGAAATTAGAGCGCTATTTAGTTTGGTGACAGAAATATTGGCAAAAAAAAACAACATGGAAGGCATGGAGGAGGCTGGTGAGAGCAGTGAAGTTGGAGAGGAAGTGGAGTTGGGAAGACGAAAACGAGCTAGGAGATTCTCCAACAAGGCAAATGCTGCCCTCCTGCAGGAGGTGGAGTCACGTTGGAGTCAATTGACCCAGAGAGTGGGTGGGAAGCCCACCCCGAAGGTTTACCAGAAAATTTGGGCCGAGATAGCTGAGGTGGTCTCGTCGGTGACGCACGAGGTGAGTGAGGACAACCAGTGCCGCAAGCGCTGGAACGACCTTGCCGGCTTGGGCAGAGTAAGTATTACATTTATTTATATATTTATATAATTGGAATTGTAAGTGTAATGAGTGAATAAATTCAGATCTGATGTATTGCAGTTAGACCGGGAATGTTTTACTCAAAATCTACGTTTACGGTGTATGTCTTTAGGTTAATAAGGATAATAATAATTATTATAACATCTGTCAGTTATGTGTTGTATCAGTATCTGTGACAGTACCTAGCAATGATATTATGCCATGATCTTATGCCATGGCGTGCTGTTGTTACCTTTTGCAGAAGAAGCTTTCCAAGAATAGGGCTGAGCAACGGTGCACGGGTGGCAGCCCACCAGTCATGCGTGAGCTGACTGACCTTGAGGAGCGGGCGCTGGCACTAGTGGGGATCCACCCCCAGTCGGCCACACATGCTGCAGGAGAACCTGGTGCCACGCGAGTAAAGTATATACCATTGCATGATGTAAAGTCAATAGATGCCACACACACTCATATCCAAACAATATATGATAGATTGATGAAAGTGTTATCTAATTAATGATGGGCTCATGAAAATCATTGTAATGCAGAATTTGGTTATGCTCATTAAATGTGATGTCTGTGATTATTTTGAAAGTGGTAGTGCTGTTCTTGTGCATATGCTGTGTGTAGCGTTTGAATCACCCTGTGACCCTTGCACCTCCTTCTCCTCCAAGTACCTCATTTATGTTTTGTAGCTCAGCCAAGAGCGCAGTCACAGGCAACACCACCGAGACAAGGTGCGGATCCAGCATCGGATCGTCATTCTGGTGGTGAGGAACCCCGAATCTCGCCCGTGGAGTTGCAGGGTGCCCTCTCCACTGACCACAGTGAGGTGTGAGGAGAAGCGACAAGCTCCATCATGCCAACTACAGCGATGACATTTATCGCTCCTACGGCCATGTCCTCCTCTAACATGGAGGTAGTGGGCCCAAGCACTTTGCCACAGGGCACCCCAAGTGTCTCCACGATGGCACCGACCCCGCGGAGGTTGGTTCAACGCAGCAAGACTGCTCCACGAGCAGCAGATCTAAGTGGGGACATGGTTCATTTATCCAGGCGGAATGTTGACATAAGTCAGCAGATCCTCCGGACACTGGGGGGGGGGCATAGCACAACAGCTGGCGACCATAACCGAGTACGTGCCGTGGATGGCGGTGGCCCTGGAGGTGATAGCCAGGAACCTAGTGTTCCCGGAACGCAGAACTGAACCCCAAGGTGCCGCACCCCATTGCCAACAACACGTGAACCAGGAGGAAGCTCTTGCTTCTCGCTCAAGAGGACGATCCCTCCTCGGGACCGTCCCAACCAGTAGATCTGCTGTCATTCTCCCACAATGAAGCAGCGCCCGAGGAGCACTGCGGCAAGGCGGCTTGGAGTCGGGAGGGGAAGGAGTACAGGTGGGGAAAAGGAAAATGAGGTGCATGGTCGTAGGAGGTGTAGTTGTGAGAGTATTGATGTTGTTGCTATTGAATAAATGTTGGGAGATTTGGGGGAATGTGTTTGAAGTCTTGTTGGAAATGTTAAAAATGTAATAGATGATATAAATGTTCTAAATTTGTAGTGGGGTGGGGTGTTTTGTACAGTTATCAGTATGATTTTATACAAATTAAATTTATTTTATTTAACATAGCATTGTTGCGCATTTGCTCAGATAAGACTGCTTCTCCCTGTAAGTGCGTCGGGTGTAAGTTCTCGTCCTCCTCCTCATCAGTCTGCCACCTCTTTGATTGGACACAAAATGCTCTTCAATATACCTTCTGCCATCTCTAGTCTGCAGCATGTGCGCAGTCATCAAAACAGGCTGAGAAAGTACAGGCCCCATTACAATAACTATCAGTATTACACATATTGTTACAAACAATAAATTTACCTACTAAAACAAATAAAATTCAAATCGTTCACAGTATCATAAGATGTTTGTTCAGATGTTCAAATCACCTTAAAATAACTCCAGATTACATCAAAACTCCCCAGAAGTTGAGGAAAAGTCCTCCGATTTACAACATGGCGTCCATACCACTGGGTTAAGTTCAGATGAGAGTCTAGCCCATAGCCTTTATGCATGCATAGAGAAACACAACAGGACAAAATTGTAATCGTCATATTCTAGGCGAACGTCAATCTATAACAATTTTATTAAACTTCAGACGCATCTATTTGTTAGCTTTTACAAGATATAAAATTTCACATGCTGAGAACCATTTTCTTCCATCAAAGAGCCTTGTCAACATCTTGCCAATGGAGTGAAGTAAGATAATCAATCCTCAGAATGAATACTAGAAAGGCCTGCAAGCAGCAACATGGTAAGGAATCCAGCAGTGTGCAAAACCACACACAACATTATCAGGCAAAAAATGGGCTTCAAAAAAAACTATTGAGGGAAATTACAAAATCACATATTCAGCTATTACTAGTGAATCAAACATAGAGAGAGGCAAAACTGTTGAGGAAGCAGGGTGAAGAAATAGGGCACAGAGGGAACTTATTTTTCAAACGTCTTCAGGTTGAATGCTTGAGATTTCTAAATTTTAATTTCTAGACCTCAACTACAATTTCTAGATCTAAACTACAATGGTAACTAGAAATTTGCTAGTTCAGTATGTCATCAGCAATACAAAACTATAAAAATTGTTTTTTTAAGTTTGAAATAATTTAAGCAAATACAGATAATGTTGATGGAGAAAACAGCCGGAACATTTTAGGCCAGACCCTTCTTGATTGAAGTATTTCATCTATTTTAAACTATTTGCAACTGCTATGTTTAACTCACTTCTCCTTCCCACAAAATCAGCAACTTATATGGGTTCACAGATGCCAGCAGCCCTCTTCATAAGAACATAAGAAATAGGAGCAAGAGTAGGCCCTACGACCCCTTGAGCCTGCTCTGCCATTCAATAAGATCATGGCTGATCATTGACTCAACTCCACTTTCCCGCCCGATCTCCATATCCTTCGATACCCCTAGACTCAAAAAATCTATCCATCTCAGGCCTTGAATATATTCAGAGACTCAGCATCCACAGCCCTTAGAGGCAGAGAATTTCAAAGATTCACAACCCTCTGAGTGAAGAAATTCCTTTTCATCTCTGTCTTAAATGGCCTACTCCTTAAAAATGAGACTGTGCCCCCTAGTTCTAGACACTCCAGCCAGGGGAAACAACCTCTTAGCATCTAACCTGTAAATCCCCTTCAGAATTTTGTATGCTTCAATGAGATCACCTCTCATTCTTCTAAACTCCAGAGAGTATAGGCCCATTCTACACAATCTCTCATCATTAGACAGCCCTCTCATCCCAGGAATCAATCCAGTGAAACTTCATTGTACCGCCTCCAAGGCAAGTAAATCCTTCCTTAGATAAGGAGACCAAACCTGTGCTCTGTGTGATCTCACCAAGGCCCTGTACAATTGTAGCAATACTTCCTTACTCTTATACTCCAACCCCCTTGCAATAAAGGACAACATGCCATTTGTCTTCCTTATTATTTGTTGTATCTGCATGCTAGCTGTTTGTCTTTCTTGCACAAGGACACACAAATCTCTCTGAACACCAACATTTAAAAGTTTCTCACCATTTAAAAAATATTCTGTTTTTCTATTCTTCCTATCAAAGCGAATAACCTCACATTTCCCTACATTATACTCCATCTGACACCTTCCTGCCCACTCACCTAGTTTATTGCTATCCTTTTGCAGACAATTTGTGTTCTCATCACAGCTTACTGTCCCACCTAGCTTTGTATCATCAGCAAACTTGGTTACATTACACTCTGTCCCTTCATCAAGGTCATTAATACAGATTATAAATAGCTGATATCCCAGCACTGATCCTTGCGGCACCCCACTAGTTACAGCCTGCCAACCTAAAAAAGACCCATTTATCCCTACTCTCTCTTTTCTGTCCGTTAACCAATCCTCTATCCATGCTAATACATTACCTCCAATTTCATGAGCCCTTATCTTGTGCAATAACCTTTTATATAGCACCTTATTGAATGCCTTTTGGAAATCCAAATATACCACATCCACTGGTTCCCCTTTATCTACCCTGCTAGTTACATCCTCAAAAAACTCAAATAAATTTGTCAAACACGATTTCCCTTTCATAAAACCTTGTTGACTCTGCCCATTCAGGTTATGATTATCTAAGTACCCTGATACCACTTCCTTAACAATGAATTCCAGCATTTTCTCGGTGACTGATGTCAGGCTAACTGGCCTGTAGTTCCTTGTTTTCTCTCTCCCTCTTTTCTTGAAAAACGGTGTTACATTTGCTACCTTCCAATCCGCTGGGACTGTTCTAGAATCTGGGAATTTTGAAAGATCAAAACTAATGCATCCACTATCTCTGCAGATGTAGGCCGACATGTCCAGGGAATCTGTCGGTTTTTAGTCCTATTAGTTTCTCTAGTACTTTTTCTCAACTTACATTAATTACGTTAAGTTCCTCACCCTCATTAGACCCTTAGTTTCCCACAATTTTAGGTATGCTTTTTGCATCTTCTACTGAGAAGACTGATACAAAATATTTATTGAACGTTTCTGCCATTTCTTTATTCCCCATTAATAATTTCTCCAGCCTCAGTCTCTAAGGGACCAATGTTTACTTTTGCTACTCTCTTCCTTTTTACTTAAGAACATAAGAAATGGGAGCAGGAGTAGGGCATTTGGCCCCTCGAGCCTGCTCCGCCATTTAATAAGATCACGGCTGATCGGATCTTGGGCTCAGCTCCACTTTCCTGCCCATTCCCCATAACCCTTCACTCCCTTGTTGCTCAAACATCTGTCGATCTCCACCTTAAATATGTTCAAGGACCTAGCCTCCACAGCTCTCTGGGGCAGAGAATTCCACAGATTTACAACCCTCAGAAGAAATTCCTCCTCATAGTTTTAAATGGACAGCCCCTTATTTGAAGATTATGTCCCCTAGTTCTAGTCTCCCTCATCAGTGGAAACATCCTCTCTGCATCCACCTTGTCAAGCCCCCTCATAATCTTACACGTTCGATAAGATCACCTCTCATTCTTCTGAATTCCAATGAGTAGAGGCCCAACCTTCTCAACCTTTCCTCTTAAGTCAACTCCTTCATCCCTGGAATCAATCTAGTGAACCATCAGTGAACTGCCTCCAAAGCACATATATCCTTTCTTAAATATGGAAACCAAAACTGTACGTAGTACTCTAGGTGTGACCTCACCAATACCCTGTACAGCTGTAGCAGGACTTCTCTGCTTTTATACTCCATCCCCTATGCAATAAAGGCCAACATTCCATTTGCCTTCCTGATCATTTGCTGTACCTGCATAATAACTTTGTGTTTCATGCACAAGGACCCCCAGGTCCCTCTGCACTGCAGCATTTTGTAATTTATCTCCATTTAAATAATAATTTGCTTTTTTATTTTTCCTTCCAAAGTGGATAACCTCACACTTTCCCACATTATACTCCATCTGCCAAATGTTTGCCCACTCACTTAGCCAGTCTATATCCCTTTGCAGATTTTTTGCGTTCTCCTCACAACTTGTTTTCCCACCCATCTTTGTATCATCAGCAAACTTGGCTACATTACACTCTGTCCCTTCATCCAAGTCATTAATATAAATTGTAAATAGTTGAGGCCCCAGCATCGATCCCTGTGGCATCCCACTAGTTACCATTTGCCAACCGGAAAATGACCCATTTGTCCCGACTCTCTCTTTTCTGTTAGTTAGCCAACCTACCTAAACTCATTGTCTACAGGGCTGTAGTAATACCCGCTCTTCTGTATAGATCAGAGGCATGGACGATGTACAGAAGACACCTCAACTCGCTGGAGATAGATCACCAACGATGTCTCCGCAAGATCCTGCAAATTCCCCTGGGAAGACAGGCGCACTAACATCAGTGTCCTCATCCAGGCTAACATCCCCAGCATTGAAGCACTGACCACACTCAATCAGCTTCGCTGGGCAGGCCACATAGTTCGCATGCCAGACACGAGACTCCTTAAGCAAATGCTCTATGCGGAGCTCCTTCACAGCAAGCGAGTCAAAGATGGGCAGCGGAAACGTTACAAGGACACCCTCAAAGCCAGCCTGATAAAGTGCGACATCACCACTGACACCTGGGAGTCCTTGGCTGAAGACCGCCCTTCGTGGAGAAAGTGCATCCGGGAGGACGTTGAGCTCTTCGAATCTCAACGTCGAGAGCATGAAGAGGTCAAGCGCAGGTAGCGGAAGGTGCATGCGGTAAACCAATCCCACTCACCCCTTCCCTTGGCGATTATCTGTTCCACCTGTGACAGAGTCTGTGGCTCTCGTATTTGATTGTTCAGCCACTAGAGAACTCACTTCAGGAGTGGAAGCAAGTCTTCCTTGATTCCGAGGGACTGCCTAATATATTACCCCCAACCCTTTGAGGTTTAATCTTGTGCAATAACCTTTTATGTGGCACCTTATCGACCGGCTTCTGGAAGTCCAAATACATCACATCCACTGGTTTCCATTTATCCACCCGTCAGAATCAGGTGAATTTATAATGGGGAACAAATAAATAGCAGACCAATTGAACAAATACTTTGGTTCTGTCTTCACGAAGGAAGACACAAATAACCTTCCGGAAATAGGGGACCGAGGGTCTCGCAAGAAGGAGGAACTGAAGGATTCAGTTAGTCAGGAAATTGTGTTAGGGAAATTGATGGGATTGAAAGCCGATAAATCCCCAGGGCCCGATAGTCTGCATCCCAGAGTACTTAAGTGGTCCTAGAAATAGTGGATGCATTGGTGATCATTTTCCAATGGTCTATCGACTGTGGATCAGTTCCTATGGACTGGAAGGTAGCTAATATAACATCACTTTTTAAAAAAAGGAGGGAGAAAACGGGTAATTATAGACCGGTTAGCCTGACATCAGTAGTGGCGAAAATGTTGGAATCAATTATTAAAGATGAAATAGCAGCGCATTTGGAAAGCAGTGACAGGATCGGTCCAAGTCAGCATGGATTTATGAAAAGGAAATCACGCTTGACAAATCTTCTGGAATTTTTTGAGGATGTAACTAGTAAGTGGACAAGGGATAACCAGTGGATGTGGTGTATTTGGACTTTCAAAAGGCTTTTGACAAGGTCCCACACAAGAGATTAGTATGCAAAATTAAAGCACATGGTATTGGGGGTAATGTATTGACATGGTTCGAGAACTGGTTGGCAGACAGGAAGCAGAGAGTCAGAATAAACAGGTCCTTCTCAGAATGGTCGGCAGTGACTAGTGTGGTGTCGCAGGGCTCAGTGCTAGGACCCCAGCTATTTACAATAGACATCAATGATTTAGATGAAGGAATTGAGTGTAATATCTTCAAGTTTGCAGATGACACTAAGCTGGGTGGCGGTGTGAGCTGTGAGGAGGATGCTAAGAGGCTGCAGGGTGACTTGAACAGGTTAGGTGAGTGGGCAAATGCATGGCAGATGCAGTATAATGTGGATAAATGTGAGGTCATCCACTTTGGTGGCAAAAGCACGAAGGCAGATTATTATCTGAATGGCGACAGATTAGGAAAAGGGGAGGTGCAACGAGACCTGAGTGTCATGGTACATCAGTCATTGAAAGTTGGCATGCAGGTACTGCAGGCGGTGAAGAAGGCAAATGCCATGTTGGCCTTCATAGCTAGGGGATTTGAGTATAGGAGCAGGGAGGTCTTACTGCAGCTGTAGTTGGTGAGGCCTCACCTGGAATATTGTGTTCAGTTTTGGTCTCCTAATCTGAGGAAGGAAGTTCTTGCTATTGAGGGTGTACAACGAAGGTTCACCAGACTGATTCCCGGGATGGCAGGACTGACATGAGGAGAGACTGGATCGACTGGGCCTGTATTCACTGGCGTTTAGAAGAATGAGAGGAGTTCTCATAGAAACATATAAAATTCTGACGGGATTGGACAGGTTAGATGCAGGAAGAATGTTCCCGATGTTTGGGAAGTCCAGAACCAGTGGTCACAGTTTAAAGATAAGGGGTAAGCCATTTAGGACCGAGATGAGGAGAAACTTCTTCACTCAGAGTTGTTAACCTGTGGAATTCCCTACTGCAGAGAGTTGTTGATGCCAGTTCGTTAGATATATTCAAGAGGGTGTTAGATATGGCCCTCACAGCTAAAGGGATCAAGGGATATGGAGAGAAAGCAGGAAAGGGGTACTGAGGTGAATGATCAACCATGATCTTATTGAATAGTGATGCAGGCTCGAAGGGCCAAATGGCGTACACCTGCACCTAATTTCTATGTTTCTATGTTTCACGAGGTTGGAGGTAATATATTAGCATGGATAGAGGATTGACTAACTAACAGAGAACTGAGAATAGAGATAAATGGTTCATTCTCTGGTTGGTAACCAGTAACTAGTGGGGTGCCGCAGGGATCAGTGCTGGGACCCCAACTATTTACAATCTATATTAACGACTTGGAAGAAGGGACTGAGTATAACGTAGCCAAGTTTGCTGACGATACAAAGATGGGAGGAAAAGCAATGTGTGAGGAGGACACAAAAAAATCTGCAAAAGGACATAGACAGGCTAAGTGAGTGGGCAAAAATTTGGCAGATGGGAGTATAATGTTGGAAAGTGTGAGGTCATGCACTTTGGCAGAAAAAAAATCAGAGCATTCAAATGGAGAAAGATTGCAAAGTGCTGCAGTACAGCGGGACCTGGGGGTACTTGTGCATGAAACACAAAAGGATAGTATGCAGCTACAGCAAGTGATCAGGAAGGCCAATGGTATCTTGGCCTTCAATACAAAGTGGATGGAGTATAAAAGCAGGGAAGTCTTGCTACAGCTATACAAGGTATTGGTGAGGCCACACCTGGAATACTGTGTGCAGTTTTGGTTTCCATATTTACGAAAGGATATACTTACTTTGGAGACAGTTCAGAGAAGGTTCACTTGGTTGATTCCGGGGATGAAGGGGTTGACTTATGAGGAAAGGTTGAGTAGGTTGGGCCTCTACTCATTGGAATTCAGAAGAATGAGAGGTGATCTTATCGAAACGTATAAGATTATGAGGGAGCTTGACAAGGTGGATGCAGAGAGGATGTTTCTACTGATGGGGGAGACTGGAACTGGAGAGCATGATCTTAGAATAAGGGGCCGCCCATTTAAAACAGATGAGGAAAAATTGCTTCTGAGAGGGTTGTAAATCTGTGGAATTCACTGCCTCAGAGAGCTGTGGAAGCTGGGACATTAAGAAACTGTCTATTTATGTCTCAAATTTATTCAAACGATAAGGGGATAAGGTGTTATGGGGAGCGGGCGGGGAAGTGGAGCTGAGTCCATGATTAGATCAGCAATGATCTTATTCAATGGCGGAGTAGTCTCGAGGGGCCGTATGGCCTACTCCTGTTGCTATTTCTTATGTTCTTATACTTGTAGAAGCTCTTACAATCTGTTTATATAGTCCTTGCTAGTTTTTTCTCAAGTCTATTTTTTCCCTTTATCATCAATTTTTTGTTCAGCCTTTGCTGGTTTCTGAAACTCCCCCAATCCTCAGGCTTACTACCATTCTTCGCAACATTATAAGCTTCTTCATTCAATATAATGCTATCCTTAACGTCTTTAGTTAGCCACAGATGGATTACTTTTCCTGTGGAGTTTTTGTTTTTCCAATGGAATGTATTTTTGTTGAGAATTATGAAATATTTCTTTAAATGCTAGCCACTGTTTATCTATTGCCATACCTTTTAATCTATTTTCCAATCTACTTTAGCCAACTCACCCTTCATACCTATGTAACTGGCTTTATTTAAGTATAAGACTCTAGTTTCAGACTTAGGCAAGTCACTCTCAAACATAATGCGTCGGAGGTGCATGGAGAGGCCTATAAAGGCACAGCAGGGAGTCCGGGGCCAGCGTCGGCGGCAGTCGGGAGCAGCGTCGAGGAGGTGGTTGAAGAGGCCTATAAAAGGCGTGACTTGTGCAGCTACAGGGAGAAGGCAAAAAAGAAGTAGAAAGAAATCAAAAGGTGACGTCACAGCCAAGAGGGTAAGTGATTGGCTGGTGATTGGTGAGTAGTTTTTCTTTTTTCTCTTCTATATCAGTGAGTAACTTTTAACATTGTTGTTGCCAATTTAAGTGTATCTAAGGGTTAAGTCATGGCAGGAGAGCTCGGTCGGGTGTTATGCTCCTCCTGTACCATGTGGGAACTCAGGGACGACACCAGTGTCCCTGACGACTATATTTGCAGGAAGTGTGTCCACCTCAAGCTCCTGACGGTCCGCGTTGCGGAGTTGGAGCTGAGGGTGGATTCACTCTGGAGCATCCACGATGCTGAGAATGACGTGAGTATCACGTGTAGCGAGTTGGTCGTACCGCAAGGAAAGGGTCCACAGCCAGATAGGGAATGGAAGACCAACAGGAAGAGCAGTGCAAGGAAGGTAGTGCAGGAGTCCCCTGTGGTCATCCCCCTGCAAAACAGATACACTGCTTTGAGTACTGTTGAGGGGGATGACTCATCAGGGGAGGGCAGCAGCAGCCAAGTTCATGGCACCATGGCTGGCTCTGCTGCACAGGAGGGCAGGAAAAAGAGTGGGAGAGCAATAGTGATTGGGGATTCAATGGTGAGGGGAATAGATAGGCGTTTCTGCGGCCACAACCGAGACTCCAGGATGGTATGTTGCCTCCCTGGTGCAAGGGTCAAGGATGTCTCGGAGCGGGTGCAGGACATTCTAAAAAGGGAGGGAGAACAGCCAGTTGTCGTGGTGCACATTGGTACCAACGACATAGGCAAAAAAAGGGATGAGGTCCTACGAAACGAATTTAAGGAGCTAGGAGCTAAATTAAAAAGTAGGACCTCAAAAGTAGTAAACTCGGGATTGCTACCAGTGCCACGTGATAGTCAGAGTAGGCATCGCAGGATAGTGCAGATGAATACGTGGCTTGAGCAGTGCTGCAACAGGGAGGGATTCAAATTCCTGGGGCATTGGAACCGGTTCTGGGGGAGGTGGGACCAGTACAAACCGGACGGTCTGCACCTGGGCAGGACCGGAACCAATGTCCTAGGGAGAGTATTTGCTAGTGCTGTTGGGGAGGATTTAAACTGATATGGCAGGGGGATAGGAACCAATGCAGGGAGACAGAGGGAAACAAAAAGGAGGCAAAAGCAAAAGACAAAAAGGAGATGAGAAAAAGTGGAGGGCAGAGAAACCCAAGGCAAAGAACAAAAAGGGCCACTGTACAGCAAAATTCTAAAAGGACAAAGGGTGTTAAAAGAACAAGCCTGAAGGCTTTGTGTCTTAATGTAAGGAGTATCCGCAATAAAGTGGATGAATTAACTGTGCAAATAGATGTTAACAAATATGATGTGATTGGGATTACGGAGACGTGGCTCTAGGATGATCAGGGCTGGGAACTCAACATCCAGGGGTATTCAACATTCAGGAAAGATAGAATAAAAGGAAAAGGAGGTGGGGTAGCATTGCTGGTTAAGGAGAAAATTAAGGCAATAGTTCGGAAGGACATTAGCTTGGATGATGTGGAATCTATATGGGTAGAGCTGCAGAATACCAAAGGACAAAAAACGTTAGTGGGAGTTGTGTACAGACCTCCAAACAGTAGTAGTGATGTTGGGGAGGGCATCAAACATGAAATTAGGGGTGCGTGCAATAAAGGTGCAGCAGTTATAATGGGTGACTTTAATATGCACATAGATTGGGTTAACCAAACTGGAAGCAATACGGTAGAGGAGGATTTCCTGGAGTGCATAAGGGATGGTTTTTTAGACCAATATGTCGAGGAACCAACTAGGGGGGAGGCCATCTTAGAATGGGTGTTGTGTAATGAGAGAGGATTAATTAGCAATCTCGTTGTACGAGGCCTCTTGGGGAAGAGTGACCATAATATGGTGGAATTCAGCATTAGGATGGAGAATGAAACAGTTAATTCAGAGACCATGGTCCAGAACTTAAAGAAGGGTAACTTTGAAGGTATGAGGCGTGAATTGGCTAGGATAGATTGGCGAATGATACTGAAGGGGTTGACTGTGGATGGGCAATGGCAGACATTTAGAGACCGCATGGATGAACTACAACAATTGTACATTCCTGTCTGTCGTAAAAATAAAAAAGGGAAGGTGGCTCAACCGTGGCTATCAAGGGAAATCAGGGATAGCATTAAAGCCAAGGAAGTGGCATACAAATTGGCCAGAAATAGCAGCGAACCCGGGGACTGGGAGAAATTTAGAACTCAGCAGAGGAGGACAAAGGGTTTGATTAGGGCAAGGAAAATAGAGTACGAGAAGAAGCTTGCAGGGAACATTAAGACGGATTGCAAAAGTTTCTATAGATATGTAAAGAGAAAAAGGTTAGTAAAGACAAACGTAGGTCCCCTGCAGTCAGAATCAGGGGAAGTCATAACGGGGAACAAAGAAATGGCGGACCAATTGAACAAGTACTTTGGTTCGGTATTCACTGAGGAGGACACAAACAACCTTCCGGATATAAAAGGGGTCGGAGGGTCTAGTAAGGAGGAGGAACTGAGGGAAATCCTTATTAGTCGGGAAATTGTGTTGGGGAAATTGATGGGATTGAAGGCCGATAAATCCCCAGGGCCTGATGGGCTGCATCCCAGAGTACTTAAGGAGGTGGCCTTGGAAATAGTGGATGCATTGACAGTCATTTTCCAACATTCCATTGACTCTGGATCAGTTCCTATGGAGTGGTGGGTAGCCAATGTAACCCCACTTTTTAAAAAAGGAGGGAGAGAGAAAACGGAATTACAGACCGGTCAGCCTGACATCGGTAGTGGGTAAAATGATGGAATCAATTATTAAGGATGTCATAGCAGTGCATTTGGAAAGAGGTAATATGATAGGTTCAAGTCAGCATGGATTTGTGAAAGGGAAATCATGCTTGACAAATCTTCTGGAATTTTTTGAGGATGTTTCCAGTAGAGTGGACAAGGGAGAACCAGTTGATGTGGTATATTTGGACTTTCAGAAGGCTTTCGACAAGGTCCCACACAAGAGATTAATGTGCAAAGTTAAAGCACATGGGATTGGGGGTAGTGTGCTGACATGGATTGAGAACTGGTCGTCAGACAGGAAGCAAAGAGTAGGAGTAAATGGGGACTTTTCAGAATGGCAGGCGGTGACTAGTGGGGTACCGCAAGGTTCTGTGCTGGGGCCCCAGCTGTTTACACTGTACATTAATGATTTAGACGAGGGGATTAAATGTAGTATCTCCAAATTTGCGGATGACACTAAGTTGGGTGGCAGTGTGAGCTGCAAGGAGGATTCTAGGAGGCTGCAGAGCGACTTGGATAGGTTAGGTGAGTGGGCAAATGCATGGCAGATGAAGTATAATGTGGATAAATGTGAGGTTATCCACTTTGGTGGTAAAAACAGAGAGACAGACTATTATCTGAATGGTGACAGATTAGGAAAAGGGGAGGTGCAAAGAGACCTGGGTGTCATGGTACATCAGTCATTGAAGGTTGGCATGCAGGTACAGCAGGCGGTTAAGAAAGCAAATGGCATGTTGGCCTTCATAGCGAGGGGATTTGAGTACAGGGGCAGGGAGGTGTTGCTACAATTGTACAGGGCCTTGGTGAGGCCACACCTGGAGTATTGTGTACAGTTTTGGTCTCCTAACCTGAGGAAGGACATTCTTGCTATTGAGGGAGTGCAGCGAAGGTTCACCAGACTGATTCCCGGGATGGCGGGACTGACCTATCAAGAAAGACTGGATCAACTGGGCTTGTATTCACTGGAGTTCAGAAGAATGAGAGGGGACCTCATAGAAACGTTTAAAATTCTGACTGGGTTAGACAGGTTAGATGCAGGAAGAATGTTCCCAATGTTGGGGAAGTCCAGAACCAGGGGACACAGTCTAAGGATAAGGGGGAAGCCATTTAGGACCGCGATGAGGAGGAATTTCTTCACCCAGAGAGTGGTGAACCTGTGGAATTCTCTACCACAGAAAGTTGTTGAGGCCAATTCACTAAATATATTCAAAAAGGAGTTAGATGAAGTCCTTACTACTCGGGGAATCAAAGGGTATGGTGAGAAAGCAGGAATGGGGTACTGAAGTTGCATGTTCAGCCATGAACTCATTGAATGGCGGTGCAGGCTAGAAGGGCCGAATGGCCTACTCCTGCACCTATTTTCTATGTTTCTATGTTTCTAAATTCTATAATATTATAATCACTCTGCCCCACAGGATTCTGTACTCTGAGATTATTAACCCTATCTCATCACACAATACAAGATCTAAAATAGCCTGTTCCCTGGTTTGTTCCATGATGTATTGTTCTAGGAAACTGTCCTAAATGCATTCCATGAACTCGTTCTCCAGACTATCTTTACCAATTTGATTTTTCCAGTCTATATGAAGATTAGAGTCCCCCACGATTTTTGCATTATCTTTGTTCAAAGCTCCTACTATTTCTTGATTAATATTCTGTCCAACAGTATAGCTACTGTCAGGGGGCCTAAAAACTACTCCCACCAGTGTTTCCTGCCCAGTGTTATTCCTTATCTCTACCCATACAGATTTTACTTCCCGATCTTCCGAGCCATGTATGGCTAGACAGCAAGTGTTAGCAAGCTAGTTGACCATGAGCTACATCAGAGCCTAATCTTATCCGCACCCAACATCCACACTATCCAGCAGAGGTCACTATAATGAAATTAGAAATTATCCAGAGAGTGGCTAAAATGTGGAGCTTGCTACCACAAGCAGTTGAGGCGAATAGCAAGGATGCATTTATTGGTAAGCTAGATAAGTACAAGAGGGAGAAAGGTACAGAAGGTGTTGTGTCCTTAGATGCTCTAATAATGACTCCATGAGGCAATGTGTTGTACTTGAACTGTATTGACCTTTATTCGTTAACTCCAGAGTGAGGATCACACCTGGTGGCCTGCCTTTTATACTAGGCCAGGCGCACCGATACAGGTAACCTACAAGTCCCCCACTGCTGTGCCCTCTGCTGGCACACCTTGAGATAGTACCAACAGTAGCCATGTAGGATACATGACAGAAGTATATGTTGATAGGATTAGATGAAGTCGGATGGGAGGAGGCTCATGTGAACATCGGTATAGATCTATTGGGCTGAATGGCCTGTTTCAGTCCTATAAATTCTATGTAATTCTTTGTAAGCCAGAAGCCTGACCAATTTCTCCCCTTTCTAGCCCAGGTGTGCAGAGGTCACAAATTGTAATACTGTGATCCTGTCTGGATTAATTTAACTCGGAACATATTATCAAACTTAGGACTATTCAGCTTTGTATATTGCAACAGTATATTATGTGATTGGTGAGCTATTAGAAAATTACATTTTGTGGTGTAAAAGATAAATATCCCGATTGGCAAACATATTTTCATAGTATTTACTGCCATGAGACAAAATTTTAAATCACAGATTGCATGTAGAGCAATAGTAATTTGTGCGACAATTCATTGACAAGTTTGCGTAGCTATATAATTTGAACACTGGTATATCTTGCAAGCAGAGCAACACAATATGCACCACCAAATTGGCCACTAATGTGCATCAGCCACATTGATGCAACCTGTACTGAAAACCCATAAAATGCATTTAAACTTCCAGGGGTTCCGAAGGCTGCAAAAATTGCAAGTGGACAATGCAGATGCATCAAATTATTCTTTCCTAAAAAAGGTGCACTTTTGAAACATTCTTATTGTAAGGATAATTGTCAACTCATGTCGGCCATCATTTTAAGCAATCCTAATGTGTAAAAATACGATTTTGCATGTCACAGCAACTTTGTTTTGCCAAAAATGATCCTGGATGCTCTATGTACATAATGTGAATAGATTAAATCATCATAGAATTCTGCACAATGTATGTGATGTTACTTGATTATGAACAATTTTGACATTTAACCTATGTGGGTCAAGTAATCTGCTATGGTCTCTCTAATAATTGATGAAATTACCCAAAGCAAGTCCAGTATAGTTTATAGTTTAAAATCAACGCTATTACAGTGTAGTCCAGTTACTTCAGAGATGGTTTGTCTGGACAATGAGACAAACTGCACAAATCGCATCTGTGCATTAAAAAAAACATTAAAAGCAATAAATGTTATTTTCATTTGTTCAGATAGTCTATACTTGTCAGGCAAGGTCAAGCAAGTAGCTGAGGGCACTATTTTCTCCCACGGTTCACGTCAGGAGGTAGCCAGTGAGTCAGAGCATGTTCCCAACCAGGTTCAGGTCTAAAAGCAGTCAGGAACCAGTTGAAACGACCAATGTACAACCACATTCTTTTCTCTTGGGTAGTGTGCAGTCACAACAGCTATTTTAATTTGCTTTGTTACAATGGATACCCAGTAGATCAGACAAAGAGATCAGCTGGTTTCAAGCAGCATTAACTGTACCTCATTTATGTCTTGAAAATTCAGGAAATATAGTATTAGAATACACTTTTTAAAAAATATAGGTACAATAAAACAAGACTGTTGAATTATATAGCTAACTACATACAATTTCATTTCAGTCTCTAGTACAAAGGAACCAGTGAAGTTATTAAGCCTGTATACTGATAGGAGAAAGAGGGCTGTGTGTGTTAAGTTACAACAGCATGGGCTGATACAGCAGGAACGGTGAGGTCAGGGCGAAGGACCGGCGAGAGACTGTGGAGGGATGTGATTGGGGTCCAGGGGAGGTGTAAGTTTGGGCCAGCCCACACTGCAATATGTGTGTGCACTAGGTCCGTGCAGCAGAGCTGGTCTCCAGTCGTCTTGGGTAATCCTTGCCACTGTGGTGGCTGGTGTGCAACGGCCACCACACATTAAAAAATTCCTCACACAGGCATCTTCCATCTTTGAGGATGTAGTTTGGATCCTTCATTGAAACACCTGTGAACTCGTCCTTTTTTGGCGTGGAAGCAAGTCATCCTCGTTTCGAGGGACCGCCTATGACTGACAACAACTCAGTCCCAGGGTGGAAATTCTGATTTCAAACCACTGAGCAAAAGCAATATAAAAACAAAACCAATAAATGCACCAACATTAACTTCTGTATCACACTACTTGCTGATTGCTTAAACTCACTACAACTCTTTCCAAACTGAGATGAGAAAAAAAGCTGGAATTAACAAATAATTCTGCATGTAAAAGATGTGCTTTTATTTCACATTTCTTCTTTTCATCCCCTTCCATTTGGCATTTCATGTGATGAGACATTGCACTACTCCAAACTTGAAACCATACCAGCACAATATTGATTTTTAATATTACATATACAGCAACTGCGTAAGGCCTCCTTTAATCAGCGTAAGACTTTGAGGACAGAAAAATATTTTTTTCTATAATTTAAACATTTAAAATCCTTGTAAATAAGGTAAGTTTATTTTTAGACCCTTTAAAATATGTAAATTTATTTTGCAAAAAATTACATTTTTGTTTTAAATAATTATTAATTAAATTCCATTTTGATTAATTTTAAATATATGACGTTTTTAAAAATATTTTTTAAGTATGTGTGTGTTTTGCAGGGTATTCCCATTCATACTTATGGTGATGCCGTACATACGGAACTCATCACAAGTATGAATGGGAATACCGTTACTTGGATTGGTTGGGCCGGCCCAGGTGATCACAAGGATGCATGCAAAGCACCCAAGTGCCTGGGATACGTGGGCCTCTATGCAGGCATTCGCATGGAGACCCAGGACTGCAAGTCTCCAAACCTCCTGCACCACCAGGTAGATTTGTAGAAATGTTTCAAGTCGGAGGCATCTGCCCATGGGAAGCCTCCAACCACAATTTCTGGGCCACTGTCTTCTCCAAAATTTGAGGCAGCGGAGTCTTTAGTTTTTCCATGACAATTCAGTACGCATTGACAGTAAAAAGCAACTATTGTTTTCCATTTGAAACTGGTTCAACTCCTCACCAATTAGTTAAGATTATTTATAGTGGTACACCAATTATCTACTTAGAAAATCACTCTGTTCAGATAAATGATTAACCTGTATTCCCAATATTAGGACAGTGTTGATAATACAGTCTGGCAACCCAGAAATTGAATGTTGAAACCCCACCAAGGCAAGCTGTGAAAGTGAATTCAATAAATCTCGTAATTTGTGGGCTAGCATCAGAAAAATAAAAATGAAAGCTGCCAAATTGCCATATAAATCCTTTAAGGAAGGGAAACTGCCACCCCTACCAGTCTCATCATCATAGGTGGTACCTCCTATCGAGGATGACTTGCTTCCACGCCAAGAAGGGATGAGTTCACAGGTGTTTCAATGAAAGACCTAATATTCCAGGTCCCGAACTACATGTTGAAGGGTGGACACCAGCCACCATACGGACTTGACAGAGGCAAGTCTTGGTCCAGTGGCAAGGATTAACCAAGATGACTGGAGACCAGCTCTGCTGCACAGATCTAGTGCACATACATATTGCAGTGTGGGCTGGCCCATGCTGCCCCGGGCTCTCTCCTCTTCTGGGCCCCGAACTCATGCCTCTCCTAGGCCCCAATCACATCGCTCCACGATCACCCGCCGCTCCTGTGCCCCAACCTCGTCGCCACTACTGTACCTGCCCACGTTCCAATCAGCAACCTGGAACTTGGTGGTGTTCAATCCAGTCACCCTCTTCACAGCCATCGCTCTCCAGCATGCGCTGTACTTTGAAATGGTATGCTCCTTTGAAGGCCCCGATAACTAAGTGACAACCATCTGACCACACTGTTGGCCAAAGTTCTCTCCTGGATAGGAGATTCCAACTGAAGACAGCCAATATCAACAAGGCACTACCTTTTCCAGAACTGAGATTGCAGCTACCAGTCTCAATATAAATGCAGCCTTTGGGTTCTCAGTTGCCAACAGTTCTCAAGTGATTACACAAAAACAAGAAAGAGAATATGACCATTCCTGACCGGAAGAAAGCCCAATATTGACTTGATAGGTGAACTCCATTGAACAAGCAACGGCAATTGGCTTGACTTAATATCATTGGGCCATTCAGCCCAGCGAGATTGTGCCACCATTTTAGTTAGCCATGGCAGTTAAATTGTTTGAATTTCAATTCCCTGCCTTTTCTCCATATTTCGTAGTATCTTTGCCTCCCATGTACCTGTGTTTACAGCCTTCTGGAGCAGTATGTTCCACAGCCAACAATCCTTCATGCAAATTTCTTCCTAGATTTGCTTTTAAACAATTTGGTTTGAATTCTAAAATTATGTTGCTCTTTCCTGAATTTGCATACCAGAGGAAGAATTATTCCACATCTACTCTGTGAATGTCGTCCATTATTTTAAAAACCTCAAATCAGGTCACCACTTAACCTCTTCATCGCTAGGGACCAGAACCCTAGTTTATACAGTCTCTCAACATAACTCAGTCCCTTCATCCCAGTTATCATCCTGGCACATTGTTGCTGGAGTTTCGTCCACAGCCTAGCCCATATGTGACTCTACTCTCACACATGACTGACTCTTAATGCCCTCAGGACAACGAGGGATGAGCAAATATATATAGGCTTGCCAGCATAGCCCACACCACAAGAATAAAGTTAAGAAATTGCACTGTATTAAACATGAAGACAACTGTGCATATTATGAAATATATTAAAAGTATTGCATATGGCACGCATTTCAGAACAAAGGGCTCAATTTTCCCCAGTGATTTGCGCCGTTTTTTTGGAGCAGGCTGCTCTTTTTGGCCTAAGTTGAAAAACCACAGTTTCTCCAATCAATTTGCACCAGCGTAACTCGATTAGTTATGATTTTTTTTAGGTCAGTTTTTTTTTTCCAGCCAAAGGGGGCGTAACCAGCCACCTATGCCAATTCTGGCCATTTAGGCAAGTTTGGCCAGCTGCGAGTTACTCCAGTTGTGCTTAGGCCAGCATAGTTTAAGGAAATCGGCGCAGGTAAGGAAATCGGTGCAGCAGATGCTATGGGGACCGAGAATGGGACCGGACCAGCAAGCCCTTCGGGCGGGGTTGGAGGCAAGTTGCTGCTATGTGTTTTTCAATTTTTTTAATGTGTTGGGAGCTGGCTGTATGCTTCACTTTACCATGGCAGCCCGATCTTGTTGGCGCCGATCAAGGCTTCATCCTCAAAACTAAAGGTCGGGTTACGCCATGCCAAAATGAAGAAATCCAACTGGGAAACTTAGAATTTTTTTTTGGCATACTTAGGCCCCCAAAAAATCGGGCGTAACTCTTCAAGTATGCCAAAAAAATGCTTTGGGAAAAACTGAGCCCATAGGAACAGGAGTAAGCCATTTAGCTCCTTGAACCTGTTCCATTATTCAATTAGATCATGGCCGATCTGTACCTCAACTCAAGTTCCTACAAAATGCTGGCAATTATTTCTAAATCTCTTGTCTTCCAAGTAGAAATCTGGCTCTGATGGGAAATGTCTGCAAAGTTAGGAATAATAGCTAATAAATAAGTTAGTCAATGTTGGCTGTTTAGACAACTCTGCTCTATCTACTCAAAAAGGCATCATTTATATTGTTCACTCGGGTAATGCAACCATATTTTGATGCAATTCGGACAACTCAAATTTAAATCCCATCAAGAACAAAATTCTTCAATTTCCTCCTACCTTCCATTTATATTATGGCCTCTAAGTTTTCATCCAATAGATCTTCATCACTTTTCATTTTTGCTGATCTTTATGTTTTCCCATTTCATTTTATGCTCTCTTCTGTCAAGCACTTTATCCTCCCTCCACAACAATTAAAAGGGAAGGCCATATAGTTTCACAGAATAAACAAAGATCAATTGGAGTACTGAAACCTCTCTCTCTTGGGATATGGTTAAAATTCGTCCACAAAGCACAATGAGGTCCTAGTAAAGAACCTGTTGCACATTTTACAGTGCAGAAAATGTATGGATTTGATCAGCAATTTTAACCCTTAAAATACCAGTCAAGAATTTTGTTGTATTTTGCTTTGCACTCCTTTATTCACATGCTTCAGCTTCATTCGAATACTTCTGTACCTTTGGTAAAAAAATATTAAAATATAAAAACAAGACGAAGCACAGAGTTGCATAATCGATCCTTATATCACAATTCTAGACAATTATGGTATGGACCTCAGGAATTATACTGTGCTTCTCAACCAGACAAATCTTTAAAGAGAAAATCAAATTGTAAACATATATAATTTAGTTGGAACTTTGTTATAATGCAACCAAAAACACGTTCTTCTCTTCAGAAAAGGGCCAGACATGGAAATAGATTAAAACCTACAATCAAGAACTAACTGACAACAGTGAATTTTTATTGGTATATTTGCCATGCATGGCATGGTGCCATAACATTTTTTTTAAACATTTAATTATGGCATCTCAATGGCCACCACAAAATAAATCTGGATTCTCAATTAATTGAAAACCTCATCACAATTGTTGTCTGTATTTGGCGTTTCTCTAAAGTACCAGGACAGTGGAAACCTCTTTTCTAAATAGTTTGACTGGACATTCAAATTTTAAAAGCTGTACATCTATAACATCTTCCAATTCTGATGAAAGATCATCCACCTTAAACGTTAACTCTGTTTCTCTCTCCACAGATGCTGCCTGACCTGCTGAGTTGCTTCCAGTATTTTCTGCTTTTATTTCAGCTTTCCGGCATCTGCTTTTATTCAAATCTCATCTCATTTTTGCATCATGCAACAATCCCTACATCCAGAAATTACAACTCAGAGTCCCATGTTCACTTCTAAACTACCACTCCAACCATTCCTGCCCTTGCCAAGCTTCACTGGTTCTCTATACTGCAAACATTTACTTCAAGATCTTTATCTTTGATTTGCCTTGAGCAATCTCCTCCTTTCATGCATCCCTACTATTATTCTGCCACCTCTCCAAAAAACAGTAACTGTTAAGCCCTCTATGTGCTTTGCTGCGCTGTCGGTGGCTACTCTTTTATCCACTCTCACCCTGCCTTTTAGAACTCCCTTCACCTTTCCACTTCCCTCACCATCTTCAAAAGTCTCCTAAAATCATTCTCAACCATGCTTCCAACCCCTTCAAATTTTCCATTCTCCCTTTTGCTCTGCTGTTCAGTGTCCATTGTTTATCTGTAAAACCTTGAGATGTCTCTGCATACACCAAAAGTCAAGTTTTTGCAACAATTAAAAAGTAGCAGTATATGAAAGCATATTTTATCAGTCTCAACAAGGCTGATAGGGTGAAAGAAAAGGAAACTGTATCTCTTAATATTAATAGGTGAACATCACGATTATCAAAATAGGCAGGACCAAATCAAAATATGCATGTCGAAAGGAACACATTATGCAACTGAATGCTGAAAATTAAACACAGGAAACAATACTATATTAACAAAATGAAAAAATTATTACTGAACAGGCTATAACAGCTTTGAGGCCATTTATTATTCTGGTATTATCACTAGGATATGTTCGTTAAGACATGAGGTACTGTCTTACAATATAGTCTCATAAAAGAAAATCAGTTGCAAGTCAAATTAAGACAGCGCCCCAAATAGTTGAAATTATAGTTTAGCAATTTATGAACAAATCATAACATTGGAATCCTATTACAATATGCTGTATAAACTTGTACTGAAGACATTTAAGAATGTAATATTAATTTGATCAATAACCCATTAAGATCAAAATACTGTTAAAGCTGTGGAGACGGTCTCAGATGCCTGATTATGCTCAGCTGGTTATAGCTTATAGATAGTAGAATGGATATATACATGAACTATGAAAGTAAATAGTTTGGAAACTGGGATAAGTCCAGTTTCTCATCCATCAGTACTGCAATCCACCAGGTTGTTTCACAATTTTGTTTCTGGTTAGTTTCCAAAAAATGTTTCAAAGTTGCATTGTATCCATGATTTCCTCAGAAGGCAAAGTTCCAATCTCAGCTCTATGCTCTCTAGGAAGTGATCATCAAATGCCAGCTATTTCTGAGTGTCTGTACAAGCACTCCCAAGTCCAGTACATCACTGGTCAGTTTCAGAGGAAATCATCTCCTTGCAAAAGTGTGCCTTAAAGGTGGTTTAATTTTTTTTATAGCAATGTTCATTTATAAGTCTCCTCCATGAATCTGCTCTCTCAGGTGAAGTTGGGTGACATCAACAAGATAACGAGCTTTAGTAGCAACCTGCATTTATAACCTAAAGAAGACACCTCAGAGCTTCCAGATCGACATAAAGAAAGCAGTTGTCAAGCCAGGAAAGCAGAGATTAGACTGAGTGAGTCAAAGCTTAATAGAAGATGGATTTTGAGGTAGCTTCCAAAAAAGGTGGAGAGACAGAGGTGTCGAGTATCCTAAAGGCAACAGGAGGCTTTGCTATCAATCATGGGAAGAACTGAGGATCCTCAGAGGCACAGTGCGTTTGGGAGGGGTTTATAGGGTTGGAAGAGATTGCAGAAATAGTTTGGGACCACACCAAACAGATTTATAGGTAAACAAAGATTTGAAATGTATATTAATTATGAATTGGGCACCAGATTAGGTCAGCAAGGATGTGAGTAATTGATGAGCAGGATTTTGTGCAAGACAAGATATGTGCGGCAGAGCTTTGCACAAGTTGGAGTTTATGAAAGGAGGAAGACGGGAGGTCAGTAAAGACAGAGTGTTAGAAGTACTCATTTGGAAATTAAAACAGCATATACAAGGGTTTGAGCAGCACAGGGAAGGGGCTGAGCTAAGGATGGAGGTAGGCAGCATTGCAGAGATGAATGTAATCTGCCTTGGATAGGATGTGGGGTTTAAAACAGCTGGAGGTTGGTAAGAACTTCAAGATTACAAATGGTCAGGTTCAGCCCGAGAGGATGGCTGGTGAGAAGGACAGAGGCAATGGCAAGCAAACAAAGTTTCTGGCAGGGCTTGAAGACGACGACTTTGATCTTCCTGATGCTGAGCTAGAGGAAGTTGTGACAAATTCAGGGCTGGATGTTGGTAAAGCTTGACAGCACAATGGCAGTTGATAGATGAAGAGAAGTGGTGGAAATATAGAGCTGAATATTAGTGAACATTTAAAAGCTAATTCCACGGATGTGAATATCTACCCCATAGCAACAAGGAAGACGAGGAGGACTCGAGATGTGATTGTGCAAGGCACATAAGAGAAACCACTGCTGGAGAGGCACTGGGATAGGTCGGACTGGAACCATTCGAGGATAGTGCCAAAGATACAGAAGACAGAACGGCATTGGAGGAAGATAGCACAGCCATTCTTATCAAATGCTGTAGAAAAATTTTGGAGGATGAGGAACAATGCACCACCACAAAAAAGTACAAAGGATGCCATTTGTGATTTTGACTCAGGTCATTTTGGTAATAAAAGTGGAAGCTAGACTAGAGAGATTCAAACAGAAGGACTCAGGAGAGATGGTCAGTGAGCTGGTAAGCGACTACTTGATTGAGGACCTTAAGAGTGGAAAGAATGGGTGGAGATGGAGGCTGTAGTTGGAGAGGAGCAATAGTTTGAAAGTGGGTGTTCTGAGGAATGTGATGTTGTGAGAGCTGTTTTGAAGGGATGAGAATTATTATTGACCTCAGCTGCCAGTGTGGCCAGAAGGGGAGTTGTGAGGAGCAGATCAAAACAGGAATTGAGTCTATTTGATCATATGAGCTCAGACGATGAGGATGGGGAAGATAGGTGTGAAACTGCAAAAACAAGGGGCCCTGGGCTAATGGGAAACTGGGGGGTGGGGGTCTGAGGGAGAAAGGAAGGAGAAGTAGCAAAAGAGGTAACAGATGGTTTCAATCTTGGGAGATGAAGAAATCCATGAGCTCCTTATATTTGGTGTTTGAGATGGTATTCAATAAGGTGGCGGCGATGGAAAAAAGGAGCCCGACATTGTCCTACCTTCCAAGACAATCATGGAGTAATACAGCGTTTTGGCCGAGGAGAGTGAGACATAGTAATGCTTGCAATGTTCATGGAAGATCTGGTAATGGATGACTAAGCCAGTTTTGTGCCAGGTGTTTGAATCCGCCATACTTAATAGGAGCAAAATTGTGGCCTATCCCAGGTGAACAACATGGGTGGACACATTCGCTGGGAACATGAGTGTTGAAAACAGAGGTGTAGAAGTAATTAAACAGGTCGACAGCAACAGGTGTGTCATGACAGGTCAAAAGCAAGGGAGTTGGGAATTTGTAATTGGGTTTAAGAGCACGCTTGAGGAGAGCAATATGAGATAATGACTTGGAAAGGGGAAAATTAATCATCCACCTAGATTGGTCTATGGCCAACAAAGGAAGTTTCCCTTCTCTGAGGTTGAAGTATTGAAAAGGGTTTCCTACTCAGGCAGATATTATCTCATTCTGTGTAGAAGCTCTGTGAACAGCATCTCAAACAAATTTTGTGTTTGTAGGCATGAAGTAACTTTATGGGTAAGTAATTATCAGGGGTAGTACTTACCTGTAGAGTTACTCACTCGCTTAGCCTCAGAAGACCAGTTCCTGCTGCGTCAGCATGATATTTTCTGTCTACCCTAGTGAACTGTCCATGAAATCCCACTAATTAAGTAGTTATGTGGGTAAAGTTATAGGCAGTGTTGTACTTTGATTTTGCATGCACTAGGAACCAGGGAAAAATAACTAAAACTAATTCCACTTAGGAGCTTACATTCAGCACGATGCGCTGTCTAACCCCAGTTTGGGACATATTTGAACCAAGCTCCCAAAGATGAAACAAATGCATGGTACACATTTTGCCGCACAGTCCTCCAGATTTTCTTTGCATTGTTAGCCAAATAAGCACAATGGAAGTCACCTTTAAAATGGCTGCCACAGCAAGATATCTCAGTTGCAGAACCTGCATTTATTCAGCATGGAAGAGACCTTATTACCTCTGATGCTTAAATATATATCAGAATGCAATTTGTGAAAAAGTACATTCCGGCTCTACAAGGTGTACAGTAATTATGTTACTGGACTAATAATCCAGAGAACTTGAGTACAAATCCCACTGTGGCAGTGGAGAATTTAAACTATTTTTTAAAATTCTGGAATCCATCAATAAAAGTAACCATAACACTGTTGGATTGTTGTAATAACCCAACTGGTTCACGAATATCCATTAGGGAATTGAATCTACTGTCTTTACCCAGTTTGGCCGATGACGCCAATCCCACGGCAACATGGTTGACTCTTAGCTGTCCTCTGAAGTGGTCTAGCCAGCTATTAAGTTGTAAAAAACAGCTACAAAGAATTGCGGAGGTTCAAGAACGTGGTCCATCACTACCTTCGAGGCAACTAGGGATGGGCAATAAATGCCAGCCTGGTCAGCGACGGCAACATTCCAAGAATGAATTAAAAATAAGTCCTCATATTTAATCCATTTTCCAATGAGACAAAAAATGGTACTTACTGTTCTCTCCGGGGCATGGCATGCCTGGCTTTTCGGGAATGCTGGGGAAAACTAGGTAAATAAGAAAAAGGGCAAAGTTTTTTTTTAATTAGCATTAAGAAAATCGTGTATTTTGTTAAAATAAAGCTAGAGTATCGTTTCTGCACTTAGATTGCTCATAATTGGATGCCTGTCCTCACACAAAACGTAATTACATTTGCAGTATTCTCTCTCTGGAACCATATTATAGGCCTTAAAGAAATCCATAATAATGGGTTGATTTTATAGCTGCAATCAATTTGTTGTGAACTTGTAACAAGCATTGAGCACTTATAGGTAAAACTTAAATCTGCTATTGTACTTCAGTATCAACTCCAATACTACCTGCATGCTGTCAACAATATATTATTAAAACATATTTAAAAACTGTTGACAAATGCAATGGTGATGGAGAAGCATTTATTTGTCTGGAACCTTAAATGGGTAAAGCATCTGTATAAATAGGGTACATCTCAGTGAAAACAATGCATGTTTTCAAGTAAAAAGTAAAAATACTGCAGGTGCTAAGTCAAACCAAAACAAAAGTGGTGGACAAACATAGCAAGTCAGTCAGTATCTGTTGAAAGCACAAAGTTAACATTTTGGCTACGGACCCTTCTTCAGAACTGAAACAATGAGGTAGACAAAAAGATGTAGTTGCACTGCAGAGGGTACAGAGGAGATTTACGAAGAGGTTACCAGGATTGGAGAATTTTAGCTACGAGGAAAGGTTGGATAGGCTGGGGTTGTTTTCTTTGAAACGAGGAGGTTGAGGGAAGACTTAATTGAGGTGTATAAATTTATGAGGGGCCAAAATAAAGTGGATAGGAAGGACTGAGCAGAGAGGTCAATAACCAGGGGCACAGATTTAAAGTAAATGGTAGAATAATTAGAGGAGAGTTGAGGAAAACTTTTTTCACCCTGAGGGTGGTGGGGGTCTGGAACTTACTGCCTGAAAGGGTAGTAGAGGCAGAAACCCTCATCACATTTAAAAAGTACTTGTATATGCACTTGATGTGCTGTAACCTACAAGGCTACAGACCAGGAGCTGGAAAGTGGGATTAGACTGGATAGCTCATTTTCGGCCAGCACGTACACGATGGGCTGAATGGCTGCCTTCTGTGCCACAAATTTCTAGGATTCTAATATAATAAGAAAAGAGGCAGGATGTATTAGTATATCTTTCCATCTCTAATGCTTTGATCCTGAAGGAGAGTCCACACCCAAAACGTGCATTTATTTGTTCTTCTATAGATGTCAACTCATCTGCTGTGCTTCTAGCATTTTTTTTGTTTCAGTATATATTTCTTGTATAAATCGCATAGCAGTATAAACTACTTATACTGTGGCTACTATATTTACTGATCCAGATTTAACCCAAAATAATGTTCAGTTTACATTACAAAAATAATTACATGATCAGGAATATCAAACAAGAAAAATACTAATTATTAAAACAATATGGAATTATCACAATGGAAAAATTTGCCATTGCACAAATATAAAATTAGTTTTTCAGGGCCAGAGAAGTTGTTCAGCAGTAATTATGAATTAGTACATAAAAATACAGTTGCACCACATTGAACAAGACTTAACTTTTCCAGAAGTTTTTAACAGCAATATAGAAACATAGAAACATAGAAAATAGGTGCAGGAGTAGGCCATTCGGCCCTTTGAGCCTGCACCGCCATTCAACGAGTTCATGGCTGAACATGCAACTTCAGTAGCCCACTCCTGCTTTCTCACCATACCCTTTGATCCCCCTAGTAGTAAGGACTACATCCAACTCCTTTTTGAATATATTTAGTGAATTGGCCTCAACAACTTTCTGTGGTAGAGAATTCCACAGGTTCACCACTCTCTGGGTGAAGAAGTTTCTCCTCATCTCGGTCCTAAATGGCTTACCCCTTATCCTTAGACTGTGACTCCTGGTTCTGGATTTCCCCAACATTGGGAACATTCTTCCTGCATCCAACCGGTCTAACCCCGTCAGAATTTTAAACGTTTCTATGAGGTCCCCTCTCATTCTTCTGAACTCCAGTGAATACAAGCCCAGTTGATCCAGTCTTTCTTGATAGGTCAGTCCCGCCATCCCGGGAATCAGTCTGGCGAACCTTCGCTGCACTCCCTCAATAGCAAGAATGTCCTTCCTCAAGTTAGGAGACCAAAACTGTACACAATACTCCAGATGTGGCCTCACCAGGGCCTTGTACCAACTGTAGTAACACCTCCCTGCCCCTGAACTTAAATCCCCTCGCTGTGAAGGCCAACATGCCATTTGCTTTCTTAACCGCCTGTTGCGTCTGCATGTCAACCTTCAATGACTGATGTACCATGACACCCAGGTCTCGTTGCACCTCCCCTTTTCCTAATCTGTCACCATTCAGATAATAGTCTGTCTCTCTGTTTTTACCACCAAAGTAGATAACCTCACATTTATCCACATTATACTTCATCTGCCATGCATTTGCCCACTCACCTAACCTATCCAAGTCACTCTGCAGCCTCAAAGCATCCTCCTCGCAGCTCACACTGCCACCCAACTTAGTGTCATCCGCAAATTTGGAGATACTACATTTAATCCCCTCGTCTAAATCATTAATGTACAATGTAAACAGCTGGGGCTTTGGGAGTCTTGTGTCAGGCATGCGAACAATGTGGCCTGCCCAGCGGAGCTGATCAAGTATGGTCAGTGCTTCAATGCTGGGGATGTTGGCCTGGTCGAGGGCACTGATGTTGGTGCGTCTGTCCTCCCAGGGGATTTGTAGGATCTTGCGGAGACACCGTTGGTGGTATCTCCAGCTACTCGAGGTGTCTGCTATACATGGTCCAGGTCTCTGAGCCATACAGGAGGACGAGTATTACTACAGTCCTGTAGACCATGAGCTTGGTGGCAGTTTTGAGGGTCTGGTCTTCAAACACTCTTTTCCTCAAGCCGAAGGCTGCACTGGCGCACTGGAGGCAGTGTCGAATCTTGTCGTCAATGCCTGCTCTTGTCGATAAGAGACTCCCGAGGTATGGGAAATGGTCCACGTTGTCCAGGGCCACGTCGTGGATCTTGATGACTGGGGGGGCCGGGGGGGGGGGGGGGGGGGCAGTGCTGTGCGGCAAGTTCAGGCTGGTGGAGGACTTTGTTTTACGGATGTTTAGCATAAGGCCCATGCTTTCGTACGCCTCAGTAAAACCATCGACTATGCCCTGGAGTTCAGCCTATGTGTGTAGACGCAGGCGTCGTCCGCGTACTGTAGGTCGATGATAGAGGTTGGGGTGGTCTTAGACCTGGCCTGGAGACGGCGAAGGTTGAACAGGTTCCCATTGGTTCTGTAGTTTACTTCCACTCCAGCGGGGAGCTTGTTGACTGTGAGGTGGAGCATGGCAGCAAGGAAGATTGAGAAGAGGGTTGGGATGATGACACAGCCCTGTTTAACACCGGTCCTGTGGGGGAGCAGGGAGTCACTAACATCAACTTCTGGATTTCCACGTTTAACTGCGCATGTGCGGATGGTAGAAGTCACTGTCAGTTTCACAGGGTAATGACGACGAACGCTGACAGATTTGCCATCATTACAACTGCAAAATCTGGGTCATTATAATAGTGCAACCTGTGGTGTAAATTTTCCACTCATTACTTTTCTCACAAATAACTAGAAATATTTTTTCAAATCATATTACTTGAACAAAAATAGAATTTCAAAGCAATGGACAATGCAAGAATTATTTTGCAGCTTTCAGCACAGAACATTTTGTGTTACGGTCAAACCAATATGGTTACAAAGCATATTTGAGCACTTCCACAACTATTTTTTTCAATGAGGCACAAAACTGGATAAGTCTGGGATGCATGACAGACAGTAAAGGATTTAGGATAATCCTGGCAATTCAGAAAATAGGGCTCTAAATTCATAGTAAATTAGCAAATATTTTTGTCATGTCAACTGCCACATTTAAAAAGAGCTAATATATGTGAAGTGATGACTGACAACTTGTACAGAAGAAAAACAAATAATTCTGGTCTCGAGTGCAGAGAAAACAACTCATCCTAGGTCTCAGAATCACGTGCACTCAAGCCAAAATCATAAACATCTCATACATTTCTAGCCATTTAGATTAGTGCCCTCATTTTTCTACCAATTCTCTAAATATTTTAATTTAATCTCATTATTTTTCTACTTCTCATTCTCAACAATAAATTTTAACTATCTTAGGTTCTTATCCATGTAACGAAGGGCACAGATATTGGTAATTGCTACAAATAAATTTTCTCTGGTCCTTAACTTCAGTTTTTCTTTCTCGCCTTCCTGTGTTCATGTCTCCCCTCCCTTTTTCCCTCTTTTTCTTACAAACTTGTTTCTTAATCTCTTCCTTCCCACACACACTATTCTTCTAGCTCCACTTATTTTTCACTTTCTTTGCTTCTTCAGTTTTATGGATGCATCTATTTGTATTTGAAAGGCAGCCGTTTCTCTGGCTCTCCATTTTCACATGACCTATTGCTGATTGGTCCCCTTGGAGGATAAGCCACACCCTGTAGTTCCTCTGGAATGTGTAACTGGCACTGCCAGCCCAAGTTCTGAGTGACTTTCCAATTTGTAATTCGATCCATTTTGACTTCAGAAGCCACAGAGGATAGATCACCCCAAAAGCCATCAAGTTCCAGCCAAAGTCCCTTATCCCAGCGCAAGTGCATTCCCCCCACCAGTGTAAATGCTGCCTCCGCCAGCTGAAGACACTTACCCCAGCACATGTGCTTCCTCCCACAGCCGAAGTCCGTTACCACCCCCACCCCCGGCTCTCTCTCTCGCTCTTCCCTCTTCCTCCCGCCCCCCCACCCCCCACACCCGGCACGCTCTCTATTTTTTAGTAATTGATTTATTTTTCATTTATTATTGATGATGGTTTTTATGCTTCTTTAATGTTGTTGTGAAGGTGTTTAGTGCTTTGCAAAATCCTCTCACTTCCCTTCCCCCACTATCTCTGGCTACCTGCGCTGATTTCTTAATTCACCGCAAGGTTTTTCTGAGCGGACACAAGTGGCCACATACGCTGGCCTAAGTTAGTTTGGAGTAACTTTTAGCTAGCTAAATTTGCCAGCTAAAACAGACCAAAACAGGCGTAAATGGCTGGTAACGACCCCTTTTGGAAAAAAAAAATTGAACTAAAAAAACCTAACTCACTTACACTGGAGCAAATTAAATGGGGAGAATTATGATTTTTCAGCTACTCCAAAAAAAAGCTAGTTGCTCCAAAAAAAAAAAATGGAGCAACTCCTGGGGAAACTTGGGCCCACAGTCTCTCCATCACTGAGCACTTTACGGTGTCGCTTAACTCTTCACTCAAACGAACTGCTCCTGGCCGGCCCGCTTCTCTCTCTCCCCACTGCTCTCTCGCCCCACTGGCCATACTCTTCACTCAAACTGCCATTGAGGCTCGGGGCTGCAATGTGGTGTTCGGGGCTGTTTCCGGTCTCGGATCATGCGTTGGAGAGGAGGAAGCATGAACAGAAAAAGGTTGGTTTAAATTGCGCTGGGGGCAGAGGGGATGGCGGCGGCGGCAGAGGGGGCCAAAGTCGGTGACTATTTATCCTAAATCTCGCTTCTGCGCATGCATTGGAAGACGCATGCACAGACGCAAGAGTTAGCACAAATAGTCATGCTGCATTTATATTCACTCTACTTTCTACAATATTAGAGTGGTCATATGGGAGCACGGTGGGTCTCTCTCACCCAGGGAGCAGGACTTCAAAATGAACAAGGTTTCAAAAAATACATGGAAGTAGGGAATTGAAAAGTAGCTTTCTGGTAATTGTTGGTTTCAATGGTCCTGGGCAGTGGTTGTGCCAGACTCGAGGCAACAAATAAACACGTCTTTGTTTTCTTTATTCCCTTTCTTAACAGCAGATCGATCCTAAGCTTCCAAACGGTGGGATTTCTAAACCTTGCGTGAAAATTAATCTTTAAGAAATAATGATCTATACAATATTGCTTTGACATCAGAGTCCAGAATATTCTGCATGTAAACTTAGAAGAATTTTTCAACAAAGTATATCCCTTTGAACTCCTAATGCTATTCCTAAGCATGTTAAACTGAGAGCGAGGATCAAAGTGGATATCACATAGCTTTCTTTTTTTTTTAAATCAATACAAAATCTTTCAAAAATGTATTACATTTAAACAGAATTGTACAGCCATGAGCGAAAAGATGACAATTCTACCCAGCTTGCGAAAATGCTGGCTTATTCAATAACGTGTCGCAAATTGAAGCCCTTACTGTCAACTCTGAAGGCAGTTAAAAATGTATGACAGTAAGTGAAATTGAACTGAACACGTCAAAATTACACACTCTCTGCCCCTCCACAAATTTCTACCCTCCTGTCCTTAAGATAATTATTCTTGCTAGGATATGGATTCACAGCACTGGCAAGCCTCCAGGCCCTCCTACAAATAAATGAATGAATCTAGTCTGTACGTATCAGCAGGCTATTTTACCATGGTGGCATCACAACCGAGCCGACCCTCTCCTCATCCAACATAATCACAGATGCACACTGATAGTGATTCAGAGCTGGAAACCTGGATGATTTCCCCACCCTTCTCAACTCAGGGTTGGAGGCCAACTGAAGCATTCTTGGCTGACATCAGCTAACACGGCACAAACCAGGGCTCAGCCTTGGAACTTTCTATGCTGAATGCCACGGTACACAAAGTAGTGCAATACTAACTAAGCCACAAGGGGAAGCTAAAAAAAACACTTTGTTCAGGCACTAGAACAGTGTGAACCTGGAATTGATAGTACTTAAATGTTATTAAGCTAAAAACTGAAGAAGTCAGTGCAAATTCGCTCTGTACAAATATAGAAAACTGGACAATATAGCTGTAGTAAGCCAGATTAATGGAGCAGAACATTTATTGAAACAAGATTTCACCCATGAAACATGTTGCTTAGTCTGAAAAGCATCTTCAAAACCAAGTTGTTCTCAAAAAAAACTCAAAAGAAAGGATCTGTATGGTCTTTAAAAACTGCCTGTGCCTTAAATTATTTGTGCTTACAATGAATAAATATTAAATTACTTATGAAGAGCAGATGACTTCCAAATTGACCTGGCTTGGTTTGTAAATTAATTTGTTACTGTTCAGTTATTGAAAGAAAAAGGTACAATTACCCAAATGATACCAAAACACAAAATTTAATTTACTAATGGGGACACCAAAAACATTATTTTAACTCAATTTGAAGGAAAATATCTATCATGTCAGAGCTGAAGCAATTTCAGAATTGGTATTTTACCCTTCTCCTTGGCTAAGACACTGTAACCTGGGACACAGAGAAACATAGCTACACATGGCATCAGTCACTAAACTACATAGTTATTTGGTGTAGAGTTCAGATAAACCAGATTTACATCACATTCATTGTCGCACTACAAAATAATCCTGAACTAATCATCGTGAACTAAAATCTCGAAGAGTGAAGTGATGAAACTGCAAAGAATATTTTTATTTTACTGGCAGGCCCCAATGCAGACTATTAATCTTCTCTAACCCCTTCCTTTTACCCAAAACTTTAGTCAAATAATTCTATGAAGTCACTGGTCTCATAATAAAGCAGAATTAAACCAAAAAAATCTACTAATTTATTACATAGCATTGCAGCTTTAATACTCATTCCAAAAACCACAATTAAATATTTTGATTTCAGTTCCAGTTACCCCAGGCCGCTTGACTATCGCTGAGTGCCGAACCCGCCAGAGAAATCTGGTGACAGGCAGTTTCGAGGTCATATGAGGCCCAGGAAGTTACTGTAAAAATGTTTTTGATGGGTTGTGGAGCAGAAGAAGCAAAAATGCTCCACTCGGCTGCACAAGAAAACCTTGCCCCCCGCCCCGGCCCATGTTTGACCCACCGCCGCCCCCACCCTCCAATCAAACTGCGATTTAATAAATTGAAATGAGGCCCAGGAGTTAAAATAGCCTGGGCCTCTCGCCAGGTACAGTTGTTCAAACTCATCACTCACCAATTTCCCGCCTATTGCACTCACACCACAGTTTAAACTGGGGCTTTGATATTTTTGCGAAATTACCAAGTTGCATAAAGTTTAAATTGTAGTTCAATGCCCACCTGTACTTATGATATTCAGGGCCACAGTTTTGCCCAGTCACTTAATCTATTTATGTCCTCTTGTAACTTCCTGTTCCCATCTACACAACATGGGTCCTCCCAACACGGTGTCATCTGAAAAACCTGGATATATAACTCTATTCCTTCATTCAAGATTATATATACTGAAAAGCTGAGGCCCAAGTATAGATCCCTGGTCAACATTCTGCCAATCAAAGTACATCTTGTAGGTTTTCAGAGATCTTTAATCAATGCTTTACTTAATGACTACTAACCATGAACAATGAGACCCGATTCTCCATTCTGGTTGTACAGACGAAATGCTTCCTCCAGCTCCATGTGGGATGAAACAGTGCATGGATCCCCTATAAATAAGAACACAGAACCAAATCAGTGGGGCTACTGCCAACTGAGAATGCAGCAACATTGATTTGAGAGAGAAATATTTTCTTTTCTACTTTAACAATCCAAGAAACCTACATCACACCTGAAATCTAAAGTGTTCTCCACTCGATGGACTTTTCAAGCCTGGTTTGAACTTTCTAACTACAGGTGCAGTACCTAAAATCCGGAACCCTCGGGACCGAAGCCGTTCCGGACTTCGTGCTTTTCCAGACTTTCAAAAGTGTTTCTGACATCATGAGCCCAGGTTCGGGTATTTCTGGATTTCGGAACGTCAGAAAGATGAGGGGAGGGCCCCGCCGAGGTGGTATTCAGGCAGCGGCCCTGGCATGGAGGTGGTGCTCGGGCGGGGGCCACCGGCGGGGAGGTGGTGCTCGGGCGGGGGCCACCGGCGGGATGGCGGTGCTCGGGCGGGGGCCCCGGCGGGGATGTAGTGCTCGGTCGGGGGCCCCGGTGGAGAAGTGGTGCTCGGGCAGGGAGGAGGTGGCGTTCGGGCACGGGCCCCGGCGGGGAGGTGTTCGGGTGGGGCCGGGAGGAGATGTTCGGGCGGGGGCAGACCCCGAGGTAAGGGCAGTGGCGGTGAGGCGAGGCCAGAGGTTGGGCAGTGGCAGGGCCCCCAAGGTCGGCAGGTCCAGATTCAGGAACATTTTACAGATTCCGGACGACCCTGTCACTGATTGTCCCGGAGGCCGGAATTCCGGATATTCGACGCTGCATCTGAACTTCCATTGGAGTAGAGAAGACAAAGTGATATAACAAGTTTTTAAAATGATGAAGAAGTGTTTTGATAGGGTGAATAAGGAAAGACCATTTTCTCTAGTTCAGTATTGTCCAACAGAAATTACTGAGTCATCGCAGGCTACTGTGGCACTGTTTTAACCGCATGCATTAATTTTAGTAGGAAACGCCTTCCACACACAAAACAGCCAAGTGTACTTCACATGTGTATACTTATTTCAGAAACATCAACCATCATTCAGTAACCAAGGAAGTAAACAAAAATTCACAAAAATTCAAAAACATTCGCTCATTCTGCTTTTCATCTTACCAAACACAAAATGTATACTCATGCATACGACGTGGAAATATGACTATTGAGAGCACATGCCCGATGATGCTGTCCATTAATCATTTTTTATTTACTATCCGAAATGCAATTAGCCACATCTGGATTGCCAATTAACCACATGTGACTAGTTGATAATGTATTAGACAAAACTGCTTTAGTTGTAGAGTCAATGATGAGAGGTCAAGTATTTAAAATTGGTTGCTAAGAGAATAAGGAGAGGTAAAATTTTACTCAGTTGTTGGAGCATGGAATGTCTTGCCACAGTGAATAGTTGAGGTAGAGACCACTGATTCTTATAAGGGCAGAGTAGTTAAACATCTGCATGAGAGAAATATATATGGCTATGGGGAAAGAACACAGTAGTAGGACTAGTTTTCGATTTCTCGGCCATCAAAGAAATGGCACAGGTCTGATGGGATGAATGGTCTCTGTGCTGGATCTGTAAAAATCTAGAGACTTCCATTTCAGATACATTAAGGATGATGTTCCATTTCAACACCATAAGAAATAGGAGCAGGAGTAGGCCATTCGAGCCTTCAAGCCTGATCCGCATCGCCCATATTTCCTCAGCACCATTTTACCTCAAACTAATTAAATCCTTCAGTTGCATCACAGTTATATCCCTACTTTTTCCCCTTATTCCTGACTTCAGGACCTCCATGGTAAACCTTAGTCAACTGCAGAACCAAGCAGCTGTTTCCTGTAAAGTTAACAATGTCTCGACTCTGCTTAGATATTCCTCCCAATTTCCTGTCTAACATCAACTGTCCTTGCATGGAATCTGGTACAGCGTATTGATGCATCAAGTCACTGCAGTGCCCCAGACCCTAACCCCACCTCTTTGCTCCCTGCAATCCAATGTGTAAATTCCTGGGGGAGGGGAAAACAGCAGCATACTGAGCTGATGAATATTTTCCATAATCTGGCAGCCCTGAATTGGCCCTTAGTAGAATTGCTTGCTGAACAATCATTTCATATTGGCTCTTCACTGCGTACAAATGTCAGATGTGGACAAGAATGTAGGACTGTCGTTTAAGTTTTATCCTGGTTCTGTTACCGTTCGTCGTAATTTATATCATTTTCTTTTCCCTTCATTATTCTCTGTGCCATGTAGCTTCTCCAGCCAAAGATGATTAAAGACCTGCTTCCAGGCCTCAAGTAATGTTGCTGAATTGTCAACTGCTGGAAAGTGCATAAGATTAATATTAGGTGACTGATTTCCTCTCCAATAGATTGTTTATTTCTGTTCAGCATTCCTCTCAGTGGCACAGTTAAGATGAGAAGCCCATAGCCTACTATTCCATAACACGTGCATAGCAGGTACAATGCATTAGGCCATCATACCACTTGAGTAGAGAATTTTTAACACAAATTTTTCACAACTTCAATTAAAGTAACAAAGAAAAACTGTAAGGCTGGAAATCCAAAATAAAACAAAATGCTGTAAAGGAACAGCACAACTCGAGGCACCTAAAAACAAAAAAGACAAGTTAATATTTCAGCTGGGAGCCTCAGAACTGACAGATTCTATTTATAGTACTGACTAAAACGAACAGAAGAGGACAAAACAAATCAGTAGAGTTCAACAGCTAACTACTTTTACAATTGGTTAGCTAATGGATTTAAAAACCCACTATTACATTTTGAAATGGAAGCGAGATGTAAAGTGCTGGACATTATACAAAAGTAGAAAATTTGTAGGATGCTTTGCTTTGGTCTCCAGCATAAAATGATCATTCCAGCATGGAATTCAATGATGGTGTATAGCAATTAATGTTCAACAGTCAAAACTACTTGAGTAAAAATATTTCTGACAGCTTTTGTATAAACTATAAAAGGTTTATTAATACGTGAACAGCATTACAGGAAATACAATACTCATATGAAATAAGTATTCTACACAAATTTAAAGTTGTTGAATATTTGATCATTTTTCTTTGTAACTATACTCAAAAGTGTATAATGCATTAAATATGTATTTTGACAAATGCCAAACCATGATTCATTAGTATAATACTACATTAATTCTTGATGCAAACATGCCCATCAGCTTTCGCATGAATTTCATTCAGCACTATATATACAGGTTGCATCTAGCACCTATTTTGTACCTATGCCACACTTCCTGTGTTACACTATGGGGTTATATTTGTTTGTATTCTTGCAGTTGATCAGCCCAAATTTCATATGCATAAAACAGCTCCAAATCACAGCCTGAAGAGGTACAGAATGTACAAATCAAACAGAAGGGGGACTGATAACAAGATTAGCCAGAGTGTGTGCCAGAACTTGCTAATCCTCAACTCTGCCCTTCTCTTCCCCTCTAGTGTGACAATGGAACATTGCTGAAAATGAAAACCCAGAAAGAAATAATTTTTGGCGCAACAAAAGCAACTTCAATTCATTTTTTGTGTAAAACAGAAAAAGATAAAGTATGAATTTTCTTATTCTGATAATATGCCTAAAAAAACTGTATGTTACTATATTCAAGTGGTTGTTTACAACAGGTTGTGAGAAATAAAACTCTAAACAATGTCACATTCACAATCTACATATTTGCAATATATTCTACATAGTTACAACAGCTGTCTTTCTTTAATTAGTTTGTAGTGAACGCAAAAATAATATTCATTCACTTTAACAGGTGGCAACTGCTGGAATAAGAACATAAGAAATAGGAGAAATAGGTGCAGGAGTAGGCCATTTGGCCCATCGAGCCATTATTGTAGTTTGGAGGGAAATTCTAAATAAAAGTTCTGAATTTAACCAAGATTATAGCAAAATTGTTTTGTCACACTAAATACTTCACCAGAGATAATTGGTAAAGAATGAAAAATTCATTATTATACATTTCTTGATGTTTGCCATTAAAATCTTTCACACTAAACAAATGGACAGGAAGGGTGAAGAGCTTCTCATCCTTGCTAAATGCAATGATTTAGTTAGTATGAGAGAGAAAACATGTATTTATCCTACAGAGGGTAAAGAAAACACTATTTATTTTCCAAGAACCAATCAAAAAAAACTTACATTTACCATTTCTGAGTAGATTCCAAATCTTACCTTTGGTGATTTGACCCTTTTCCCTTGCAACAGCATAACTTCTACTATGAGCAATGCTATGAAAATCTGCTGGCTTTACACAAGCACTCTGTTCATTACATTCTTCATTCCTCAAAGCGGCTACCTTGAGCAAAGATGTCAACTAAAGTAGAACTGTTTTACTTGGCCTATTCCTTTACATGGACTCAAAGGGTAATCCCTATGGAGAATTTCTCCTGTTAGGCATATAATAATACGATCACAAAAGCAAAATACTGCTGGTGGAAATCTGAAATAAAAACAGAAAATGCTGGCAACACTCAGCTGGTCAAGCAGCATGTGTGGAGTGATAAACAGTTCATGTTTTAGGTTGATAACCCAGCATCTGAAACATCAACTCTATTTCTCTCTCCATAGATGTAGCCTGACCGGCCGAGCATTATATGTTTATATATAATACAATCAAATTGGAGGTTAATTGGTGTTGTTGAGGGAAGTTTAAAAAGATTGCTTGGTTGTGTTTGTTATAGTTTTATGAATATGAGCCAGGTAGGTACAAAAAGATGCACACTTTCAGGTGTATAAAACATATTAGATTTAAAATGATGAAAGGCTTTCATTTTGTGCTTTCAACTTAAAAAATCATCCCAAGGCACTTCACAGATCCATAAAGAGAAATGGATGCTGAGCAAAGTGTGACCAAAAGCTTGTTCATAGATATGGCGTTTTAAGAAAGTGAGGAAGGTGAAGAAGTGGAGGGGTTTAGGGAGGAAATTCCAGAGAGTGGAACTCAGCCCCCTGAAGCTATGGCCACCATGGGAGAGGTGAAGGGAGTGGAGATACACAAGAGATTAGAATTAGAATAACGGTGTTTGGCGGTTGAAGGAGATTAGAGAGATAGATTGGGACGAGGCCATAAAGGGATTTAAACACAAGGAAATGAACTTCAAAGTTGAGATGTTGAGACTGTAAGCAAGGCTGTAGCATAAACACGGTCCTTTCTGGAGTCATTACTTAGGAACCTTTATGGTTTTAATGCTTTATGGCATTTAGCTCATTAGACTTTTATTGTCAAATTCCTCACCCAGAGAATGGTAAGAATATGGAACTCGGTACCATAGGGAGTGGTTGAAGTGACTAGTATAGATGTATTTAAGGGGAAGCTAGATAAGTATTTGAGGGAGAAGGGAATAGAGGGTTATGCTGATAGAGTTAAATGAGAAAAGACAGGAGAAGGCTCGAGTGGAGCATAATCGCCGGCTGGTTGAACCGAATGGCCTGTTTCTGTGCGGTATAGCCTATGTAAATTATTTGAGAATTTCCATACCCAAAAGCCTGAATGATGGTTTGAATTAGCTTTGCTTGTGTGAGCTAAAAGATTTATCCCAGCATTCAATTCAACAACTGAACTGCGTTTTGTGCGGTCAGCTTTGAAGTAAAACTCCAATGTAGACATATTAAAGCATTTCTCGTGACTCTCAAAGGGACCCTTTGAGCAATTTACTCGGTTTTGTTCCTACATCTGTTAACAAATGTAGATCAGTGGAAATGAAGGTGATGGGTGAGCGGGACTTGGTCTGGAACAGGCCATTAGCAGCCAAAAGTTTTGGATGATGTGAAGTTTATGGTGGATGGAGGATGGGATGCAGGCAAGGAGAGTATTGGAGTAATTAAGTCTAAAGGTAACAAAGGTGAGTAGGAGAGTTTCAGCAGCAGATGGGTGAGGGGAGTCAGAGGCAGGTCGAGTTGACAGCAAGCAATCACTGCACTGGAGAGGATATGGGCTCAGAAATTCAGCCTGTGATTGAACAGGGTGCTAAGGTTGATTCAAATCGTCTGATTCAGCCCGAAACAACAGCGAAGGTGGGGAATGGAATTGGTGGCAAGAAATTTAAGTTTGTGGCAGGGCCAAAAGCAATGACTTTGTTCTTCCCATTATTTAGATGGAGGTTATCATGGCTCATACAAGACTCGATATCAGACAAGTAGTCTGACAGCAGAGATGGGAAGGGGGTCATGTAACATGAAAAGGTCGAGATAGGGGTCAGCAACATGTGGAAGCTGAACCTTTGTCTGCAAATTATATCACCAGTTTTAGATGATGAAGCAGCCGAGAAAGGATCCTTGAGGTATCTCAGATGTGACAATGCAGGGTTGGGCAAGATAAACAATTGCCAGAGCTTAGATGAAAAGTAGTGAAACCAAGTGATAGCAGTCTCATGGAGCTGGACAAAGGAGAAGAGGCATTGGAGGGTAGTATGATCAACCAAGACTACAAAGACGAGTGATAATGCACCACTGTCACAGTGATATTTTGGTGACGTCAGAAGTGAAGAAGCCTGGCTGGAGGCATTCAAACGGAGTTTCAGGAAAGCTGGGCACAAATCAAAGATTGACAGTACGTTCAAGAAACTTGGGGACAAAATGAGGTTGGAGATGGGACATTAGTGAGCACAATAGGATTGGCTTAGCAGTGGGAGTTTTTTGGGTTGGGGTAATGGCAGCAGTTTTCAAAAGGATGGAGACAGCTTCTGAAAAGAGGGAACAATTTACATTATCAGGTAACATAAGAATTAGAAGCAGGAGTAGGCCATTCAGCCCCTCGAGTCTGCTCCGCCATTCAATGAGATCTTCTACCTCAACACTTATCTGCACTATCCCCACTTCCCTCGATTCCCTTAACATCCCAAAATCTATCGATACCTGTCTTGAATATACTCAAAGACTGAGTCTCCATAGCCATCTGCGGTAGAGAATTCCAAAGATTCACCACCCTCTGAGTGAAGATGTTTCTTCTCATCTCAGTCTTAAATGGCCAACCCCTTATTCTGAGACTGTGACCCATGGTTCTCGACTCCTCAGCCAGAGAAACCATCCTCCCTGCATCTGCCTTATCAAGCAATAAGAATTTTGTATGTTTCAATGAGATCACTTCTCAGTCTTCTAAACTCTAGCGAATATAGGCCTACTCTACTCAACCTCTCCTCTCAGGACAATCCCCCCATCCCAGGGATCAGTCTGGTAAACCTTTGTTGCACTCCCTCAATGGCAAACATAGAAACATAGAAAATAGGTGCAGGAGACTGTGACCCCTGGTTCTGGACTTCCCCAACATTGGGAACATTCTTCCTGCATCCAACCTGTCCAAACCCGTCAGAATTTTAAACGTTTCTATGAGGTCCCCTCTCACTCTTCTGAACTCCAGTGAATACAAGCCCAGTTGATCCAGTCTTTCTTGATAGGTCAGTCCCACCATCCCGGGAATCAGTCTGGTGAATCTTCGCTGCACTCCCTCAATAGCAAGAATGTCCTTCCTCAAGTTAGGAGACCAAAACTGTACACAATACTCCAGGTGTGGCCTCACCAAGGCCCTGTACAACTGTAGCAACACCTCCCTGCCCCTGTACTCAAATCCCCTCGCTATGAAGGCCAACATGCCATTTGCTTTCTTAACCGCCTGCTGTACCTTCAATGACTGATGTACCATGACACCCAGGTCTCGTTGCACCTTCCCTTTTCCTAATCTGTCACCATTCAGATAATAGTCTGTCTCTCTGTTTTTACCACCAAAGTGGATAACCTCACATTTATCCACATTATACTTCATCTGCCACGCATTTGCCCACTCACCTAACCTATCCAAGTCACTCTGCAGCCTCATAGCATCCTCCTCGCAGCTCACACTGCCACCCAACTTAGTGTCATCCGCAAATTTGGAGATACTACATTTAATCCCCTCGTCTAAATCATTAATGTACAATGTAAACAGCTGGGGCCCCAGCACAGAACCCTGCGGTACCCCACTAGTCACTGCCTGCCATTCCGAAAAGTACCCATTTACTCCTACTCTTTGCTTCCTGTCTGACAACCAGTTCTCAATCCACGTCAGCACACTACCCCCAAACCCATGTGCTTTAACTTTGCACATTAATCTCCTGTGTGGGACCTTGTCGAAAGCCTTCTGAAAGTCCAAATATACCGCAAGTATATCCTTCCTTAGGTAAGGAGACCAAAACGCTACAGAATACCCCAGGTGCGGTCTCACCAGGGCCCTATATAATTGCAGTAAGATGTCTTTACTTTTATACACAAATCATCTTGTAATAAAGGCTAACATACCATTTGCTTTCTTAATTGTTTCCTGTACCTGCATGTTAAATTTGTGATTCATGTACAAGGACACCCAGGTCCCTCTGAACAACATTTCTCAATTTCTCATTGTTTAAAAAAGACTTGCTTTTCAATTTTTCCTACAAAGTGGATAACTTCACATTTCACCACATTTTGGGCCCAAGTTTCCACACGCGCCTAGAACGGCGCAGTCCTGACCTGGACGCCCGTTTTTTGCGCCACAAAGTGCGCCTAAAAAAATCCTCGGTATTCTCCACCTACTTGCAGGTCCTCTGGCTCTCGGCGCAGCCAGCACGAGCTGTGGGGGGGCGGAGCCAGGTCCCTGCGCTGAAAAGAGTGCCGGGACCTCTGCACATGCGCGCTATAGTGGGCACGCAAGTGCAGTAGCTCCAGGTGCCGAACTGTGTGGGAGGGGCCCGAAGTACGCAGCCCCTAGCCCTGGCTGAATGGCCTCACTGGGGCTGCGTGAATAAGGCTCCTCCCACGGCCAGCTCCTGCTTCCCCCCCCCCCGACCAGACCCGACACCCGCTCCGCCCCCCCCCGACCAGACTCCCGCTCTGGCTCGTCCTCGTCCCTCCGACTCTCTCTCTCGTCCTCGTCTCTCTCTCTCTCTCTCTCTCTCTCTCTCTCTCTCTCTCTCTCTCTCTCTCTCTCTCTCTCTCTCTCTCTCCGCCCCTCCCCCCCTCCCCCTCCTTTCCTTTCCTTTCCCCGTCCTCCCCTCCTCCTCCTCTCCCCCCCTCCTCTCCCCGTCCTCCCCTCCTCCTCCTCTCCCCCCTCCTCCTCCTCCTCCTCCTCTCCTCTCCCTCCCTCCTCCCCTCCCCTCCTTCCCCCCCCCCTTCCTTCACCCCCCCTTTCCCCCCTACTCTTCGGCCCCCTCGCCTCCCTCTCTCCTCCTCCTCCTCCTCCTCCCCCACCTCCCTCTCTCCTCCTCCTCCTCCCCCCCCGCCCCCCTCTGGTGCTGGGGACGGGCCGGCAGCCTTCGGTCCCGAAAGGCGTGCCTGAAGCACTTTCACACAGTTAGGAAGATGGTTTATTTAATCTTTTCTTTGCTTATAAATGTTTATTCAGGTTGGATTTATTTGTATAATATTTGTAGAAGTATAAATAAGGATTTATTATAGAATTTAATGACTTCCCTTCCCACCCCCACCTCTTTCTGGACGCCTAATTTGTAACCTGCGCCTGATTTTTTAATGTGTAGAACAGGTTTTTTCAGTTCTATAAAAATCTTCACTTGCTCCATTCTACTTTAGTTTGGAGTACGTTTTCACTGTGGAAACTTTCAAATCAGGCGTCAGTGGCCGGACACGCCCCCTTTTGAAGAAAAAATTCTGTTCCAAAGTAGAACTGTTCTACCTCACTAGAACTGCAGAAAAAAAATGTGGAGAATTGCAATTTCTAAGATAGTCCGTTCTCCACCAGTTGCTCCTAAAAATCAGGCGCAAATCATGTGGAAACTTGGGCCCTATATTCCATTTGCCATGCTGTTTCCCATTCACTTAGCCTGTCTATATCACCTTGAAGTATCTTTGCATCCTCCTCACAACTTACATTCCCACCTAGCTTTGTATCATCAGCAAACTTGGATGTATTACATTTGGTCCCCTCATCCAAACCATTGATATAGATTTTGAATAGCTGGTGCCCAAGCACCTATCCTTGTGGCACCCCAGAGTTACAGTCTGCCAACCTAAAAATGACCCATTTATTCCTACTCTGTTTTCTGTCCATTCACCAATCCTCAATCCATGCTAGTATATTACCTCCAATCCCATGAGCCCTAATTTTGTTCAATAACCTTTTGTGTGGCACCTTATCAAATGCCTTCTGAAAATCCAAATACACCACATCCACTGGTCTCCCACCCCCCCCTACCCCCCCACCTATCTCCCACACCCCCCTTATCTATTCTGATAGTTACAACCTCAATTTGTCAAATATGATTTCTCTTTCATAAATCCATGACGACTCTTCCCAATCCTATTATTTTTTAAGTGCCCTGCTACCATTTATTCTAGCATTTTCCCTGCTACTGATGTCAGGCTAACTGGTCTTTAGTTCCCTGTTTTCTCTCTCCCTCCTTTCTTAAATAGCGGCATTACATTAGCTACCTTCAAATCTGTGGGAACCATTCTAGAATCTAGAATCCACTATCTCTATAGCCACCTCTTTCAAAACCCTAGGATGCAGGCCATCATGTCCAGGGGATTTATCGGCTTTCAGTCCCATTAATTTCTACAATACTATTTTTTTTTTAAATTAATACTAATTTCTTTCAGTTCCTCATTCTCGCTCTACTCTTGGTATTCCACTATTTCCGGGAAGTTTTTTGTGTCGTTTTCCGTGAACACAGACACAAAGTATGTGTTTAATTTCTCTGCCATTTTCTTATTCCCCGTTATAATTTCTCCTGTCTCTGCCTGTTGGGGACCCACATTTACTTTTGCTAACTGTTTCCTTTTTACATATCTATAGAAGCTTTTACAGACAGTTTTTATGTATCTCGCTAGTTTACTCTCATTCTATTTTCCCTATCTTTAGCAATTTCTTGGTCCTCCTTTGCTAAATTCTAAAATTCTCCCAATCCTCAGGCTTACTCCTCTTTTTGGCAACATTATAAGCCTCTTCCTTTGATATAATACTATCTTTAACTTCCCGCCACGGTTGGACCACTTTTCCTGTGGAGTATTTATGCCTTAAGAGAATGTATGTTTGCTGTAAATTATGCATTAATTCTTTAAATGCTAGCCATTGCTTGTCTACATCTTTTAATGTAGTTTCCTAATCTACCTTTGCCAATTCTCCCCTCATACCTACGTAGTTTCCCTTGTTTAGATTCAAGACCCTAGTTTCGGATTGAACTAAATCATTTTCAAACCTAATGTAAAATTCTATCACATTATGGTCACTCTGATATTTGAAGTGTTTTACATCTCTTGTTTTCTCATCCCTATAAATAGTTTCAAAAGTTGCTAATGTGAAGTATTACCATGAAGGATCACAATACTAAGTTATTTATGCTGTTGGCTGCTAATCCAAAGCTGCAATTATCTTGCAGCTCAGATAACTTCATTTATTTAAAATGTTATGAAGGCTGAGAAAGCTGCATTAAAATCTTAATCACAGCACAATGCTACCACTTGTATAGAAGATTGAGGGGTGATCTGATCAACGTGTTTAAACATTAAAAGGATTCGATAGGGTAGATATGGAGAAACTATTTTCTCTTGTGGGGAAATCATGAACGATAATAATCTTAAAATTAGAGCTAGGCCATTTCGGGGGGAAATCAGGAAACACTTTCGTACAAAAGGTTGTTTAAAAAAAAACTGAAATTATCTCCCCAAAAAATTGTGGATGCTGGGATAATTGGAGTTTTCAAGACTGACATCAATAATATTGTTAGATAATGGTATCCAGGGATACAGAGAGAGATCGAGAGATCGAGAGATCAAAAGATCAAGAGAGAGCGCTCAAGAGAGAGAGAGAGAGGTCCTGTGGAAGGAGGAAGGAAGGCGGACGGTCAGAACGTGTTTGAGTTTGTGTGTATGTATTGGCACATGCGGAGGAGCCTGGTCTCCAGTCGTCTTGGATCCCCTTGTCACTGGACCAAGACCGTGCTCAGTCAAGCCCGTGTGGTGGCTGGTGTGCAACAGCCACCCCACATTAAAAGAATTCAGGCACAGGTATCTTCCACCATTTAAAATGAGTTTATCGGTCACCTGGGTGCTCATTTTTGGTATGGAAGCAAGTCATCCTCGACCCCGAGGGACTGCCTATGATGATAATTGTTTGGAGGCCGATAAACAACTCCCACCTATGTTTTCTGCCCCTTGCTGTTTCTTAGCTCCACCCAAACTGATTCTACTTTTTGATTTTCCGAGCCAAGATCCATTCTCTCTACTGTCTTAATCCTATCCTTTATTATCAGGGCTACCCGCCCCCCCACCTTCCTTTTCCATTTTGCTTATCTCTTCTAAAAGTTAAGTATCCTGGAATATTTAGTTCCTGATCTTGGTCACTTTGCAACCACGTCTCCACAATGGCTATTAGATCAAACATATTGGGCCAAAGATTGCGACCTTGCCAGGTGCGTACGAAGTTGCACGCACCCGGCAAGGCCTCGCAAAAGCCGGTTCCCGCCAGGCGATGCACATGCGCTGAGAACTAGCTTTTCCGATCTATCAAAATTTTTTTAGACAGATTCTATGCATCCCTGCAGGAAGGACATCGCGGGGCAGAGATTGAGCTATTTGCCCAACGAATGTCCTTCAAACTTTTACACCTGGTAAAAGCAGGCGTATAGCCTACTTTTACCAGTGTAACACTTTTAAAACATAGAAAAATTAAATGTAATCATTAATTTTTATTTTTAAAACCCTGTCCATTAGGTAAGTTTATTTTTAACCCTATTAAAACACATTAAAAAAAAAAAATCTAAAAAATATTTATTTCTAAAACATTTAATTACATTTCATTTCAATTAATTTTAAATATGTGAGGTGTTTTTTTAATTTATTGTGCTGTGTTCCTTGCTTTAGGGGGGGTATCGTCATTGATAGTAATGGGAGCTCATACAAACGGAACTCACCATTATTATCAATGAGGCTACTAGATAGTGATTAGTGATCCAGGCCTACGTGATTCCAACATATACTTCCTTACGTGGAAGATATCTTCCCATACGCTGCGCAGCGAATGAAGGCCTCAGATATTCCTCCGGGACCAACAGGTATTTTCATAGATTTTTTTTCGGGTTAGAGATGTTTGTACGAAGGAAGCCTCCGACTGCAATTTTCAGCCCATTCATTTCTATCTGTGCTATTAATTCATCGATTTTGTTGCGAATGCTTCGCACATTCAGATATAGTGCCTTTAGCTTTGACTTTTTTCTATTTTTCCATAATGTCATCTTAGTCACTGATGCCCTATTACCTTTGTTACTCTCTCTGAACCTTCCTGACTCTGCTTATTTTTAGAGGGGTGGGGGGGGGGGGGGCAGGGAACAAAGAATAATATATTCTGAGATTATTTAAATGGTTATTACTGTGGCTGAGGGAAATTTAAATCGTTTAGTTGTGATTTGTTTCTGTTTTGAATATGCTACTTGACCTACTCAAATACAAATGTGATGCACACTTAGATGATTAGATGCAAGATATATAAACACATAATATATCTCTCTCACACATCACAACAGGTATTGTTCATGGTAAACTGGTATGCTGCTTTATAAAAAGGTATTATATTGTGTAACATTCTACCTCAACTGGAGCTGTATCCAATTCTGGGCACCGCACTTTAGGAAGGATGTGAAGGCCTTAGAGAGGGTGCAGAAAGATTTATGAGAATGATTCCAGGATTGAGGGACTTCAGTTACATGGATAGAATGGAGAAGCTGGGGTTGTTCTACGACGAGCAGAGAAGATTGAGGGGAGATTTGATAGAGGTGTTCAAAATCATGAGGGGTCTGGACAGAGTAGATAGAGAGAAACTGTTCCCATTGGCAGAAGGGTTGAGAACCAGAGGTCAAAGATTTAAGGTGATTGGCAAAAGAACCAAATGCGACACAAGAAAATCTTTTTTTTTTTTTTAAACACAGCGAGTGGTTAGGATTTGGAATGCGCTGCCTGAAAGGGTGGTGGAAGCCAGATTCAATCACGGCTTTAAAAAGGGAGTTGTATAAGTACCTGAAAGAAAAAAAATTGCAGGGCTACGGGGAAAGGGCAGGGGATTGGGACTAGCTGAGGTGCTCTTCAGAGAGCCGGCACGGGCTCGACGGGCCAAATGGCCTTCTTGCATGCTGTAACCATTCTATGATTCTATGAATGTAAAATATATTATTATGCTAAAGTGAAGCCTTATCTCTCAGATCACAAAACCTAATTGTTAAGTAAATACAGGTACAGGTCAGCGTTTAACTTTTGCTTGGTCAGGGGACTTTGAAGATTGATATTTGCTCATCAGTTTCAAGCCAGCTCAAAAGCACACAGCAGTGAACAATGCTGCTTTAAATTAGGTTTGTGGCTGGATACAGCAACTCATGTGAATACTGTACCTAATATGCCTAACAGGTACTGGAGTCGTCTTAAAATCTCAACTGATACAATAGTCTCTTGAAATATTTTTCCCCCTTAACACAACCAGACAAATTTGGACAGCCATGAGCAAGATTCACCTGCCCACTGTCAAAGGTTTCTTCTTTTAAAGATGGTCTCCCTTTATCACACATAATTTGCAGTCAAAAAGGCAGCCACACAACCTACTTCTACAACTTTCCAACCAGCTTTTACAAGATGTGCATGTGAAACGTGCAGCAGTTCCCTCCAAATGTCTTCCTTTGTGGCATCAATTGTAACTCTCATGTCTACATCTCTCATCTGCTACGTAGTCTGCAACTCCTTGGTGGCTTACGCCGCATCAAGCACAATGAACACCCTTTATACATAATAGATTTTCTTACCTTCATTGTCAATCCACTTCAGTGTAATAGGCTGATCCTGTTGTAAACTGCACATATCCCTCACTTCAGAACACATTCCATCATAAGTGATTGCAGCATCAAGATCGGTAATGAGTATGTCTCTGTTGAGAACAAAATACATAGGAATTTTGAGACGAACTGCCTCACCATTTCTTTAACACAGATATTCCTTTTCCGGATCAAAAACTCCTATATTTCTACGTCTTAAAATATACTTCAAATGCATTTAGTCAAACGTACATGAAAGATTTATTGTTCATTTATTTCTCAAGTGTATTCAACCTTCGTCAATAAACCACTCATCGGAACGTGAGCTGCAGAGATCTCGGAGGGTTGTAAGGCTAGAGGAGGTAACAGAGATAGGGAAGGGACGAGGCCATGGAGGGATTTGAAAACAAGGATGAGAATTTCAAAATTGAGGAGTTGCTTAACCGGGTGCAAATGTAGGTCAGCAAGCACAGGGGCAATGGACGATCAAGACTTGGTGCAAGTTAGGATACAGGCAGCAGAGTTTTGGATGAGCTTAAGTTTATGGAGGGTGGAAAATGGGAAGCCTACCAGGAGTGTGTTAGAATAGTCAAGTCTAGAGGTAGCAAAGTCGTAGATGAAGGTTTCGGCAGCAGACGAGTTGAGGCGGGGCAATGTTACAGGTGGAAATCGGCGGCCTTAGTGATGGCGTGGATGTGATTGGAAGCTCATCTCGAGGTCAAATACGACAACAAGGTTGCGAACTGTCTGGTTCAGCCTCAGACAGTTGCCAGGGAGAAGGATGGGGTCAGTGGCTAGGGAATGGAGTTTATGGCAGGGACCAAAGACAATGGCTTTCATTTCCCAATCCTTGAAACCCACCTCTTTGACCAAGCTTTTTGTCACCCTTCCTAATCTTGCTTTGACTCAGCATCTGTTTTTCTTCACACCTCTAAAGCACGTTGAGTGTTTTTCTATGTTGAAAGTATCATGTAAAATATAAGTTGTTTTTGTTCAGTGGTGCCTTTTGAAAAACTCTGAAAAACTATATAAAACACCTTTGCTGCAATTCTTTTATTCATTATCTCTTTTTTTTTAAAAAAGAACCTTAAATTTGATCGGCATGACTTACCTCTAGAACTATGGTAACTGGGCTGGGTAACTCATATTTCTCCAAGTATTTTGTAATTTCAACCCATATTCTTGACTGGAGTAGATTCGCGACAACTAAAGTACAGTTAACTAGCCTATAAATATCCTGGCTGATGTTGGTCTCTTATTTTTGAATAAGAATGTTGTATTTACCACCCTTCAGTTGTCAAAATTTTCCTTTCTACTGAATTTCAGAAAATTATACTCAAAGCCTTCACTTTTTCTTCCCTAGCTTCTCTTGGAATCCTCAGAAGTAAACCAGTAAGTTTCTGTGATTTGCCTACTTTAAGCTGGCACAACTTTTATGGCATCATTTCTATTTGAATAATAACTTTCATTAGTCTGGTGATTATACAATTTCAAAATCCAATTCCTCTGAAAACTGAGGCAAATTACTTATTTATTCAGTATTTTTGGCATCCCTTCGCTCTCCACTACAAAGTTCCCTCCTTCATTTTTTAGCTACCCTGCACTAACTTAACTACCCTCTTACTATTAATGCACCTATAAAAAGGCTTATTTGATGCCCATTTCTTTTCTAATTTTCTCTACTTCCTTTCTATTCTTTCTTTGCAATTTTCCGATAATCTTCATATTTGTCGTGGCTTTCACTTTTATTATTTACCTAGTTCTTTTAATTCAGAGTCCAGGAGCCTGACATCCATGAGCTAACTGCCACCGTTTATGCTGCTCAAATCATTTTCTTCAATCGAACAACAGACTCATAAATCTTTGAGTCTGCTACCCAGCTACAGAAAGGTTTCGTTGCACAAGTGCCAGGAATTAATGTCGGGCTCCCAGAATTAAGACAGTGTAAATGCAGCTGTAATTTTAAAAGCAATGGCAAATCAAAAGTAGATGCTGACCTATTTAAAATGGCACCAGCCAGCAGAGGCTCTGGGAAGTCTGAGAAATTCCCTTTAATTTGTATGTGTTGTTTGTGGATTGCTAATTTAAATTGCTCACAGCAATACAAATAGTCTTTAACACTGTTAGAGTAAGACCACTTAAATATTCATCAGATTCTTTTGTCAATTGAAATTGTCACTAAAACTAGTCATCTTATTCTATGAAAATGTCTGAGCTTTGAATTATTAATGTCATCTGGTATTTTGATACTGATTTTATAAAGGTACATATTGCACAAACGGCAATTTCGCTAGTCGTGTGACTAGTAGTTGCCTGCGACGGTTCTCAAGTTAAATATTAAATTACACACTAGACAATGGCAGTATCGTTAATGTTCGTTTAATACAGAAGTAGTGCAAGACTCACTATTTATGCTCTATTTAACTCTGCAGAAAGATATTCCAAAAGGTGTTCCTTTCTACTCAAAATATTCACATAGTTACCCAATACGTCCCCGGGTGATCAATCTGGTCCTGACACTGTTCCTTCAAGGGTCTCTCCCCTGGTCCCTGCTTCTGCTGAGTGTTGCTCCTAGGTTCTCAGTCTGGACTGTCTGAACTTGTCTTTCTTTATACCCTTTTTCCTCTCAGTTAACCATGTGTGTTGCTATTAATTGCCTGCTTGTTTATTCTGCTGATATCGCAACCTGTCTCTTGCCTCCAAGAGTTATTACCAAATCGGAGGCTTTGGCCCCAAGTTTCGTCCCGCGGCGAAAACGGCGCACCTCCGAGCTGGGCGCCTGTTTTTCGCGCCGAAAACTGCGCCTAAAAAAAGTCCGATATTCTCGAGCTCCTTGGAGCTCGATGTCTGCTTGACGCGGCGCGCTCTTTGCAGCAGGGGGCGGAGCCTAACACTCGTGCCAATTTTCTAAGTAGCAGGGGGCGGGTACAATTTAAATTAGCCTTCGTGGTGCCGGCAACCCTGCGCGTGCGCGTTGGAGCGTGCGCGCACACGCAGTCTCACACAAACATTGGCACTCGGCCATTTTTAAAAATACTGCAGAAAAAGTGAAGATTTGTTTCTTGGACCCCTACAAAGGCTTGTAATTTAATTTTTTTTGATATTTCTGTGTGTGAGGGAGTGCTTTTAGCAGCACTACTGAATAAATCACCTGCTGAAATCAGTGAGTTCAGCTTTTCACTGCTAAACTTGCAGAACCGGTGCTGCATTGGTGCATGCAAATTAAGGACTGTGTGTTTGGAGAAATAAGAGTGCCAATTCAACTTTGCAATAATACGTGGTGTTGACAATGCAGCACCCATTCTAAAAATTTAAATATAAAACTGTCGATGTGGCTGCCTCTCCGTCCAAATGGCCTCAGTCCTCCTCATAGCTCGAAGGCTGCTGCTGTACCTTCGGCTGCTGGCCAGCCACTGACGCCGCTGATATCCTATGGCCGAATGACCTCACGTCCGTCCGCTGCTGATTCTTTGGCTACTGGCCAGCCACTGACTCCGCCCCTAAAGCGTGGCCGAATGGCCTCAAGAACCTTAATGAACTGCGTGTGTCCTGCTTGATTCTTCGGCTGCCGGCCAGCCACTGACGCCGCTGCTATCTCATGGCCGAATGGCCTCACATCGGTCCGCTGATTCTTCGGCTGCCGGCCAGCCACTGACGCCGCTGATATCTCATGGCCGAATGGCCTCGGGTCCATCCGGTGCTGCTTCTTCGCGGCCAGCCACGAAGAGAATGAAGGCCTGCCTCAAGCACTGCAGCTCAGCTCGAAGCTTGCTGCCGCTGCCGTCGAGACACTGACGCCACACCCCTGCCTGTCTCCAACATGAAAGGCCTGCCTGAAGCACTTTCACACAGGTAGGAACATGGTTTATTTAATCTTTTCTTTGCTAATAAATTTTTATTCAGGTTGGATTTATTTGTATAATATTTGTATAAGTATAACTAAGGATTGATTGTAGAATTTAATGACTTCCCTTCCCCCCTCCCCCCCCACCTCGTTCCCTACGCCTAATTTGTAACCTACGCCTGATTTTCTAAAGTGTAGAAAAAGTTTTTTCGAGCGTACAAAAATCTTCACTTACTCCATTCTAAGTTAGTTTGGAGTAAGTTTTCACTCACAAAACTTTGAAATCAGGCATAAGTGGCCGGACACGCCCACTTTTGAAAAAAAAATTCTGTTCCAAAGTGAAACTGTTCTAACTGACTAGACTGGAGCAAACTAAATGTCGAGAATTCCGATTTCTAAGATACTCCGTTCTACACCAGTTGCTCCTAAAAATCAGGAGCAAATCATGTGGAAACTTGGGGCCTTTGTTATCGTGTGTAAACCTTATCTTGATCAATGAAATCTTTTCATCCTTTCCCACCGCTGGTTCTGTTACGGTAACTCCCTCCTGTCCATTGGCCTTCAGTCTGCTATTCCTATACCTGACCTTTTGTTCGGTCATTAGCAATTGCCGGTACTCTGTTAATTGGCATTCAGTTTTTGCACATGATCTCACTCAGGGCGACTCCTTTAAATTTGACTTTATTATCCTACAGCTTTTCTTGCAGTTTTACAACTTTACCTCATTCCATTATCTCCTTCAACCTGAGGTCAATGCCCGCTTGTTTTTTTGTGCGGGAGAGTTTATTGGTTTTAACTAACTTCTTAATCCTTTGATATTTCCACATACATTTTAGCTTCTGTAAATTGACTGCTTGAAGTGCAGAAATTTAATCACAAACCAAGAGAAAATGATGTACAACTGCATTTTAGAATTGGTGATATTGTAAAGCTCGACTAGAAAGACAGCTGCAAAGCAAAATAGATATAAAAACTGGAATATTTCCTGATAGACAGCTTCCCGAGTCCTGGAGAAAGGCCTGTTGCATCTAATTAAAGGAGGAGAAAACTGGAGATTTGTTCACAATATGTTCGAAGAACTTTACACAGCAGTAAATGTTGCATTTTCAGATCAAAAACTAATTCCAATTTATTAATGCCCTCTGTAATGCAAAACAAGTTTAAAAAGCAAAAGCTACTCCTTTACAGGACATTACACAGATGTCTGTGCATACATGGCAATATCCTCTTGTGCTTTCAAGTATTGCTTAGTTACTAAATTTCTATATATAGGTACTAGTGGATCTCCCATGGTAGGAAAAGGCAAATTTTCCTCAAAGCATAGGTATAGATATGGGGAAACTCTATCTAGCGACAGAAATGTGCAGCAACAGGCATGACTATAACGGAACGGTGATGCCCAAATAAGGAATGTGCAACATATACATTAGATTTAACATATTATAGATGTAATTCAAGTATAATAAATATTAGATATTAGCCTTAACAATCAGTCCCGAATATGATATTTCTGCATTCAAATAGACAGGAGATTTGGGTTGTGTGGGAGGGGCGAGGGTTGGCATGTAAATTACATGTTGTTGCTACATAGAGCAATTGTTAACCATGGAATACACAACCTAAGAAAAACTCGTCTATCAAATGGAGTACGGCTCGCTCCCAGTCTGGTATAACTTTCAAAACTGCATTTAAAAATCAGGGCCAAAATAAACATCTTGTACACTGAATTGAAGCATGTCTATCAAGTCCTCTTATATTTGTCTCTAATCATCCACCACTTCACTTAAGACTATCAATTCTGTCTCAACTCTCACCATTACAGTATACTAATTTGATAAAGTTTCTACAGGCTGATAGTTCCATTTTTCTAAGACATCTCATAGAATCATAGAAGTTTACAGCACAGAAGGAGGCCATTTTGGCCCATAGTGTCCATGCCGGCCAACAAGAGGCTATCCGGCCTATTCCCACTTTCCAGTTCTACCGTCCGTAACCCTGCAGGTTACAGTACTTCAGGTGCACATCCAAGTACTTTTTAAATGTGGTAAGGGTTTCTGCCTCTACCACCCTTTCAGGCAGTGAGTTCCAGACCCCCACAATCCTGTGTGTTTGTGAAGAAATTTCCCCTCAAATCCTTCTACCAACTACTCTAAATTTATGCCCTCTGGCTGTTGACCCCTCTGCTAAGGGAAATAGGTCCTTTCTATCCATTATATCTAGGCCCCTCATAATTTTATACGGCTCAATGAGATCTCCCCCTCAGCCTCCTCTGTTCCAATGAAAACAAATCCAGCCTATCTAATCTGTCCTCGTAGCTTAGATTCTCCACTCCTGGCAACATCCTGGTAAATCTCCTCTGTACCCTCTCCAGTGCAATCACGTCCTTCCTGTAATGCGATGACCAGAACTGCACGCAGTACTCCAGTTGTGGCCTAACCAGTGTTTTATACAGTTCAAGCATTACCCCTCCCTGCTCTTGTATTCTATGCCTCAGCTAATAAAAGTAAGCATTCCGTATGCCTTCTATTTACTTCAATGAGACCTTGGAAAAGGATCCACATGACCAAATTGTCTTTGGTGAGATCAACTGAACTGTTTGGCAGTTTATGGTATTTAAGGTTGGGTATCACTCATCAAAAGATGATTCTGGAAGTTGAGCAAAGTATTTTAGAAGCACGCAAACGTTTCAGAGCTTTCAAAGAAAGTTAGAAGGCTTAAGAAAAAATGCTGTCTTAGTCCAAGTACACATTGAGAATATAACGTATGTTCCAATAATTATTAGCTATATTAGGGAGAAAGACAGTGATTGAATAAAGACAACCATAGACATTTCTAATAGGTTACTCCAGGGCATCAACGAGGAAAGCAACACTGTCCAATGCCACAGATGGCCTGCTACTCAAGCAGAGATTGATTTTATGCTCATGTCATTAACACACTTTTAATACTGGAAGCGTACAATAATGCACTGAATATAGAGTGTTGACTTAAACTTGCCAGGTCAGTACAATAATCTTGAGCACTGAGCACAAGTCTGGTATACTGGACTAAGCAACCCCAGCTAATGCTGAAATATTGTAAAGCTCATAATTAAGTTAATGGCATGTTTAAGATGATTCAGATTGCCAATTTATTTTAAGAACCAACTAACCTCCATTGACATGACCAATATTTAAGCTTATGATGATATTGATTATACCAGTACAGAGTAAAATAATGATAATAATGCATCTCTATGACCGATTCAATCTTTGATGTCTGCGGCAAGTAAAAGTTTAGTTGCAGTTCAGAGTGTTGCATCATGGTTATGGGGCCAAGTTTCGGCCTGAGTTGCTGCTGTTTTTTTGGAGCAACTGGTTTAGAATGGAGTATCTTAGAAATTGCAATTCTCGCCATTTAGTTTGTTCCAGTTCTAGTCAGTTAGAACAGTTTCAGTTTGGAACATATTTTTTTACAAAAGGGGGCGTGTCCGGTCACTTACGCCCGTTTTGAAAGTTTAGGCAGTGAAAATTTACTCCAAACTAACTTAGAATGGAGTAAGTGTAGATTTTTGTATGCTCAGAAAAACCTTGCCTACACTTAGAAAATCAGGCGTAGGTTACAAATCAGGCATAGGGAATGGGGCCGGGGGGGGTTAAAGGGAAGTTTACAAACAGTAAACACTTCAGTTTTACAAATAAAGAGCCATCATCAATAATAAATGATAAATACATCAATAAATCAACCAATAAATTAATCCAAAAAAATTAATTAAAAATTTTTAAAAATCAATAAATTAAAAAAATTCTACTCACTGACTGCAGCACCGGGAGCCCTCCAACAGCGTGCTGGGACGGAGCCCTCCCAGTGTGTCTCTCTCTCATTCTCTGTCTGCCAGTGTCAGTCTGACAGCGAGGGGAGAGGGGGGAGGGAGAGAGGAGAGGAGAGGAGAGGAGAGGAGAGGAGAGGAGAGGAGAGGAGAGGAGAGGAGAGGAGAGGAGAGGAGAGGAGAGGAGAGGAGAGGTGAGGGAGGGGGAGAGAGGGGGAGAGGAGAGGGAGGAGGCTGAACAGGCCCGCCCAAGACTTTAGGCGGGGCCCGCCCCCTGCAAGATGCCGAGCGGGCGGGCCCCACCGAAGGAGTTAAAGGTAGGTGGCCAGGGGAAGCGGGAGCTGGGGGTGGGGGGTCAACGGAGCGGGGGGGGGGGGGGGGAGAGGGGGGGCAGAACGGGAGCTGGGGGGCAGGCGGAGCGGGAGCGGGGGACGTCAGCTGGAGCCAGAGCAGGAGCTGGATGAGGGAGGTGCAGCTTGATCCTCAGCCCCAGTGAGGCCATTCGGCCAGGGCTAGGGGCTGCGTGCTTCAGGCCCCTCCCACACAGTTTCGGCGCCTGGAGCTACTGCGCCCACTGTAGCACGCCTGTGCAGAGGTCCTGGCACTGATTTCAGCGCAGTGACCTGGCTCCGCCCCCCCCACAGCTCGTGCTGTGCTGCGCCGAGCTGCAAAGGACCTGCAGGGAGCCGGAGAATCTGCAGATATTTTTTAGGCGCACTTTCGGGCGTGAAAAACGGGCGTCCAGGTCGGGGCTGCGCCATTCTAGGCGCGGCCCGAAACTTGGGCCCTTTGTAATGGATTGGTTAGTTTGGTCAATAGTTGACATCTTTCAGACTGAGTTATGCAAGATGAGTCAAAACAAATTAATTTAAGTTCTATATAAATTCCCAGACGAATTTTACAATGCATATAAATTGAGAGGTTGGGCATGGGAGATTGATCCAATACCCTTCCACTAACAGACTACATATTATATTTGGAACACAACATTGGAGATATTGTGCAGGCTTTGGCCTTCATATTCTCTTAGGGGCGTACGCTATTTGGAAGGAAGTAATTAGTTGTGGTACGCAATAAGATGTGGGTATGTCTAATTTCTTCGTACGGTGAGTTATCATGTCATAGCGACAAGCGAATTGCACACCAAGTACTATCTCACAGAATAGGAGAGGGGAAAACATCATGCACAAAAGTCAGTCAGTCATTTTAGAGCACCTCTGACAATTTTTACATCATCATTAGTCGGTTGGCCACTCTCTTCTGGCCAATACAACCCATTTATTGGATACCACATAACGCATTTTCTTCTTTTTCCCTTACTAAAGATTATTTGCAGCTTAGTTTTAGTACTTGCACTTGCTGAACCATATGCAAGGTCATTTTCAGCTGGTCAATAAATTTTATTTTCTGAATTAAGTACTTCAATAAAATTACTGCTCTACACAAAAGTAACAGATGTAAGTCCAATATTCATGTTTAGATTTTTGAGAAATTAATTTTGAGAAAATAATTTTATGAATGGCAGCTTAATAACTGACCAGATGATTTCTGCATCTTTTGAACCTTCTTTTGAAACAATGTTCCTGAATTCACTATTCTGTCAACCCAAGGATAGTTCTGCAATTTAAAACAAGTCATTGTTTAAATTTTAGCTTTTTTTAAAGTGTTGACCGTCAGATATTTCAGAAAGGTTGTCTCAATTTTCTCTTTCCTTTGTACTGTGCTGGAACAGCCTTCTACTGTTGATACGGATTCTTTTTCCCTCAATCTTTTTCAGCGAATACACTGACACGCGAACACCGTAGCCGCTTATAACAAAGCAGACTTTATTAATTGTTTCACCGGCCGGGACTTATCAGAACAAAGGAACGCTCTCCCTCAGAGTGCGCTCACTTCCCTCGGACAAGCCCCTTTACAATGTAGGGGCGCAACAGTTATACACTTTCGGTACGTAATACAATTGAGGGACATTCAGTTCACCCTATTCTTTTGTGATCCCTCCTTCCCTTTGTCTACTCATGAGCCGACACCTGGCCTTCCTTGCCCAATTAGATACGGGCAAGTGGTTATGTGTAATAGCAACTGTTGTGCACAAAGAGCTTTTCACCCATTGCTTGTTATTGCTACAATTTTACAGGCGTGACTAGTAACCAAGACCTTGAGCAAGTCTGCTATCTGTGCCAATGTTGTAACATTTGCAGTCTGACATTCTTTTGGTTATCCTTCCATGATTCCTTTGTTCACTTCACTGTCTCCATTGCTAAACATTTTCGCACATTCTCATTCCCTCCTTTTATCATTCCATGATAATCTTTAGGATTATTCCAGGAGTTTCGCATTCAGCCGCTCGCACTCTCTTTCCTGATCCTCCTTATCGAGTAGGTCTTTAGTTTGCTGGATCATAACCCGGGAGCCCATGGCTACAAGAGGGTTTGCTAACCTTGCCATCATGACTTTACAACAAAGGTTAAAGCAACCAATAATCAAGCAACAGGTAATTATTACTACGATGAGAATAATTGCTCCATGCATTAGATAGGATCCCCAGGATCCACCTAATAGCCAATCAAACCAGTTAGATCCTCCTGCTGGCGTGGATAACTTCTTTACCTCCCTTCTTATGTGATCAGCGAGATTGGTTATGTTTTCTGAACTATCGGGAATGTAAGTGCAACATTCAGATCCTATCAGGGCACACGTTCCCCCTTTCTCAGCTAACAGATAATCGATGGCCATTCGGTTTTGTAATGCTACGGTCCGTATTGCTACCATTTCGGCCGTGATGTCCTCCAGAGCTTCAGCAGTATCTGTTCCAATACCCTCTCTAGGTTCTGTACTTGATCCATGGTGCGTCCTATCCCGAATGGGAACATCATGACCTCAAAGAACCTTTCGGCGGGGGTGAGGGCTCGCCTGTGTCAGCTGGAGGCATGTGCTTCCGCACAAATGGCACCACATATCCCAAATAGCAGGACCCTGTCCATCGCCCTGGTAACCAGGGATATGCCCTATACCCGCAAACAAAATACGTGCCATTATACGCTGCCTTTTTAAATATTGTGTTGGGGTCCCAAGACTGGGCCCACAGACCTCCACCTGTTTTATTCGGAAGGTGAGAGGATGGTGACCCGTGCACCTATGGTGATGTTGAGACTGTGTGGTCCAATTGCTGTACTCTATAATATGTCCCTTGTTACTGGTGTAATTTCGGGTTAGACATATGTCCCCGGTTGGCCTCCCAATTCCCGAGGTATTGGTCAGAGCTAAGAATGGGGGTTCCTTTTCACGGTCGTAGGTTGGTTGGTACCATCCCTGGAACGTCTGACTAATGGGGTCCCCAGCACTCTCCCACTTGGTGACCTCCACGTGGTCGTTCACGTGGTAACGGTATGATACTCCTCCTGGTCTCCGTGATCCCTCTTTTGACCCGCCTTTCATCTCTCGTATTTGCATTGGCCCCCCCTCCTCTCATGATAGTCTGGCTCTGAATCCATCTGACAGTCTCAGTTAGGGTCAGTGGAATGGGGCGCAAAGGAATTCCCCCTTTGGAATGTATAGGGATATGTGAGCACACCCAGCAACTAGAAAAGTTCCCGTTTTGCGCATAAACGTAAGACATATATAGGAACGTATTTACATGGAGTTCCCTTCATTGTCTTGCCCCCTGTATGTTATAAGCCGCCAACGCCATTATACTAAAAAGAATCCACCACCCCATAGCTATGGGTTAAGTGGATATCATCCAACGTCCTCTGGGCCCGTCAGGTTCCAAGAGTCTCAAAGACCTGGTTTGTCCAACGGGGAATTAGAGGTACACAACCTTCAGCAGCTCGTCTTTGCTCGCCCGAATGTTCCACTTATTCAGCTATGGGATAGAGGAAGTCTGTAATATAAATAAAGGATAGTTAAGGAGTGATAAGCTTGCAATGATGCAGGTGAACCCAGGCACTTCTCCCTTCAACCTTAGCTGCAGTGGGGGTGCTAAGTAACACCTGAAAAGGCCCCTCCCATCGTGGCTCTAATCCTTTTCGAATCCATTTCTTAATCAGGACATACGTCCCTGGTGCCACGAGGGACAATACGGGCGAAACTGGGAGGTCGAGGTGAGCGTCTCGAACCTGGTTGTGGGCTATTCGCAGAGCCTGAGTCAGGGAAAGAACATAGGTGGTCATTTCCTCAGTCATGTGGTGGAACTGGACAGTGGAGGGGACATTCTGATTCCATGGGATCCTAAGGGGCCTACCATAAATGACCTCAGCGGGGGTCAGTCTAACCTTACCAGTGGGAGTAGTTCGGATCGGGAATAGGGCTATGGGAAGGAGTTCAAGCCAATTGAGTCTGGTTGATGCTACTAGTTTTGCAAGCTTGGTTTTAAGAGTTTGATTAGCACATTCAACTAGTCCCGCAGCTTGGGGTCGGTAGGCACAATGCAGCTGCTGGTTAATGCGCATCTGGGTACAGAATTCTTTGTTAACTTGGCCAATAAAGTGAGGGCCATTATCGGAACTCAGTCGAGCTGGGATACCATATCTAGGAACAATTTCCCTCATTAACACCTTAACAACAGTTTGAGTCTTATTGTCCAGGGTAGGGTAGGCTTCGATCCATTTGCTAAACACATCCACTATTACTAACACATATTCGTAACACTGAACTCTTTGCAACTCAATGTAGTCCAACTGCAAGGTCTCAAAGGGACCTTCTGGTAGGGGCGTCTTACCCCAATCACAGGGGACTCCCTTCCCTGGATTATGCTGTTGGCAAACAAGGCAGCGACTACTGATGTTCTGGGCCAGCACCTGGAGTCTAGGGTGCCACCAAGTGGCCAAAAGTGTGTCACTTGTTGTCCTTGCTCCACAATGAGTAGCAAAGTGCATACATTCAATAGCCCATAAGGCCAACTCGTCAGACATGCAAGTCTGTCCCACGGGAGTGGTCCAGAGTTTAGAGACATTGTCATAAGTACATCCATAATCTTTCCACGATAGTTTATCTTTTTCAGGAGCTTCCTCCTGTGCTTTAATGACATTTTGGATGGTTGGCATTGGTTTTTCCAAGGCTAACTTATCCTTTGTAGGATTTTTAGTTTGACTCATCATTCTGGGCACTACCATCTGTTGTCCACGAGAGGCCGATTTGGCCTCTTGGTCAGCACAGCGGTTTCCTATATCAACCGGAGATTTTCCGGTAGTGTGGGCGGTACATTTGACAATGGCAATGCGCTTGGGGAGCATGAGGGCCTGCAATAAGTCAGATACTAGCTGCTTATGTGATATCTCATTCCCATTTGAGGTTAGGAATCCCCTATTTTTTCATAATTGTCCGAAATCATGGGCTACCCCAAAGGCATACCCAGAGTCAGTATAGATATTGATCTTGAGGTCTTTGGCCAAGATACAGGCTCGGGTGAGGGCGAATAGTTCAGCTTGTTGGTAAGAATAGGCGGTTTCAAAGGCGGCAGATTCCAAGACCTGATTCTCCTGATTTACGATGGCGTATCCTGAAATTCGTGCACCTTCTGGATCAATAGAAGAGCTTCCGTCAACATACATAATACAGTCTGGGTCCTCCATTGGTACATCAACTAAATCTTCCCTGACCGAGGTGGCCTCTTGAATTAAAGATAAACAATCATGATTCGGTTCTTCCTCATATTGGGGTGGCTCAGTAAGAAAACAGGCCGGATTAATGGCAATACAGTGCCAAAAGGTCAGCTTAGGATTATTTAGGTAGATCTCATATCTGCTTTGGCTGGCCATATTTGAGTACATACAGGGTGCCCCAAGGCAACAGGGTATATTTTGGAAGAGTAGTAGGCAACAGGCCTATACTTATCCCCGTGTTTCTGAGTTAAGACAGCGGTAGCACAGTCTTTCAGGATTGTACAATACAGTTGAAAGGGCCGGTCATAGAGGGGCCGGCCCAAAGCCGGAGCTTGCAGCAGGGCTGTCTTTAGTTCCTTAAAGGCTTGGACGTCTGCGGTTTTTATTTTAAAGCTGCCTTCCTTGTTTGTATACGGTGTGAGGTGCTTAATCATCAGGGCAACATTAGGGATCCAGGATCTGCCGCAATTGATCATCCCCAACCACTGTCGCATTTGTTTTGCCGTCTAGGGACTGTAAACTGGCAAATCGGTTCGTCATCCGGGGAGGTTCTCTTTACAATCAAGAATAATCAGGGGACGGTTGGCCAAAGGGGTTGTTCTGGGAGAAGTTAGTGTAAGATCCCCGTCCACTCCCCCCTTGCCCCCCTTCTTTTCCTCCTCTTCCTCTTTCGTGCCGACGGGAGGGACACTCTCGACTCCAATGTCCTTCTTGCCTACAATTAAAGCATCCATCTCGTCTTCCCCAGCCCTGACCTCTTCCCATACCAGGTCGGTGACAATAGGGCGGTCCGTAATTAGCAGGGCCCGGGCCATTTGGGTGTTTGGTAAACCGTATCCCTGTTTATCCACCCAACCCTGCACGCAATACTGTGGTTCCATCTGGTATCCCCTTGGGTCGGGTTTTGGTCCTTCCACCCGAGGCGGCTCTTCCTTTCTAGTCACGCATTCAGTCTCGACCCGGGTTGGGGGCGCACCTCCCCCCTCTCCTTTCTTTTCCTGCCAATAATATTTAACCGCCCTTTCCATCTGGGCTTTACTGTTATCTGCCCAATTCATATTATTTGTCCGGATAGCGTGAGCAACCGAATAGGGCAGGCACTGAAGTAGGATAGCGCAGAATTGAGGTGAATCCTCTCCCGCCCTGAAGGCATTATCTCCTGATTGACCTCCGTATATTTCAATGAATCTTTCCATGAATTCGTCGGCAGTTTCGTCTCGTTTGGGTTTAGTTTCTAATACTGCTGCCATACTGATGGGCTTCTGAAGGGTCATGCCGAGGGCATTAAAGACAGCGTTTAGGCGGTCCTGGGCATTGTTAGGGTGAGCAGCCACCAATGCATCATGGGTTGCACGTCCTAGGTGAGTTAGAAATCAGGCATGCTCAGTTGGGCTCAGGGTTTGCTGTACCAGGGCCCACAGGTCCCTTGATTCTGCATTTTAAACTGCAATGGTAATTCGAAGATGATCTATAAACTTGACAGGTTCTCTCTTTCGATCTGGCATAGTGGCCAGAATGGACATAATTTCGTTCGGTTTCCAAGGCACATAGACATCTATGGTGGGGTGGTTCGGAGCTGTCTGACTGCGCAGCACCTCCGCGTCCCGATCGGCGGGAGTGTTTGTTTTTGCCTTTCACTGGTAGTCTGACTCATCTTTTATCCATGCATGTTGAGGTCACTCCGTGAAATCGGAGGTCAGGGTTTGTGGATCTCTTTCAGCTTATTTATCTTTGCCTTTTAACTCTTCAATTTGTTTTGTTTGAGTATCTATTTCTTTATTGTATCAAGCAAGTATTATTACATAAGCTAGTTCTGTTTTTATTTTTATTCTGACTATCGCACCATTTCCTCTGTTAGGTGAGTCTTTTTTTCTATTAAGAAATCCAAATTAATAATGTTCAGTATGAAACGGCTGTCAATGAAAAGGGTTAACTCCTTTACAGGTTTGTAAGAAGACCTGATGTCATTACGTGACTTCACGTAACCATCTGAAAAAAAAGTCTTCTCATCGGGAAAGGCAGCATTTGATTAAACTCCAATTTCTTTTTTAACTTCTAATTCAAGTACTTGCCAAAAATATTTTTTAAATTGATTTAAAACGAGACCACACATTTTTAGTAGCTATTTGTTTACTGAAATTCAATTTCGTCATCAGCCTCGGTTAATGCAAAGCCAACCATTTGACTACGTAGTCTATCGATACCTTTCTCAGAGGTCCCAGTGGAACTCTTAGTACTTTTCTTGTGCGCACACTCTTTAAGACGTCTACGGTTTAAAAATTTTTTTTTCTTTCAGCACCGATTTAGTACATTATGTCTTTTTTTTCTTTAAGATCTCCTTTCTTCAAATTAGGTTTTGTATTTTACACCGAGGGCTCGTGTCTCGGTAAATTTGTTAATTTAAAATCTCAGACAATCGAAGACACTTTTTCTTTCAAATTCGTTCAATTTGTTTTCTTTCAAGATTTTTTCCGTCTTTTCCACAACTAGAGGGAAGTCTGGCACGTAGGCGGAGGGCTGCTTTTCATTATCTCAATTGTTCCAGCCTCAAGGTCGTGTTATACTGTCTCTTCTAAACTTCAGATTTAATATAATAATTTTTTTTTGGAATCCACCTCAGTATTTTGCTGTGCCTTCTCTGAATATCTCAAAATCCCAATTCAAACTTTGTAATTTCAATCTTTATTTAAAACTTTTTTGAGCTTAGAAGCTTTTTTTTTTAAGACATTCTTTATCTCATTCCGAGACTAAATTTATGTCTTTCAACCCAATGTAATCAATCATTGCATGTTTTCTTTTGACAAGTAAGTGAGCGTGTCAAATAAATTCTTTTTTTTAAACCACCGGGACCATGTATTTTTTAAATCTTTTACTCAACAAACCGATCCTTTGTGCATTTCCTGGCTCCGTAACTTATCATCCGAATATATGTAATTCAATAAGGTTCACACTCTTAAACTTCTCACATACAGGACAACACTACGAAGGGTTAAAAAAGCTTTCATTCTGTTTGAAAAAGTGGGTGGAGCTAAAACAAACCACAACTCCCCGGTTTCCCAAACAGGCTTTCTTATCCACAGTCAAAATCACACAAGCATTTCTCATTTTAAAACAGACGTTCACAAGAGTCTCTCTTCTTTCCTATTAATTGTTTTGGCCGGCTCTATTTTTGTAATGTCGCCACGTGGCAATTAAATTCTTGTCCCTTTTCCCTCGTCCCCTTCTCCAAATCAATCCTTGTGCCTTTTTTGCTATTTCCACGCTTCTAGTGCCACCTAGGGACCATTGGTCATCTCCTAATAATTTGTTCAGGGCTCCAGATAATAGTCTAAATTGTTCAGCTCTTTCAGGGAATTCCTCACATAGCTTTTGTAGCGGACTACCCACATCCGTAGTTTTATCTAACTGATTACTCATTCTCGCGTCACCCCGCGTATTGTAACTGTTTCTAATTAGTCCCGATTGTCCCCGCGTCGCCCCCGCGGTGGTTTAGGTTATCTTATCCAGAGCCGAGGCTGACCATGTGAGATACAAGATTGACGCCACACCTGGCATAAGTACAATTTTAAATTTACACAGTCCCACGTCGCCCTGCGTTTTTTTTTTTATCTCTCCGCGTCGCCGCGAGATTCGATCTAGCCCTACCTTCCATGTCGCCGCATGGATCGCGTCGCCCCGCGATTTGATCTAGCCCTATTTAGTCCTACCTTCCGTGTCGCCGCACGGATCGCATCGCCCCGCGATTGGATCTAGCCCTATCTAACGCTACCTTCCTTGTCGCCGCGCGGTTTAAATCCAATCAGTGCCTAGACGGGCCAAGTGATATACAAGGTCGACGTCACACCTGACTTGGACACTTATTTCCTAAGTTTAGAAGGTATTCGCCAGATTGACCTGGATCTCGTTCAGACACTACCTGAGAACCAGCGAGTGGCCAAACTTTTTTGAAACTGAAGGAAACTGCAGTGGTATTTTAAAATATACTCACTACAGTGGCCACTTTCCTCCCGTCTCGTCCAAGGCTAGTCTGGCTCTTAATTCGCAAGTTTTCGGCAGTCGTCCGTTGAGATCCCACTTCTGACACCAAATGTTGATTTCTGGATTCTTTTCCTTCAATCTGTTTCAGCAAATACACTGAGGCGAACACCAAAGAAGCTTATAAAAAAGCAGACTTTATTACAAAGATTTACCGGCCGGGACTTAACAGACAGATGGAATGCTCTCTCGGCAGAGCGCACCCACTTCCTACGGACAAGTGCCATTACATTGTGAAGGCACAAAGGTTATACACTTTCGGTACAAGATAACAAGATACAATTAGAGTGACATCCTAGTTCAGCCTATCCCTTTTGATCCCTCCTTCCCTATGTCCACTCATAAGCCGACTTCAGTATGGTCTGTTTTTCCCAAAGAACTTTCTCACACTTTACTCAAAGAACTTTCTCAGGCATTGCTTCCAAATGTTACAATTTTACTGGCGTGACTAGTAACTTAGACCTTACAAATCTGTTAATTGTGCTGATGTTGTAATACTTGCAGACGGACATTCTTTTAGTTATTCTCCCATGATTTCTTTGTTCAATTTCACTTTCTCTATACATTTTCCCACATTCTCAACTTCAATGTCTGTATACATTTTCAAACATTCATATTCTATACATTTTCAAACATTCACAAGTCTAGCCTTACCGGTGGGAGTAGTTCGGATCTGGAATAGGGCTATGGGAAGGAGTTTGAGCCAATTAAGTCCAGTTGATAAAACCAAGCTTGCAAAACTGGTAGCAAGAGTTTGATTAGCACATTTGTAAATGTAGATTCTTTTCCTCAATCTGGTTCAGTAAAATTACTGAGTCGAATACCTATTGTGCTTTAAACAAAGCAGTCTTTATTTTACCGGCCGGCAAGACTTATCAGACAGAAGATGTACTCTCTCGATAGAGCGTACACACTCCCTACGGATAAGTGACGTTACATTGTCAAGGCACGATGGTTATACATTTTCGGCAAAAGGTAACCAGATAGGGCTAGAGTGACATCCCAGCTCAGCCCATCTCTTTTGATCCCTCCTTCCCTTTGTCCACTCATAAGCCGACCGAAGCATGGTCCGATTTTAAACAAAGACCTTCTGGCAATGTTTCAGGTTAATAACATGATTTAATAAGACCTTGAGGTTTTTCTGCAAGCTGTGGGTTTTGTTTCAATATGTGTTAGTGTTGTAACATTTCGCAGTCTCGAGTCTGAGATGTCATGGCTATTCCTCCATGAATTGTTTGTTAGCTTATACTGTCCCTATACAATTCCCAAGTTCTCAACTTCAATGTCTCTATACATTTTTAAACATTCACACGTTCAACTAATCCCGCAGCTTGGGGTCGGTAGGCACAATGCAGCTGCTGGTTAATGCGCATCTGGGAACAGAATTCTTTGTTAACTTGGCCAATAAAGTGAGGGCCATTATCGGAACTCAGTCGAGCTGAGATACCATATCTAGGAACAATTTCCCTCATTAACACCTTAACAACAGTTTGAGCTTTATTGTCCAGGGTAGGGTAAGCTTCGATCCATTTGCTAAACACATCTACTATTACGAACACTTATTTGTAACACTGAACTCTTTGCAACTCAATGTAATCCAACTTGCAAGGTTTCAAAGGGATCTTCTGGTAGGGGCGTCTTACCCCAATCACAGGGGACCCTTCCCTTGATTATGCTGTTGGCAAACAAGGCAGCGACTACTGATGTTCTGGGCCAGCGCGTGGAGTCTAGGATGCCACCAAGTGGCCAAAAGCGTGTCACTTGTTGTCCTTGCTCCACAATGAGTAGCAAAGTGCATACATTCAATAACCCAAAGGGCCAACTCGTCAGACATGCAAGTCTGTTCCGCAGTAGTGGTCCAGAGTTTAGAGACATTGTCATAAGTACATCCATAATCTTTCCACAACAGTTTCTCTTTTTCAGGAGCTTCCTCCTGTGCTTTCATGACATCTTGGATGGTTGGCATTGGTTTTTCCGAGGCTGACTTCTCCTTTGCAAGGTTTTAGTCTGACTCATCTTTTATCCATGCATGTCGAGGGTTAGGTTGGGTTTGTGGACTCCCCACCGTGGGGTATATTGGCTCTTTTGCCACAGGTGATGGTGCTATGGCTGTGCACTGTACTATCTGAATCAGTCTGGTCCCGTTTTTTTAATCTCTTTCAGCTTATTTATCTTAGCCTTTTAACTCTTCAATTTGTTTTGTTTGAGTATCTATTTCTTTATTGTATCAGGCAAGTATTATTACATAAGCTAGTTCTATTTTATTCTGACTATCCCACCATTTCCTTTATCTGTCAGGTGAGTCTTTATTCTATTAAGAAATCCAAATTAATAATGTTCAGTATAAAACAGCTGTCAATGGAAAGGGTTAACTCCTTTACAGGTTTGTAAGAAGACCTGATGTCATTACGTGACTTCACGTAATCATCTGAAAAAAAAGTCTTTGTGCCTTCAAAACTTGCTTAGAAATTAGGAATCCGTTAAACAGCAGAAATCATTAGTAAAGCCGTCATAATAAAAGTCTTCTCATCAGGAAAGGCAGCATTTTAGATTAAACTTCAATTTTTTTTAACTTCTAATTCAAGTACTGAAATTCAATTTCATTATCACAGCCTCGGTCAATGCAAGGCCAACCATTTGACTACGTAGTCTGTCGATACCTTTCTCAGAGGTCCCAGTGGAACTCTTAGTACGTTTCTCGTGCGCGCACTCTTTCTTTAAGGCATCTTGGGGTTTTAACATGTCCTCCTTCCATTAATGAGAATCCTAACTTAATGGCGTTTTCCTGCCAACTTGACCGAAGTGATTCATCTTTTCAAACTGCAGTGGAACTTTCTCATAATTTAAAATCATTATCAATGGAGAGTATCTTTTACCTCTTCCAAAATTTTTTCAATTAAGCCAATATCTTTTTCACAGCAAATATCAGCTAGTATTTAGTAAGTTATGTCCTTTTCCATCTCAGAACACTTTTTTTTCTTTCAGCACCTATTTAGTACGTTACGTCTTTTTTTTTTAAGATCTCCTTTCTTCAAATTAGGTTTTGTATTTTACATAGAGGACTCGTGTCTCGGTAAATTTGTTAATTTAAAATCATCAGACAATCGAAGACACTTTTTCTTTCAAATTCGTTCAATTTGTTTTCTTTCAAGGTTGCATCTTTTTTTTCCCGTCTTTTCCATAACTAGAGGGGAGTCTGGCACGTAGGCTGAGAGGGCTGCTTTTCGTTATCTCAATCATTCCAGTTTCAAGGTCGTTACAATGTCTCTTCTAAACTGCTAAAGCTTGCTGTTTTTAACATTTTTCAAAAAGTCTCTTTTACACCTTCGCAGATAGCTCGCCACTCGCCCAGGAGCTTGACCTGATCCCTGAAGGTATTTCTAGATGGTTTCCAAACCTTAGTTTTATATCTAAATATTTAATTTTATATGGCATACAAATTGGCCAGAAATAACAGCGAACCCAGGGACTGGGAGAAATTTAGAACTCAGTAGAGGAGGACAAAGGGTTTGATTACGGCAGGGAAAATGGAGTTCGAGAAGAAGCTTGCAGGGAACATTAAGACGGATTGCAAAAGTTTCTGTAGATATGTAAAGAGAAAAAGGTTAGTAAAGACAAACGTAGGTCCCCTGCAGTCAGAATCAGGGGAAGTCATAATGGGGAACAAAGAAATGGCGGACCAATTGAACAAGTACTTTGGTTCGGTATTCGCTAAGGAGGACACAAACAACCTTCCGGATATAAAAGGGGTCAGAGGGTCTAGTAAGGAGGAGGAACTGAGGGGAATCCTTATTAGTCGGGAAATTGTGTTGGGGAAATTGATGGGACTGAAGGCCGATAAATCCCCAGGGCCTGATGGACTGCATCCCAGAGTACTTAAGGAGGTGGCCTTGGAAATAGCGGATGCATTGACAGTCATTTTCCAACATTCCATTGACTCTGGATCAGTTCCTATGGAGTGGAGGGTAGCCAATGTAACCCCACTTTTAAAAAAAGGAGGGAGAGAGAAAACAGGGAATTATAGACCCGTCAGCCTGACATCGGTAGTGGGTAAAATGATGGAATCAATTATTAAGGATGTCATAGCAGTGCATTTGGAAAGAGGTGACATGATAGGTCCAAGTCAGCATGGATTTGTGAAAGGGAAATCATGCTTGACAAATCTTCTGGAATTTTTTGAGGATGTTTCCAGTAGAGTGGACAAGGGAGAACCAATTGACGTGGTATATTTGGACTTTCAGAAGGCGTTCGACAAGGTCCCACACAAGAGATTGATGTGCAAAGTTAGAGCACATGGGATTTGGGGTAGTGTGCTGACATGGATTGAGAACTGGTTGTCACACAGGAAGCAAAGAGTAGGAGTAAATGGGGACTTTTCAGAATGGCAGGCAGTGACTAGTGGGTACTGCAAGGTTCTGTGCTGGGGCCCCAGCTGTTTACACTGTACATTAATGATTTAGACGTGAGGATTAAATGTAGTATCTCCAAATTTGCGGATGACACTAAGTTGGGTGGCAGTGTGAGCTGCGAGGAGGATGCTATGAGGCTGCAGAGCGACTTGGATAGGTTAGGTGAGTGGGCAAATGCATGGCAGATGAAGTATAATATGGATAAATGTGAGGTTATCCACTTTGGTGGTAAAAACAGAGAGACAGACTATTATCTGAATGGTGACAGATTAGAAAAAGGGGAGGTGCAACGAGACCTGGGTGTCATGGTACATCAGTCATTGAAGGTTGGCATGCAGGTACAGCAGGCGGTTAAGAAAGCAAATGGCATGATGGCCTTCATAGCGAGGGGATTTGAGTACAGGGGTAGGGAGGTGTTGCTACAGTTGGACAGGGCCTTGGTGAGGCCACACCTGGAGTATTGTGTACAGTTTTGGTCTCCTAACCTGAGAAAGGACATTCTTGCTATTGAGGGAGTGCAGCGAAGGTTCACCAGACTGATTCCCGGGATGGCGGGACTGACCTATCAAGAAAGACTGGATCAACTGGGCTTGTATTCACTGGAGTTCAGAAGAATGAGGGGACCTCATAGAAACGTTTAAAATTCTGACGGGGTTAGACAGGTTCGGTGCAGGAAGAATGTTCCCAATGTTGAGGAAGTCCAGAACCAGGGGACACAGTCTAAGGATAAGGGGGAAGCCATTTAGGACCGAGATGAGGAGAAACTTCTTCACCCAGAGAGTGGTGAACCTATGAAATTCTCTGCCACAGAAAGTTGTTGAGGCCAATTCACTAAATATATTCAAAAAGGAGTTAGATGAAGTCCTTACTACTAGGGGGCTCAAGGGGTATGGCGAGAAAGCAGGAATGGGGTACTGAAGTTGCATGTTCAGCCATGAACTCATTGAATGGCGGTGCAGGCTAGAAGGGCCGAATGGCGAACTCCTGCACCTATTTTCTATGTTTCTATCTCCTATTTTCTTTAAGAGATCAGATTTAATATAATTTTTTTTTTTGAATTCACCTCAGTATTTTGCTGTGCCTTCTCTGAATATCCAAAATCCCAATTCAAACTTTGTAATTTCAATCTTTATTTAAAACTTTTTTTTGAGCTTAGAAGCTTATTTTTTTAAAAAGGCATTCTTTATCTCATTCCGAGACTAAATTTATGTCTTTCAACCCAATGTAATCAATCATTGCATTTTCTTTCGACAAGTAAGTGAGCGTGTCAAATAAATTCTTTTTTTTTCAACCTTTTTAAAAAATCTTTTACTCAACAAACCTATCCTTTGTGCATTTCCTAGCTCCGTAACTTATCATCCGAATATATCCACACCTGCGTTCCTAACTTAAAATGTAATTCAATAAGGTTCACACTCTTAAACTTCCCACATACAGGACAACACTACGAAGGGTTAAAAAAAAACTTTCACTCTGTTTGAAAAAGTGGGTGGAGCTCAAACAAACCACAACTCACCGGTTTCTCAAACAGGCTTTCATTCTGCAGTCAAAATCACACAAGTACTTCTCATTCAAAACAGACGTTCACAAAAGTCATTCTTCTTTCCTATTAATTATTTTGGCCGGCTCTATTTTTGGATCCAGGATTGCCCATTCCCGCGTCGCCCCGTGGTTTAATTTTACACAATTGATCATCTCCTAATAATTTGTTCAAGGTTCCAGATTTCATTCTAAATTGTCCAGCTCTTTCAGGGAATACTTCACATAACTTTTGTAGTGGACTACCCATATCTGTAGTTTTATCCAAATGATTACCCATCCTCGCGTCGCCCCGCGTAGGATCAGGGTCCTAATTAGTCCCGATTGTCCCGCGTCGCCCCGTTATCTTATCCAGAGCCTAGGCGGACCAAGTGATGTACAAGATCGACGCCGTACCTGGCATAAGTACAATTTTAAATTTACACAGTCCCGCGTCGCCCCGCGGCTTAATTTTACCTAATTACCTATTCTCCACGTCACCGCGCGGTTCGCGTCACCGCGCGATTTCCCTTTTCTTCCGCGTCGCCCCGCGGTTTTCCTGTTTGCGTCGCCGCGCAATAAGCCTTACTTAATTTGTTCTCGGTTCCAGATTTACCTATCCTTCCGCGTCGCTGCGCGATTTCCTAAGTTTAGAAGGTATTCGCCAGATTGACCTGGATCTCGTTCAGACGCTACCTGAGAACCAGCGAGTGACCAAACTTTTTTGAAACTGAAGGAAACTGCAGTGGTATTTTAAAATATACTCACTACAGTGGCCACTTTCCTCCCGTCTCGTCCAAGGCTAGTCTGGCTCTTAATTCGCAAGTTTTCGGCAGTCGTCTGTTGAGATCCCACTTCTGACACCAAATGTTGATACGGATTCTTTTTCGCTCAATCTTTTTCAGCGAATACACTGACACGCGAACACCGTAGCCGCTTATAACAAAGCAGACTTTATTAATTGTTTCACCGGCCGGGACTTATCAGAACAAAGGAACGCTCTCCCTCAGAGTGCGCTCACTTCCCTCAGACAAGCCCTGTTACAATGTAGGGGCGCAACAGTTATACACTTTCGGTACGTAATACAATTGAGGGACATTCCGTTCACCCTATCCTTTTGTGATCCCTCCTTCCCTTTGTCCACTCATGAGCCGACACCTGGCCTTCCTTGCCCAATTAGATACGGGCAAGTGGTTATGTGTAATAACAACTGTTGTGCACAAAGAGCTTTTCACCCATTGCTTGTTATTGCTACAATTTTACTGGCGTGACTAGTAACCAAGACCTTGAGCAAGTCTGCTATTTGTGCCAATGTTGTAACATTTGCAGTCTGACATTCTTTTGGTTATCCTTCCATGATTCCTTTGTTCACTTCACTGTCTCCATTGCTATACATTTTCGCACATTCTCATTACGAATGAAGGACACGACTGCTATCAACGGAAATAGTTGCGCATGTGCAGTTCCAGTGGTTTTTTTGTTTGTTCTTACCGTACTTCTCACAGATTAGTGAGAGAGAAAGGTGAGGGGTGAAAATTTCAGGTATTGTGAGGTCTGTAATGTGACTTGAAGGTGATATTAGAATGTTGTCAGCTTGTGAGAGTTTTACTGTACTCTCAAGTGTGTTTATTGCCATCAAGTCATCTGTCTGTTGTGGTTTGAACACGCAGCTGATGAACAGAATGCAGGCGCAGGATGTTAGGATTTAATTGGCCAGGCAAAGGATATTGCGAAGAGAGTAGAGACACTACGGAGAGAGAGAGAGAGAGAGAGAGAGAGAGAGAGAGAGAGAGAGAGAGAGAGAGAGAGAGAGAGAGAGAGAGAGAGAGAGAGAGAGAGCAGCGCCAGATAGAGACTAGGGAGAAAAACGAGAGGGAGGGTGGAGAAGGAATGCGGGAAGAGACAATGTGGCAGCGGTGTGATTAAATCATCAGAATAAATTGCTAAAACTTCCAGTACAATTTAACAAGGAAATGTGACTTGAAGTTGATATTAGAATGTTGTCTGATTGAGAGAGTTTTATTGTACTCTCGCCAAGTGTGCTTATCGTCATCAGGTCCTCCGTCTGTTGGTACTTTTTCAAATTTGGAACCTGACATTTATGCGCAGAATGCTTCTGTGCAGCTTTCAGTCCGTTGTCAGTGGTCACTCCGATGAGGACTGTGGTAGTTCTGAAAGATTCTGTTCAAAATATTCACTTGTCTTTTTTTTAAACTTTGGAGCCTTAAGTCTGCAGTAAGGTTTGCATCCATCCTCCAATCAATGGCAGATGTTAGTATTAGGAAGATTCAAATTAAATTCAATTATCATGACATTTGAGGGACAATGGGCTCAATTTTCCCCAGTGATTAGCGCCAATTTTTTGGAGCAGGCTGCTTGTTCTGGCCTAACTTAAAAATCCACAGTTTCCCCAATCAATTTGCACCAGCGTAACTCATTTAGTTTTGTTTTTTATAGCTAAATTTTTTTTTCATCCAGCCACCATGCCAACTCTGGCCATTTAATGAACTCTGGCCAGCCGATAGTTACTATGTTTCTGCTTCGGCCAGCGTATGTGGCCTCTCGAGAAAACCCTTGGAGAGTTAAAGAAATCGGAAGTAAATCGGAGGCCATTCGGCCTGGGCCTGGGGCGGGAAGCTGAGCGGACTGGGACCGGCACTCACTCGGGGACCGGAGAGGGTCAGTGGGGGAGGGAGCGCACTGACCGGCACTCACTCGGGGCCACAGCGGACCAGGACCGGCATTCACTCGGGGACCGGAGAGGGTCAGTGGGGGAGGGAGCGCACTGACCGGCACTCACTCGGGGCCACAGCGGACCAGGACCGGCATTCACTCGGGGACCGGAGAGGGTCGGCAGGGGAGGGAGCGCACTGACTGGCAAGCCCTTCAGCCTGGGCGAGGGGCAGGAAGCGGAGCGGACCAGGAAAGCACTTATTCGGGGACCGCAGAGGGTCGGCGGGGGAGGGAGCCCTGTTTTATCCAGAAAGACCTGGGCATGGAGATGCCTCTGGAAGTGCCCTAGCTGTTTTGGAGGTAAAAGAACATTGAGTATCAGGAGGACCATTACTCACAGCTCCTCAGTGACGGCAGAAGCACAAATCCAAATTCAACTTATCAATAAAGTGTTTGCAACTGTTTAACAATCTCCTTTTGTCATCATTTAACCCCACCTTCACAAAATTACAAGTCCTTTAATCCGATACCCATCCTATATCATCACATCGGAATTCTTTGGCCCTACATGGTCATCTAAACCTACATAACATGAATGAATAACCGAGCATGACAGAAGTCCACAGGTTTCTGTATGACTATAATTTCCATGAATAACTAAAGACAAAGTAAGTCAACATTCTCCTTTATTACAAGCAACTTAAAAGTGACCATAAACCATCCCTTTCTTTCCTTACGCTATGCTTACCCTGGATATCTAAATGTGCCTTTCTTTCTCCTATTCTACTGCTTCTCCTAGCTGCGCTCGCTTGAGATCCTGGTCCTTGTCTGGAGGCCTCTCAATTGCCAACTCTGAGCTGTATTGCGCATGCGCGTCCATTGCAGCGATGTCAAAAACTTATATCTTTTTCCCCGCGCAAACGCAGAAGGCCCAGCTGCGTTTTTCGGCGCAGACAGCAGGCTCTACCCCCCGAGGTGACTGGCCACGCTGCGCCGCACCGGATTATAGTATAAACATCAAGGAAAGTTTAGACATGTTTTTCTGGACCTAAATAACCGACGTAACTCTGGCAATATGCCAGAACACAGGCTTGGGCAAAATTGAGCCCAATAATTTTATTTTACATGTTACAGGAAAGATCATATCCTATTCATGGTTATAAAACTTTTGTGTTGGTACAGGAGTATTATTTAAACTTTAAAGACTGCAAAACTGAACAGATTAGCATGGAAAAAGTTGGGGTTGGAATTACAGTATGTTTCTATCATATTTCCCTCCCCTGCTCCACACTTTTGGGTCTTTCCATATCACTCAACTTTCTTGTGCTATTTTATATTTGTGGTTCATATATCTTCCAGATTCAGGAGAATGATGCCTGTGTGACAATCTATGGCTTTTACAATTGGAGTGGAGAAACCAAACTTCATAGATATTTTTATACAAAGACCACAAGACCACAGAAAGCAAAGAAATGGAATTGACTCTCATTGGAAAAGGAGCAGGCCATTTAATCCTTCAAGCCTGTTCCGTCATTCAATTCGATCGTGGCTGATCTGTACCTCAACTCCATTTATCCGACGTTGTTCCATATCCCTCGATACCCTTACCAAACAAGAATCTATCGAAAATTTCAATTGACCCAACATCCACAGCCTTGTAGGGAACAAGTTCCAGATTTCCACAACCCTTTGTGAAAAAGTGCTTCCTGATTTCACTCTTGAATGCCCTGGCTCTAATTTTAAGATTATGCCATCTTGTTATGGATTCCCCCACCAAAGGAAGTTGTTTATCTGTATCTACTCTTCCGGATCCCTTAATCACTTTAAATATCTCGATTAGATCACCCCTTAACCTTCTAAACTCAAAAGGAATACAAACCAATCTCCCTATGGTTTATGCAACCTGTCCTCATGATTTAACCCTTTAAGCTCTCGGTGTTTACAAATAAAATAAAAGCTCCTTCACCCCATAGCAGAATTCCAGACACATACTTTAGTGGATAAGAGAGTTGGAATTGTTTACACTACGTGGTGTATCTGACAGAGAGCAACCAATGTATCTGCAAACAGCTGCATTCAGAGACTCCATTCATCATTTTGTTTATAACAGTTATTTCCAGGATTCAAATTTTTGTTCAATGGATTTGCACTATAAATACTGCAGTCAAAAATCCTCCAGTGACAACAGCTTCACAGAACACAAAGCATTCTGGCTGCTGTCTTCTATATACAAAGCATGAAACTGTATAATTAAGATTTCTCAAAGGTTATTTATTATTTATTACAAATAGTAAGTGACGGTAACATTCCATTGGTAATAGAGTTGTATGCAGCAATATAAGGGCCCCGTTATGTGAACCATTAGTACAATGATACTCAATTAACATTACATGACAGCCCCACTGTACTGAAGCTTCATATTCCTGATATTTACATACCTGCATAATTTGTGCCTGAATTCCTAAGGTATACAAGTCTCAGTCAGTTGGATGAATGAGTAAGTTAGTGACTCAGCCCCTGGACACTACAACCTCCATCCATACATGTAAAAGAGCCTTCATAAAAGTATTAAATTTAAACTTCCTTAGGAGGTTTTATTACCCCAACTCCTCCTCTCAGCCCACTAACAGCCTCCTCCAGTAAGCAAGAGGACTGACCATGGGCTACTCAATCTCTCCCCATAACCTCCCACTGAGGAAATGCACCCCTTTGAGGGGGGGGTGGAGAAGGAGAGTTTGATGGTTAGCACCCCTGATGATTTTCCCTGCCTTACACTATTCCACTTTCCTCTTCCCCCTTCCCCCTTTCACCTCCCCCACTCCCTTTCCATCCCCCAACCCTTCCCCATCTCCCTCACTTGCATTCAGTTATCCTTCACTCCCCTTAACCTAAATACATTTGGTCTCTTCTTGCACCCTCCACGACCACCCCCCCCCCTCCCCCACACACCCGCCGGAAAGTGACTAGATTTGCAACAAAAACAATCCCCTTCAAAAACTGACAAAAATTCAAATGCAAGTTAAATGAAATACAAATAAAAATTGGAAAAGTGACAGACATATTTCTCATTTCAAACATTAACTTAAATCTCCTGGTAAACATTTCTACAAAGATAACTTTTGGTATTCTAGCAATTACAGTTGCAAATATTCTCAATTCTGGGAATCAAACTCAAACAAAAGAACATTTCCTATCTGTTATTCATATTTTATTTAAGGGTAGCCAGTTTATTTAGCATTGATTAAAATAAATATAATTTGGAAGCAATTAGTAATTTCCTATATGAACACCTACAAACCAAATTCACATCCTACAACATATAAACAGAGGACTTAATATGCCAAGGTCATTATTTACATCAAAATGAGTATACCATGCATGATATTATATTCTGATAATTGCTGGCTTTATCCTAATTAAAGCCCAAGTGACTTCTTGGCAGCACAAAACGTCGATTTTAATATTCTGGGCACAACCTTCCAGTTCCACTTCATTCTTTCAATTGCAGTCAGAGCATTATGGGTGAAACATGCCAATCCCAAGAAATGCATTCCAGGTTACTTAGCAATGAAGTGGTTGCTTAGCAACTACAAGGCAACATTACTTTCTAACAGAGCAGAACTAAAATGCACAAGTTATTTATGAAACAGTTATATATTTCAGAACTGCTAGCATTTTCTGCACTCTTCTCATTTTTAGCCTTTCTCCAAATATGCAGTTATTATCTATTACCAGTGAATATTATTCCACGAATACATAGTCAAAGTAATCTTCCAATCAAGTTGTTGCCCACAGATACAGTAAATTTGAATAATGACATGTGCATCTTAGAATCAAAGAAATTACAGTAAAAGAGGCAAGTCTATCTACTGTGCTCGTCAGCACTAGCTCTTCAACTATAACTAGCCTCTAATCCCCATTATTTTTCCCCTTCCTCATATCCTTTTATACTTATTCAATTCCAAATACGTATTCAATTCCCTTTTAAATTATAAGAAAGAAAGACTTGGATTTATATAGTGCCTTCCACTACCACCGGACATCTTAAAGTGCTTCACAGCCAATTAAGTACTTTTGGAGTGTAGTCACTGTTGTAATGTAGGAAACGTGACAGCCAACTTGCGCACAAGCAAGCTCCCACAAACAGCAATGTGATATGACCAGATAAATCTGTTTTTTGTTGTTGTGTTGATTGAGGGATAAATATTGGTCAGGACACCGGGGATAACTCCCCTGCTCTTCTTTGAAATAGTGCCATGGGATCTTTTATATCCACTTCAGAGAGCAGACGGGGTCTCAGTTTAACATCTCATCCGAAAGACGGCACCTCCGACGGTGCAGTGCCCCCTCAGCACTGCACTGGAGTGCCAGCCGAGATTTTTTTTTGTGCTCAAGTCCCTGGAATAATGCTCATAGTCTCTGCCTCAATGGCAACTTGAGGTAAAGCATTCCTTGATCTAATAATCCTGTGAAGAAACTCCTCCTTTTGGTCTTCTTGTGATCATCCAGAACCTACACACCCTTGTTCTCAACCAGCAAAAATATTTTTTGCTGCTCACCTTCTCAAACAGTTTCAGAGTTTTGAAACTGTCTAATAGCTCACATTCTCTGAAAAATTCCAGTTTTGCAAACCTTTCTATACAATTATACCCCTTCATTCTTGGTACAAATTCTAGTCAATCTTTGCTGTACTTTTTCCACGGCTCCAATATATTTCCTATAATGCGATGCCCAGAACGGCATACAATATTCCAACCACAGGGACAACGTCCGAAATCCGGAATCCTCAGGACCGAGTCCATTCCAGTTTTGGGGGTTTTTCCAGATTTCTGACAAGGTTGATTCTGGGAATGAGGGGGTTGACTTATGAGGAAAGGTTGAGTAGGTTGGGCCTCTACTCATTGGAATTCAGAAGAATGAGAGGCGATCTTATCGAACCGTATAAGATTATGAAGGGGCTTGACAAGGTGGATGCAGAGAGGATGTTTCCACTGATGGGGGAGACTAGAACTAGAGGGCATGATCTTGGAATAAGGGGCCGCCCATTCAAAACTGAGATGAGGAGAAATTTCTTCTCTGAGGGTTGTAAATCTGTGGAATTCGCTGCCTCAGAAAGCTGTGGAAGCTGGGGAAGCTGGGACATTGAATAAATTTAAGACAGAAATAGATAGTTTCTTAAACGATAAAGGGATAAGGGGTTATGGGGAGCGGGCGGGGGAGTGGAGCTGTGTCCATGATCAGATCAGCCATGATCTTATTGAATGGCGGAGCAGGCTCAAGGGGTCGTATGGCCTACTCCTGTTCCTATTTCTTATGTTCTTATGTTCTTATGTAGGAACATAGGAACATAGGAATTAGGAACAAGAGTAGGCCATCTAGCCCCTCGAGCCTGCTCCGCCATTCAATAAGATCATGGCTGATCTGGTCGTGGACTCAGCTCCACTTACCCGCCTCACCCCATAACCCTTAATTCCCTTATTGCTTAAAAATCTTTCTATCTTTGACTTGAAAACATTCAATGAGCCTGCCTCAACTGCTTCCTTGGGCAGAGAATTCCACAGATTCACAACCCTCTGGGAGAAGAAATTCTTTCTCAACTCGGTTTTAAATTGGCTCCTCCGTATTTTGAGGCTGTGCCCCCTAGTTCTAGTCTCCCCCACCAATGGAAACAACCTCTCTGCCTCTATCTTGTCGATCCCTTTCATGATTTTAAATGTTTCTATAAGATCACCCCTCATCCTTCTGAACTCCAAGGAGTAAAGACCCAGTCTACTCAATCTATCATCATAAGGTAACCCCCTCATTTCTCGAATCAGCCTAGTGAATCGTCTCTGTACCCCTTCCAAAGCTAGTATATCCTTCCTTAAGTAAGGTGACCAAAACTGCACGCAGTACTCCAGGTGCGGCCTTACCAATACCTTATACAGTTGCAGCAACACCTCCCTGCTTTTGTACTCCATCCCTTTCGCAATGAAGGCCAACATTCCATTTGCCTTCCTGATTACCTGCTGCACCTGCAAAATAACCTTTTGGGATTCATGCACAAGGACCCCCAGGTCCCTCTGCACCACAGCATGTTGTAATTTCTCGCCATTCAAATAATATTCCCTTTTACTGTTTTTTTTCCCCCAAGGTGGATGACCTCACACTTTCCGACATTGTATTCCATCTGCCAAACCTTAGCCCATTCGCTTAACCTATCCAAATCTCCTTGTAGCCTCTCTGAGTCCTCTACACAACCCGCTTTCCCACTAATCTTAGTGTCATCTGCAAATTTTGTTGCACTGCACTCTGTCCCCTCCTCTAGGTCATCTATGTATATTGTAAACAGTTGAAAATTAATCGTCTAAAATCCGGAATCCTTGACCGAATCCGTGCTGAGTTTTGAGCGGCGAGGTCCGAAATCCTTCAAAACCTAAAATCCGGCATGAATTCGGTGGAGGATTACAGATTTCAGAATTGATTTTTTTTGTCTGAAATCCAGAATCCTTGATCGAATCAGTGCCGGATTTTGGGTTTTGCCTCAAAAATGTCCGGTTTTCGGACAATAATTCCGGATGACTCCATCAGCTATGCGCAAAATGTCTGGTTTTCGGAGTTCCAGATTCGGGACATTACATCTATATAGCCAAACCAATGTCTAGGAGAAATTCAATATAATTTTGCCCATGTCTCTAACCTGTCTGCATCTTGCTTCAATCTACTGCATTCTTCCTCAGTTTCCGACATCTATTTTGCCCATTCGTTCATCTAAAGGATGACACTTGGCCAAGAGGAGTAACAAATTACATAAGAAATATTCATTAAATTGCTTCAAAGGAATTTACAGTTGTACGTTTACAGATGCAAATAACTGCTCTTGTTCTGCACCTTTTAAGCACGGCATGAAATATATTTTCCAAAGACATTCTGGTTAAACTGGAAAACCTGCTTTTTGTTTTTAAAAAGGGAGGAAAATAGACTTCACAACTGGTGCTGCAAGTTTCTATTTACGCAGAGGAACATTCCACTCTGTACTTGGCTGCTTAATAGTATTCGCATTCAAAGTTTCTTAATAAGTATACAATCATTTCATTATAACACAAGTGAAACCTCCATAGCAACCTTTACTTGTCCAAGTGCTGTTAAGCTTCAAGACTGGTTGATATATTTGTTCAGCAGAGTCCCTCCGTGATTTGATACATTTTTACAACCATGTTAATCTTAAAACTCAAAAATTACAATTGGCAGAAAAACAGCCTTTAAAAGCTAAGGAAAACAATTTTTTGAATTTGCTCTCCTCTCTGAAATGGTAGGAGTAAATAAGGAAAAAGAAAAATTGGTAAAACATTTTCAAGTTATTCTTAACATTTCAAAAAAGGTCATGTTAAGTTTGACTATGTTATGTAGAATTGATTGGCACAGGAAGTGTTAAGAAATAACTGAATTGTTATGATTAGTCTGAATATTTTCTTTCAAGTTCAGTAACATTTGAGAAATAAATTAATTAAAGGAACCCAAAACAAAAGTAGAGGTAACAAATTAGCACAAAACTGGACCAAGTGTTAGCACAGGCTCACAATAGCTGGTAATGTATATGTACTCCTGCCGATTTTGTTACTACAGCTGAGATCTTACATCAGCAACTATTGAGAATGCAAATATGAGGTGTGGACATCCTTCTGGTAAGGATGCAAGGTCGTTCCCTACTACACAGTTAAATATTTAGTCTAGCTTCCAATCTCCACCACAAATGTAATATATTTACCAGAACTTTCTCATAGGGTTGTTCAATTGACTTTTATACCAGTCAAATCTTTACTACTTCTATGTTTTTTTAAACCAGTACAATAAGCTACAGCAACACCTAGCCAGAAAGTTGATAGAGAGAATTACCAGAACTCCTAACCCATCGGGATACTTGTTGCCAACTTCAGGCAACATTAAACACAGGAGAGATTTGTGGAGCATGTATTTCAGATAGCATTGTGTTTTTGTTTTAATCCTAACTCTCAAGTATTTCTATTTTCTAAAAGGCTTTATTTTTCCAAAAGTTAACGTTGAAAGCATTACAAATTGCTTGAGCTTAAGTCAGAGAGTGAAATAAAACACACTTTAAAGTTATTGTAGGGTGTGAGGTGGTGGTGGTGGTGGTGGTGTGGTGTGTGTATATACGTGGGGGGTGGGGAAGAGAGAGAACATTTCCAGAGACCACATGCAAACGTTGATACTTTTCCAGACACCCTTATTCTGACAAATTACACTGGCCCAGAATGTCATGGCAAACTGTCAACGCTCACTATCATTATTGTCTAAAACTAACAGAAACTTCTACCGTCTGCACATGAAGTTGCTGTCAATGATACCCTGCTCCTCTACAGGGAGCGCTGTTGCAGTCTTCGCATATGCAATCAACACAGAATCAGTGATTTAATGTGAACTTCAACTTTTTACGCACTACTGTCGCCGTAAAGACCATTGAAAATGTTAAGCCTTATTGAATGAAGTGTAACATGAGTTTTTAAAAAACGGTGTAATAAGTCATAATTATTGCTGAACAACCTCTTTGGCCCAGAAAAACTAATTTTACAAGTGTGGAGTGTCATTTCAAACATTTCAAAATTCCATGATTTTTAAAATAAAAATTAATTTATGATGTTTTAGCTTCTACCTTAATTTTATGTGTATGTCCCAATCTTTATTTTGTTTTTATAAAATGATTTAAAATATAAATTATAATCTGTGCTTTTTACTTCCTGGTTTGCTATCTGTGAGAGTTCTTCAATCTGATTGGCTGATCAGCCTGCTTGATGACTTTACTGTTGCTGGACGCCCCAGATCCCCTCCAGAAGGCGCAAGATTTAAAGTCAGGTCAGATTAGGAGAAATCGACACTCAGGAGCCCACAAAATCTTCGTGGGTAGCTTTTTGAGGTCAGCGGTGAGTGCCGTCCCTTTGCCACTAACTGCAAAATCCGCGCCAATGTCAAGGGAAACAGTGCTATCATTGCACAAAAAATTGTTCTATTGGAATGCAGCAACAGAAACTTGGTAGCAAGGCAACAAATACAGAAATAATATAAAATGCAGATTTGGCACTTGATAGACTCAGCTTCAGATGGACAAAAATCTGATAACCTCATGGAACTCAGCTTGAAAATCTATATTTTAAGGTTGTAACAGACATTGAAGATGACAAACCGTAATCATACCCAGATTTCTGTTATGCATTACACTACAACGGTTGACAAACTGTGATGACAAATAATAAAGTTTGAATTGTTAATCAGCATTGAGTCAACCTAGGAGATGCATTACTTCCTTGGAACCTGTTTTCAGGCTGGGCATCATGATGAACAATGGACTCTTGCTTGTGTACTACATTAAGCTAAATATTATGCTGAAATCCATTTTACAGATACCTTGCATAATGAAATAAAGCATCTTTAAACAACTGGCAGTGAATTGCATACATTGTAAATTGAGTTGGAGGTCAGGGTATCAATAATGAAAACAAAGTTCAAGTGGTTTAAGAACAGCAACAGAATCTCAACGAAATTAGAATGTTAAATTCACTGACAATAAAACTGCTAACACAATGCGGGACCAACAGCACTGTTATTATTTGTGATATTGAACCCCAATGTAACCAGATTTAAAAACAATACTACAGCATTGTATTGGAATATACTACAGTACTGCACTTCACAATTTTATTAAACCTTTATCGCAGTGTATAGAGAGTGTTTCACCTGTCCCATTATTGCCTTCTTTATAAATGCAGTATGTAGTTTATTTTAAATCAGTATTTCAAACCCCTACTGTGACGACAGCCTTTGTAGTTTAATGCATAACAGAAAACGGAGTACTGTAATACCAACTATAAATTTTAACAAAATAAATGAATGCACACAAAAAACTAATAGGTTTAATGATCTACAATTTTGAAACCTTGAAAAATACAAAAAACACAACATTTCTACATGCGCTCAGTGTGTTCGGTGCTAAAAAGTATAATTTAGTCTAATTACATTCCTGTTTAGAATGTATTCTTCTCCCAAGAGGACATGCAAGTAACAATGCACTTTCCCTGCCTTTAACATCTGTAGCATTATAGCTCAGATTTATTTTCCAGTTGCTCCACTTACACAGGGCACTCAACCAGAAACTTGGCCAATACTGAATTAATCCCAGCAATGAGACTTCCAGATGTCCATGGACTTCATAGAAATTTACAGCACGGAAGGTGGCCATTTCAGTCCATCCTGTCCGCGCCGGTCGACTAAGAGCTATCCAGCCTAATCCCACTTTCCCGCTCTTGGTCGGTAGCCCTGTAGGTTACGGCACTTTAAGCCAAGTATTTTTTTAAATGTGGTAAGGCTTTCTGCCTCTACCACCCTTTCAGGCAGTGAGTTCCAGACCCCCACCACCCTCTGGGTGAAGAAATTTCCCCTATCTCCTCTATACCTCCCCGCAATTACTTTCAATCTACGTCCCCTGGTTGTTGACCCCTCTGCCAAGGAAAACAGGTCCTTCCTATCTACTCTATCCAGGCCCCTCATAATTTTATACACCTCAATCAGGTCTCCCCTCAGCCTCCTCTGTTCCAAAGAAAACTGACCCAGCATCTCCAATCTTTCCTCATAGCCAAATTTTCCAGTCCAGGCAACGTTCTTGTAAATCTCTTCTGCACCCTTTCCAGTGCAATCACATCTTTCCTGTAATGTGGTGACCAGATCTGCACACAGTACTTCAATGTTTTGTACAGTCCTTGCTCTTGTATTCCATGCCTCGACTAATAAAGGCAAGTATTCCATATGCCTTCTTAACCACCAGATCTACCTGGCCTGCTACCTTCAGGGATCTGTGGACCTGCACTCCAAGGTCCCTTTGTTCCTCTACACTTTTCAGTGTTCTACCATTTAATGTGTATTCCCTTGCCTTGTTAGACCTCCCCAAATGCATTACCTCACACTTATCCGGATTGAATTCCATTTGCCACCGTTCTGCCCACCTGACCAGTACATTGATATCTTCCTGCAGTCTACAGATTTCTTCATTATCAACCACACAGCCTATTTTCGGATCATCTTAATCATACCCCCAACATTCAAGTCCAAGTCATTGATATAAAACTACAAAAGCAAGGGACCCAGCACTGAGCCCTGTGGAACCCCACTGGATACAGCCTTCCTAGCAACCACTGCCCTTTGCTTCCGGCCTCTGAACCAATTTTAGATCCAACTTGCCACTTTTCCCTGGATTCCATGGGCTATTAATTTCGTGACCAGTCTGCCATGTGGGACCTTATCAAAAGCTTTGCTAAAATCCATATACACTGCATCATACGCACTGCCCTCATCTACCCTCCTGGTTACCTCCTTGAAAAATTCAATCGTCAATCAGACACGACCTTCCCTTAACAAATCCATGCTGACTGTCCTTGATTAGTCCATGTCTTTCCAAATGAAGATTTATCTTGTCCCTCTGGATTTTTTCCAATAATTTTCTCACCACTGAGGTTAGGCTGACTGGCCTGTAATTTCTCGGTCTATCTCATTCTCCCTTTTTAAACAAAAGGTACAACATTAGCAGTCCTCCAGTCTCTCCACCACACCTGTAGCCAGAGAGGACTGAAAAATGGTCGGAACCGCTGTTATTTCCTCTTTTGCTTCTCTTAACACCCTGGGATAGATTTCATCTGGGCCTGGGGATTTATCCACTTTCAAAGCTGCTAAGCCCCTTAATACTTCCTCTCTCTCACTATGTTTATCTCGTTTAATATTTTACACTCCTCCTCACTCATTGCAAAGTCTGCATCGCCCCTCTGCATCTGTTTTCACAAAAAGAAAGTATTAAGAATTCTACCCTCGTCTTCCACCTCCACGCACAGATTTCCTTTATGGTCTCTAATAGGCCCCAGTCTTTCTCTAGTTATCCTCTTGTTCTTAATGTATTTATAAAACATCTTTGGGTTTTCCCTGATTTTACTTGCCAACATTCTTTCATGCTCTCTTTTTGCTTTCTTGATATCTTTTTTAATTGCGCCCCTGAACTTTTAATACTCCTCTAGAGAGTTTCTGCAGTATTGAGTTCTCGGTATCTGTCATAAGCGTCCCTTTTTTTCTTTATCTTACCCTGGATGTTCCATCCAGGGGGCTCTAGATTAGTTAGCCCCACCCTTTTTTTAAGGGAACATAGTTGCTCTGTAACCTCAGCATCTCCTCCCTGAATGCCTCCCACAGCTCTGACACTAATTTATCAAGTAGCCGTTTCCAGTCCACTTTGGCCAGAACTGCCCCCTCGCTTGTTGGGCTTGTTACATACTGGCTACAGAAGTTCTCCTGAACGCATTTTAGGAATTTCGCACCCTCGGTACCATTCACACTACTTTTTTCCCCAGTTAATATTAGGGTAGTTGAAATCCCCTACTATTACAGCTCGATAGTTTTTGCACTTCGCAGCAATTTGCCCATATATTTGTTCTTCTATCTTCCTTTGACAGTTTGGGGGTCTATAGTACACTCCCAGTAATGTGATCGCCCCTTTTTTGTTCTTCAATTCAACCTTTATGACATCGTTTAATGACCCCTCTAACATATCATCCCTTCTCACAGCTGTAATTGTTTCCTTAATTAATACAGTACTGCGACCACCCCCCTCATATAACCTGTGGATTGCTCAGCAAGCATTTCTTCTTGCCAATCACATTACCACATTCAGGATACAACTTTTTAAAATATATATTTCTCCCTTCGGATGCTATGTTAAAACCCGAGTAGTGCTGCTACACAACTATAAAATTGTTTCCATTTTAGGATTTGGAGAGTTGAAAAATTGTGTTCAAAATTAGAATTTGGAGACTGAAGAAAAAGTGCTCAACTTTCTTGACAGGTTGCCTCCTCTCAGCTGCCTACTGGATGGGTGCTCAACTTTGTGTCTTTTTGGGCTGCAGTGTTGCAGACCATGAAGCTTTTGTACCACAATGTTTAAATCTGTTTTCCCATTCATTTGTATATAAATTAAGTTACAGACACAAACAGGTTTTTAGTACTTGGATTATCCACCAATAAGTAAATAGCACAAACAGCCTCCCCAAATCACTCAGCCCACAAAACTCAAACAGGATGAACCAGCAAAGAAATTAGAAGCAGATATAGGATTGTGTTTCCAGGACACAAGTCAAATTGCCAGGGACAACTACTGTATGACTGAAACCGCAGAAACTTTTCATGAAAAAAGCAGCGTGAATGCTTCAGAAAAATGCAGAGGATAGTTACAGAATACAAATTATGTGTTTAAAATCAATCCCAATCACTTACAACAGTGCAGTCTCCAGGCATGATTGATGGAGCAATTACCCATTCATCTCCATTCTGGTCAGGAATAGTGGTGTCACTACATGCAGTTGGGATTGGGGAGGCCACCCTTTTGGACAGCCCTGGCAGACTGTTTCGTTGATACCGTCACATTATTGCATAAAGACATACATTACTCCAAGAGTTGCAACGGGGAACAAACAGATTTTAAAAACGGGGCTGTTGTCTGTCTTTTTCCTTAAGGTTAAGAAAACGATAAACCAAATAGTTTTATACAGCATCAGTTTTTTCCTTTTGACAAAAGCCTATGAGAAATCACAATTTTTTTTTCCTTGTGTAGATTTTGTCCTTCCTCACTTCTCTTCTAAAATTGCTGTCTTCTTGCTGCAACATGGTTCTATGTCTACCAGTTACACCCCATATTTCACCCAAGTGGCCATTGTGCCTAAATGAGCCTTGACAGGAAGTGTTGATATGATAAACTGCCAGGAATTCATCACAGCCAAGCCTAATGAGGTCTAGTCAAGTGTAATTCTAGCAATGTCACTGGATATCAATCAAGAATCGCAGGCCTAGCTACTTTTCCTTCCTCTTTCCCCAACCCAAAGGCCCCAAGGGGAATTTTAGTGGTCTTACCATTGCCCCAGATAAGTATTAGATACTAAACTTTATGTTGAACCACACAACTTGGAAGCAGAAAATATAAGCCAAGGCAGTCCAAGACAAAGCCAATGCCTCAGTCCAGCCTGCAAGGTCCCATTATCCATCCATCAAAACCTATTCTATTTCAATTCTATTTGTTGCACATCAGTACATTGATCTTGATTTTAGCTTTAGTTTTTTGCATTTCTTCAGCCTGTAGGTTTGAGAAAGGCTTGCTGGATTTACAGCAATGAGGGAGCAGCCTTTTTCCACGAATTAATAAGGAACCTTTACCAATCCTCCACGCCGGAGAAATTCAAAAGGCTGAAGCAACAGCAAAATAAATAGCTTGACCCAGCCAGCTATTGCTGCTGAATTCCAGCTGTGACTAAAAGGCATCCGAGACAAAGCTACCGTAGAGGATATCATCAAATGTATGCTTAGTGAAGCACTCAAGAGGACGACTGTGACAGCCAAGTTCTTCATCAAGTCCTCAGTTTTACGTCTCATCCAAAAGATGGTGCCTCCAACAGCACTCCCTCAACACTGCACTGGAGTATCAGCCTAGATTTATTTATGTGCTCAAGTTCCTGGAGTGGTACTTGAACCCACAACCTTCTGAATCAGAGGAGTGTGCTACTCACTGAGTCACAGCTGACATGATTCTAATGCGATTCAAAGATTCTACTGGCCTAACAGTCCAGTTAGTTTCCTAGGAAAGCTGCTGGATAGTCATTATATAGGACCTCCAGTTTCAACTCATGCCAAGCAGGTTTCAGGAGAGATAGAAGCACAAGTGATAATTTACTATTGCTGTCTGATCAAATGCTCAGAGCTTTCGTCAAAGTGGGTAATTTCCACTAGGCTGCGCCCAATAGCACGAGTTCCTAAGGGCTCATTTATTTGCTCATTCACATTCCTCATCTATTGAATGGGTATGGTGGTGTAGTGATTATGTTGACTGAACTAGTAATCCAGGGGCCTGAACTAACAAACCAGACAATATTAGTTCAAGTCCCATTATGAAAATTTGAATTCAGTTTTTAAAATCTGGTGAAAAGTAACCATGCTTTTGGCGGATTGTCATAAAAATTCAACTGGTTTATTAATGTCCTTTAGGGAAGGAAATAGGATGTCCTTACCTGGTCTGGCCTATAAGTAACTTCAGTCCCACACCAATGTGACTGACTATGAACCACCTTCTGAATTGGCCTACGCAGTTGTATCAAGACACTCACTTTAAGCTGTCCACCACTACCTTCTCATGACAACTTAGAGATGGGCAATAAGTGCTGGCGACATCCATTTTAAGAATTAACTTTTTTGAATAATGTCACCAACATTTGAACAAAGGATTAGATAGATAGAAAATAGATGCAGGAGTAGGCCATTCGACCCTTCGAGCCTGCACCGGCATTCAATGAGTTCATGGCTGAACATGCAACTTCAGTACCCCATTCCTGCTTTCTCGCCATATCCCTTGATCCCCCGAGTAGCAAGGACTAAATCTAACTCCTTTTTGAATATATTTAGTGAATTGGCCTCAACAACTTTCTGTGGTAGAGAATTCCACAGGTTCACCACTCTCTGGGTGAAGAAGTTTCTCCTCATCTCGGTCCTAAATGGCTTACCCCTTATCCTTAGACTGTGACCCCTGGTTCTGGACTTCCTCAACATTGGGAACATTCTTCCTGCATCTAACCCATCAGAATTTTAAACGTTTCTATGAGGTCCCCTCTCATTCTTCTGAACTCCAGTGAATACAAGCCCAGTTGATCCAGTCTTTCTTGATATGTCAATCCCGCCATCCCGGGAATCAGTCTGGTGAACCTTCGCTGCACTCCCTCAATAGCAAGAATGTCCTTCCTCAAGTTAGGAGACCAAAACTGTACACAATACTCCAGATGTGGCCTCACCAGGGCTTGTACCAACTGTAGTAACACCTCCCTGCCCCTGTACTCAAATCCCCTCGCTATGAAGGCCAACATACCATTTGCTTTCTTAACCGTCTGCTGTACCTGCATGCCAACCTTCAGTGACTGATGTACCATGACACTCAGGTCTCGTTGCACCTCCCCTTTTCCTAATCTGTCACCATTCAGATAATAGTCTGTCTCTCTGTTTTTACCAAAGTGGATAACCTCACATTTATCCACATTATACTTCATCTGCCATGCATTTTCCCACTCACCTAACCTATCCAAGTCACTCTGCAGCCTCATAGCATCCTCCTCGCAGCTCACACTGCCACCCAACTTAGTGTCATCCGCAAATTTGGAGATATTACATTTAATCCCTTCGTCCAAATCATTAATGTACAATGTAAACAGCTGGGGCCCCAGCACAGAACCTTGCGGTACCTCATTAGTCACTGCCTGCCATTCTGAAAAGTACCCATTTACTCCTACTCTTTGCTTCCTGTCTGCCAACCAGTTCTCAATCCACGTCAGCACACTACCCCCAATCCCATGTGCTTTAACTTTGTACATTAATCTCTTGTGTGGGACCTTGTCGAAAGCCTTCTGAAAGTCCAAATACACCACATCAACTGGTTCTCCCTTGTCCACTCTACTGGAAACATCCTCAAAAAATTCCAGAAGATTTGTCAAGCATGATTTCCCTTTCACAAATCCATGCTGACTTGGACCTATCATGTCACCTCTTTCCAAATGCGCTGTTATGACATCCTTAATAATTGATTCCATCATTTTACCCACTACCAATGTCAGGCTGACCGGTCTATAATTCCCTGTTTTCTCTCTCCCTTTTTTTTTTAAAGTGGGGTTACATTGGCTACCCTCCACTCCATAGGAACTGATCCAGTCTATGGAATGTTGGAAAATGACTGACAATGCATCCGCTATTTCCAAGGCCACCTCCATAAGTACTCTGGGATGCAGACCATCAGGCCCTGGGGATTTATCGGCCTTCAATCCCATCAATTTCCCCAACACAATTTCCCGACTAATCAGGATTTCCCTCAGTTCCTCCTTCTTACTAGACCCTCTGACCCCTTTTATATCCGGAAGGTTGTTTGTGTCCTCCTTAGTAAATACCGAACCAAAGTACTTGTTCAATTGGTCTGCCATTTCTTTGTTCCCCGTTATGACTTCCCCTGATTCTGACTGCAGGGAACCTATGTTTGTCTTTACTAACCTTTTTCTCGTTCCATATCTATAGAAGCTTTTGCAGTCCGTTTAATGTTCCCTGCAAGCTTCCTCTCGTACTCTATTTTCCCTGCCATAATCAAACCCTTTGTCCTCCTCTGCCGAGTTCTAAATTTCTCCCAGTCCCCGGGTTCGCTGCTATTTCTGGCCAATTTGTATGCCACTTCCTTGGCTTTAATACTATCCCTGATTTCCCTTGATGGCCATGGTTGAGCCACCTCCCCTTTTTTATTTTTACGCCAGACAGGGATATACAATTCTTGTAGTTCATCCATGCGGTCTCTAAATGTCTGCCATTGCCCATCCACTGTCAACCCCTTAAGTATCATTCACCAATCTATCCTAGCCAATTCACATCTCATATCTTCAAAGTTACCCTTCCTTCAGTTCTGGACTATCGTCTCTGAATTAACTGTTTCATTCTCCATCATAATGTAGAATTCCACCATATTATGGTCACTCTTCCCCAAGGGGCCTCGCACAACGAGATTGCTAATTAATCCTCTCTCATTACACAACACCCAGTCTTCAGATGGCCTCCCCCCTAGTTGGTTCCTCGACATATTGGTCTAGAAAACCATCCCTTATGCACTCCAGGAAATCCTCTTCCACCATATTGCTTCCAGTTTGGTTAGCCCAATCTATATGCATATTAAAGTCACCCATGATAACTGCTGCACCTTTATTGCTCACACTAGGACTTGTTTATATTTTGCCAATGGTACTACCTTTTGGGTATCCTCCATGAACTCATAAGTGTTAACAGAAAAGCTTCAGAGTTGCCTGGATGAACTGAAGAAATGAGCATGTCAATGATAAATTTCACTGAATCCCAGGAAATCACAGCACATGCTCATCTCTAAAAGAAAGAAATACAATAAACAGGATGTGAAGCAGGAGCTGCTGTGAAAACCAATCAAGACTAGTAAACAGCAGAAATTCCTGGGCATAACCTTCAAAGAGGACGAGGCTTGGCACATCAATTATGTCACCGCTTGGACATAAGAACAGGAGTAGGCCAGTCAGTCCCTCGAATATGTTCAGCCATTCAATGAGATCATGGCTGATCTGTATCCCAACTCCATATCCCTCAATACACTGGGCTAGCAAAAATCCATCAATCTCAGATTTAAAATTATTAATTGAGCTAGCATCTACTGTTTTTAATGGGATACTTCCACACTTCTACCACCCTTGAAGAAGTATTTCCTAACTTCTCTCGTGAATAGCCTGGCTCTGATTTTAAGGTTATGTACCCTCGTCCTATACTCCCCCAACCAGTGAAAAAGGTTTCTCTCTATCTACCCTATCAATTTCTTCCAAAATCCTAAAACCCACAAACACATCACCCCTTAACCTTCTATAATACAGGGAATACAAGCCTATTTATGTAATCTCTCCTCATAATTTAACCTTTGGAGCTCTGATAACATTCTGATGAATCTGTGCTGCGCTCCTTCCAAGGCCAATATATCCTTTCTAAGGTGTGGTTCTGAGAACTGTACACAGTACCCCAGATGTGGTCTAATGAGGGCTTTGTACAGCTGTAGCAGAACTTCGTCCCCTTTATATTCTAGCCCTCTAGATATAAAGGCTAACATTCCATTAGCCTTTTAAATTAGTTTTGTGTACCGGACCACTACATTTTAGTGATCTGTATACATGGATCTCTAAATTGCTTTGGACCTCCACTTTTCCGAGCTTTTCACCATTTAAAATATACTCACATCTATCCTTTTTTGATCCAAAATGGATGACCTCATACTTACTTGCGTTGAAATCCATCTGCCACAGTTTTGCCCACTCATTTGATCTATCAATCTCTCTTAGTGAGTAGTGTGGACGGGACCATAAAATTACAACGTCACTATCAACAAACTTGGATATATGGCTCTCTATTGTGTATTCCAGTCATTAATCCAAGTCATTAATAAATATGGTGAACAGCTGAGGCCCCAGCAGAGATCCTTGTGGGACATCACTAGTCACTTTCTTCCAATTCAAGTACATACCCATTATCCCTGCCATCTACCACCTAACCAGATCAATAATTTGCCTTCAATTTCATGGGCTTTAATTTTAGCTAACAGTCTCTTATGTGGAACCTTATCAAATGCCTTCTGAAAGTTCATATAATCTACATCCATAGACATTCCCCTGTCTATTACTTCAGTTACTGCCTCAAAAAAATCAATTAGGTTAATTAGACATGACCTATCCTTTTACATGTTGGCTCTCCCTAATCAGCTCCAATTTTTCTAAGTGCCCAGTCACTTTGTCCTTAGTTATAAATTCCAATAACAGATGTTGGACTAACAGGTGTATAATTTCTTGGTTTCTCTCCCTCACCTTTTGTAAATAATGAAGTTACATTTGCAAATTTCCAATCTAAAAGAGACAATTCCTCAATCGCAAGAGCATTGGAAGATTATGGCTAAAGCATCTGCAATTTCTTCAATTTCTGAAATTTAGGGCATCAGCCAGGATGAGACAATCCTGGAACATGGTCTCCCAGCCTGGTGCACTACAAATCAGACACAGCTAAAACTGCAAAGAATCCAAAACTGAGAAATAAGGACAGTATATCACCTCCCACTTTATTTCTGTTTAACATCTGTCAACACCAAACAATGGAAGAAATGTTTCAGAGACTCCAACAAAGATACATGCACAAGGCAAGGACTATTCCATCACCGTCAATGTTGATAAAGGAAAGGCAGAATTAACTTGGTACATTTGTAACTCTTCAGTTTTATGGGCCTGCTGTGGACAGCAGACCTTGGCCAGCATCCAATCAATCAGTGAGAGAATCTCTTCACAGGAGTCAGCTGGGCCAGTGACACTGAAATCTATATACCTTTCAGAATAGACAGTGCAAAATGGGTAACAAACCTGGGCCATCCTTTGCAAGCTCCCAGCAGCAGTAGCAAAATAAATACCAGTGAGCCAACCCAAGAGTGGAAGGGTGCAAATCACAGTGGGTAATGGAGAAGGAGTAGGAAATGATTACAATAGGCTGTCATAATCCAATAATTTGAAAATCTTTTATTAGAAAAGAAAGTGATGGTGATAAGTATAGTGTCCAATAATGATTCTAGCCAAAACACAATTATTTCAATCAAAAATAGCTAACTTACCAATTGTAGCACATGGATCCAATCCTCTACTCCAAAGGGCTGTAGTTACTGATCTAAGCCACCAAGTTCTGGTAATTTTGAAATTATCTTTCAGCTGAATGTGGCTCATTTTCTGAATTTTGCTGAAGTTCCTGTTCAGCTAATTGTTTGTTTCATTCCAAGGCTTGCAAATATGTTTCAGGGCACATATGCCAAGGGCATGTTTGAGGAAGAAGACAAGTTATATTTTAGATTAATTTTTGTTGCTGAAATAGGAGCATTTTAGAGAATGCAAATCTCCCTCAGGCATCCTTAAATGTTAAAAAAGCACCTTGCATATAAATTATACAGAACTCAAATGAAAGTGCAGGTGGAACTTCACATATAGGAGTAAATTTGTGATTTCCTGGGAAAAATGAAACTCAAACCACCTTTGACAAAAAAAAAAGATACTGGGCCAGATTTTGCTAAAGCAGGGCAGCTAACTGTGTCTGCCGTTACTTAGACTTGCCCCTACAGCCTTCAGCTCAAAAAAAATGTTGCCAACTAAGTTGCTAAAATTGCAAACTGTTAATGACGCAGCAAGTGATGTGGGACCTGAGTTAACAGGGCAACTAACAGGGTATCTCCTTACCAATGAGATGAAAGGATTGGGAAATAAACAGCAGAAGGATGGAGAAGGATGAATTAAAGGAGGTGAATTCTGTTATATATGTAAACCTGTATATACCTTGTGTAGCCACCAGAGGGCTCATCCCCAAGAGTCCCAAGGGATCTCACAATCTCTTGAAGCACCTGTACTGAAGGAGGCCTCACAGGCTGGAGAGGCACTCTGGAGACCTGCAATAAAAGACTACGGTCACATTTTATTTTGAGCTCATAGTATCCAGTCAGACTCTTTATCCATACGTAACAACTGGCAACGAGATACAGATGACAAACCCAACAATGCAGAGAACAGTGGGCATCCTGGAGAAATTTTCAGAGGGAAATGATTGGGAAACCTTCGTGGAGCGAAGAGCTGGAAGGATAAGCGAATGCTGCCAAACGGAGGGTGATTCTCCTCACCGTCTGTGGGACACCAACGTATGGCCTCATGAAAAATTTGCTTGCTCCAGCGAAACCCACAGAGAAATCGTACGATGATTTGTGCACCCTGGTCCGGGAGCATCTGAACCTGAAGGAAAGCGTTCTGATGGCGAGGTACTGGTTCTACACCTACAAAAGGTCTGAAGGCCAGGAAGTGGCGAGCTCTGACGCTTTGCAGGACATTGCGAATTTGAAGGACATTTGGAGCACATGCTCAGAGACTTCTTGGTACTTGGCATTGGCCATGAAATGATACTTCGCAAACTTTTGACTATAGAGACCCAACCTTGAGTAAAGCCATAGCGATAGCCCAGGCGTTCATTGCCACCAGTACTAAGCAAATCTCTCAGCACACGAGTGCTGCTACAAGTACTGTGAACAAAGTGATGTTGTTTTCAAATCACAAATGTACAGGTCAGGCTCCATATGCCTGTAGCTGCATGTCCGCAGATGTCTCAGAGACCACCATCAAGGGTGATGAATGCAAGGCCATTAACACCTTGTTGGCGCTGCGGGGGTGGTCATCATTTCCATTCATGCCACTTCAAAGGGTACATTTGCAAAGGCTGTGGAACAATGGGACACCTCCAATGTATGTGTAGGCGAGCTTCAAACCCTGCTAATCCTGCAAACCACCATGTTGCAGAGGAGGACAGATCCACGGTGGATCACGATGAACCAGAGCCTCAGACCAAGGAAGCAGAGGTATATGAGGTGCACACATTTACCACAAAGTGTTCCCTGATAATTCTGAAGGTTGAATTAAATGGACTCCCGGTGTCAATGGAGCTAGACATGGCGCGAGCCAGTCCATTACGAGCAAAAAGACTTGCGATAAATTGTGATGCAGCAAGGACTCAAGGCCAGTCCTGACTCCCATTCGCACGAAACTGAGAACTTACACAAAGGAACTGATTCCCGTAATCGGCAGTGCTACTGTAAAGGTCTACTACTGGGTGGTACCGGGCGATGGTCCCAAGCTGCTCGGCAGGAGTTGGCTGGGAAAGATACGCTGGAACTGGGATGACGTCAGAGCGCTCTTGTCCGCTGACAACACTTGGTGTCCAGGTCTTAAACAAGTTCCCCTCGCTGTTCGAACCAGGCGCCAAGACTTGACCTCGGCCTACATGACGCAGGAGCTGGAGGAATCATCGAAGGGCCTCACTTACATCAACACGCACAAAGATCTCTTCATTTACAACAGATGCCCGTTTGGGATTCGATCAGCCGCGGCGATATTCCAGAGAAACATGGAAAGCTTACTGAAGTCGGTCCTGCGCACGGTAGTCTTCCAGGACGACATCTTGGTTACAGGTCAGGACACACTCAGCATCTGCAGAACCTGGATAAGGTTCTTAGTCGACTCAACTGCGTGGGGCTCAGGTTAAAATGCTCGAAATGCGCTTTCCTGGCGCCTGAAGTGGAGTTCCTGGGGAGAAGAATCGCAGTGGACGACATCAGGCTCACCGATTCGAAGACGGAGGCAATAGAGAACTCACCAAGGCCACAGAATGTGACGGAGCTGTGGTCGTTTCTGGGACTCCTGAATTACTTTGGTAACTTCTTACCGGGTCTCAGCACACTGTTAGAATCACTGCATGCCTTACTGCATAAAGGAGACGAATGGGTATGGGGCAAAAGCCAAGAAAATGCCTTTGTAAAAGCTAGAAAATTGTTATGCTCAAACAAATTGCTTGTGTTGAATGATCCATGTAAGCGTTTGGCACTAGCATGTGATGCGTCGTCGTACGGGGTCGGGTGTGAATTGCAACAAGCTAATGAATCTGGGAAATTGCAACCGGTTACTTATGGATCCAGAAGTCTGTCTAAGGCTGAGAGAACCTACAGCATGATTGAAAAAGAAGTGTTAGCGTGTGTTTATAGGGTAAAGAAAATGCATCAATATCTGTTTGGGCTCAAATTTCAATTGGAAACTGACCATAAGCCACTGATATCCCTTTTTTCCAAAAGTAAGGAGATAAATACAAATGCATCAGCGCGCATCTAGAGATGGGCGCTCACGGTGTCCACATACAACTACTCCATCCGCCACAGGCCAGGTGCAGAAAACTGTGCCGATACTCTCAATAGGCTGCCATTGCCCACCACGGGGCTGGAAATGGCATAGCCCGCAGATTTAGTCATGGTAATGGAAGCATTCATGAATGAGCATTCACCTGTCACAGCCCAACAGATTAGAACCTGGACGAGCCAGGACCCCTTACTGTCCCAATAAAAAAATTGTGCGCTTCACGGGACTTGGTGCAGTGTCCCAGTGGAAATGCAGGAAGAGATAACGCTGTACCAGCAGCGCAAAGATGAAATATCTATACAGGCAGACTGCCTTCTGTGAGGTAATCAGGTAGTGGTCCCCAAGAAGGGCAGGGATACTTTCATCAGTGATCTCCATAGTACTCACCCAGGCATTGTAATGATGAAAGCAATAGCCAGATCCCATGTGTGGTGGCCCGGTATCGATACGGACTTAAGAGACCTGCGTGCACAAATGTAACACATGCTTGCAGTTAAGCAATGCACCCAGGGAGGTGCCACTAAGTTTACGGTCTTGGTCCTCCAAACCGTGGTCCGGGGTCCATGTCGACTATGCTGGCCCGTTTTTGGGTAAAATATTCCGAGTGGTTGTAGATGCGTACTCCAAATGGATTGAATGTGAGATAATGTCGGCAAGCATCCGCTGCCACCACTAAAAGCCTGCAAGCCATGTTTGCCACGCACGGCCTGCCTGTTTCACCAAGGGCCATGTTTCACCAGTGCCAAGTTCAAAGAGTTCATGACCCGTAATGGGATCAAACATGTTACACCTGCCCTGTTTAAACCAGCAATGGTCAGGCAGAGAGAGCAGTGCAAACCATCAAGCAGAGCTTGAAAAGGGTAACTGAAGGCTCATTGCAGACTCGCCTATCCCAAGTCCTGCTTAGCTACCACACGAGACCCCACTCGCTCACTGGGATTCCACCCGCTGAACATCTCATGAAAAGGGCACTTAAGACAAGGCTCTCGTAGATCAGGGTGGACTAACGTGAACAGGTAGAGAGCAGGCAGCTTCAACAAAGTACATATCATGATAGCGCAAATGTGTCACGCAAAATTGAAATCAATGATCCTGGATTTGTGTTGAACGATGGACAAGGTCCCAAGTGGCTTCCAGGCACTATTATGGCCAAAGAGAGTAGAGTATTTCGGGTCAAACTTTCAAATAGACTCATTCACTGGAAACACTTGGACCAAATCAAACTCAGATTCACGCACTATCCAGAGCAACCCACATTGGACCCTACCTTCTTTGAACCCCCAACATACACACCAGTGGCAACCGACACCGTGGTTGGCCACGAAGCAGAACCCATCACTCGCAGCAGCCCAGCAGGACTCACCACACCAGGCAGCCCAGCGAGGACCCAGCAGACGATTCACCAAAACCAGCATTTGCACTGAGACGATCAACCAGGGAAAGAAAAGGCTCCAGATCGACTCACCTTGTAAATAGTTACACTATTGACTTTGGGGGGGGGGTGAAAAAAAGTGTTATATATGTAAACCTGTATATACCTTGTGTAGCCACCAGAGAGCTCATCCCCTGGAGTCTCAAGGGATCCCACAATCCCTTGGAAGCACCTGTACTTAAGCAGGCCTCACAGGTTGGAGAGGCACTCTGGAGACCTGCAATAAAAGACTACGGTCACAGTATCCAGTCAGACTCTTTATTCATACATAAATTCACTGTGAAATCGGGGACCAAAGGAGAAATAAAGAAAGAGAAAGATAGGTTGGATTAAGAGACAAAGAAAAGTGACAGAAAGGAAAAGTAAGAAAAAGAGTTGAATTTAAAATGTTGCATTTTTAAAATTTCCCAAAACAATTTACAGCCAATGTTCCCTTTAAGCCACGCAGCTCTCTAGGGGTCCTGCACAGCCCGTTAACTGGCTTTTAATGTGATAAAAATGCACATGTGCACAATTTTGAATGGGCCACGCAGCCCGTTAAACGGGCTGGTGGCCCAAAAAAATTACAGGAAACATTGCTCACAACCTGCAGGATTAAGTCTCCGCATTTATAATACCTGCAGTTACTTTTCAATGCCAGAGAGGTTGGTTGGCAGACATCAATACTTATCATGTTGTTAAAAGGGTAGATACATTTGTAATTACCAGCCCTAAATATCTGCGGCAGTGTGAGTTCGTATTTACCATGCAAATTCAGCAACTTCATAACATTCAATGCGTGTCAATGGCGAGGCAGACAGCAAAATGCTATTTTTGCAAAGCTACCAGTCGAGTGGCGCAACTCAGACAGCAACCTTTCGATATTCGCAGTTAACCACGCACTGCCTCTCGCCTGAAGTTGCTGTACCATTCACACATAAATAACGGCAAACATCATTAGCCTCACTGTTACCTTGGCAGTAAAAGCTGGCCCAGTCACACAACTGCTCCACCTGCACACCAAACAAGATAAAGTGCATCTAAATAGAATAATGTCATCCCCTTCTCAATGTCTGCAAAATAAGCATTTATTTAAAAAGTTATTTTGTTGCAATACAGGAGCAAATGGCACATATTTCCCATGCCCCCTTTGAGCATTTTCTGGACACTTATTACGTGTAATTAGTTCTACATCAATGCCTTCCATGTTGTGGAATTCTCTGTTTTGGTTTTGTTTCCAACTGCATGCACAAGAGTGTGTTCTTTCATCTGTGAACGTACATCCAGTCTGCAAGTCAAATGCCACTCTGTCAAACAGATTGGATGATTGTTCACTACTGGAGAAAGTTTGTATTGTAGCAAATACTCAATCTATCATGAATTTAAGCAATATTTGTTTCAGGAGGTATCGAATTATGTATGATCAGTGATTATAATCAATTCACCACTTAGATCAATATATTTTATACATTTACCAGCGTATTTAAATGATCTTGTATGACAGTACAACTTTGCTGTAAATCTTGTAATCCCTGCCTAACTCCTGGAGCAAATGGTTTTAAACCAGCTGCAACAGGCACTATTCTCGGCCTTGTCACATTGAGAGAAACAGCATTTTCAACCACTGAATCATGTTTCCCCCAACATAAACAAACAGGACAGGTACTAAAACTTGCAGTAGACAATGCTTCAAACAGTATTCACACATTATAATTAATGTGGCAGATCTAGTTGGTACTATCCAAACAAACGGAGAGCGCAAAATTGTTTTGTGACCCTCGACCACAACCAGACACCGTCAGCTGTGGCTCAGTGGGTAGCACACATGCCTGAGTCAGACGGTTGTGGGCTCAAGCCCCAATCCAGAAAATCTAGGCTGATACTTCAGTGCAGTAGAGGGACTGCAACACTGTCGGAGGTGCCATCTTTCGGATGAGACATTAAACCGAGGCCCCGTCTGCTCTCTCAGATAGACATAAAAGATTGCCGTGGCACTATTTCTCTCCGGTGTCGTGGCCAATATTTATCCCTCAATCAATATCACTGAAACAGATTATCTGGTCATTCATCATCATCATAGGCAGTCCCTCGGAATCAAGGAAGACTTGCTTTCACTCTAAAAATGAATCCTTAGATGGCTGTACAATCCAATACGAGAGACACAGTCCTTGCCATTGGTGGAACAGATAGTCGTTGAGGGTAAGGGAGGGTGGGACAGATTTGCCGCACAATCTTTCCACTGCCTGCGCTTGATTTCTGCAGGCTCTCGGCGATGAGACTCAAGGTGCTCGGCGCCCTCCCAGATGCACTTCCTCCACTTAGGGCGGTCTTTGGCCAGGGGCTCGCAGGTGTCGGTGGGGATGTTGCACTTTATCAGAGAGGCTTTGAGGGTATCCTTATAATGTTTCCTCTGCCCACCTTTGGCTCATTTGCCGTGAAGGAGTTCTGAGTAGAGCGCTTGCTTTGGGAGTCACGTGTCTGTCATGTGGACAATGTGGCCTGCTCAGCGGAGCTGATCAAGTATGGTCAGTGCTTCAATGCTGGGGATGTTGGCCTGGTCGAGGACGCTAATGTTGGTGCGTCTGTCCTCCCAGGGGTTTTGTAGGATCTTGCGGAGATATCGTTGGTAGTATTTCTCCAGTGACTAGAGGTGTCTACTGTACATGGTCCATGTCTGAGTCATACAGGAGGGCGGGTATTACTACAACCCTGTAGACCATGAGTTTGGTGGCAGATTTGAGAGCCTGGTCTTCGAACAATCTTTTCCTCAGGCGGCTGAAGGCTGCACTGGCGCATTGGAAGTGGTGTTGAATCTCATCATCAATGCTCTTGTTGATAAGAGGCTCCCGAGGTATGGGAAATGGTCCACATTGTCCAGGGCTGCACCGTGGATCTTGATGACTGGGGAGCAGGGCTGTGCGGCGAGGATGTTTAGCGTAAGGCCCATGCTTTAGTACGCCTCAGTAATTACGTCGACTATGTCCTGGAGTTCAGCCTCTATGTGCGCAGACGCAGGCGTCGTCCGCGTACTGCAGCTCGACGACAGAGGTTGGGGTGGTCTTGGACCTAACCCTAACCCTAAATGCAGTGGCCTGGAGACAGCGAAGGTTGAACAGGTTTCCACTGGTTCTGTAGTTTAGTTCCACTCCAGCTGGTCATTACCACATTGCTGTTTATTGAAGCTTGCTGTGCGCAAATTGGCTGCCTAGATTTCCCACATTATAAGTGACTATACTCCAAAAGTACTTCATTGGCTGTAAAGCGCTTCGAGACATCCAGTGGTCGTGAAAGGCGCTACATAAATGCAAGACTTTCTTTCTCTAAAGTACATTCAACAGATCAAAATTTGGTTAAAGAGTTACATGGATTAATTTTTAATATATCAAAGGACACATGTATTAAATATTAGCTTTTACTTCTTATCGCCACTCTGCCCTGCACCAATACTTGACTGAAAAAATTTGATGAATGATTGAAATGATCAAATATTCAGATTAAACATCCAATGACATTCTTCTCTGGAAAATGCCCATGGAGCTCTGATGCTGCAGATTCTAAAAAGGGACAACTTTTTTTTGTTCCACAAAACTGCATTCTCTTTCTTGTCTCCTTCCCAACCACCACTGCAGACACTTTTTCAGGCTTCACATTCACGCAACCTAAATTGATAGCGTGCCTTTAAAACGTAAAATAAAATTTAAGCAACTTTACAAAAGGGAGAAATAAAAAAAAGCAGAGGCTAAGTCATGGAGCTAGTATCAAGAAAGTCAAAGCTAAAAACAACTCGCACTGAATCAAATTGACACAATTTATTGAGGACATTACACGTAATGTTCCAAGATCAATGATCAAAGCCCCAGCTACAATTTGAAATGTACAGTAAAACTGCTGACCAGCCAATACAATAATCAATTTATTTTGTATATCAGCAGCTATCTATAGGTCAGGATCAAAATAGCAGACCTGTAGCAATGTATTGTATTACATCATGAAAATACTAGCTGGTTGAATTATAGTCAATAAACAAACTTATTTGTATATTTAATTAATTGATACACCCCTCGGATATCAATGGAGCTGTAATGCTGATTTATAGATGTGACCTAAAGGTTTTTCAACATAAAAAGTGATTCAAGATTGAGAAACAACCTGTATATTGTACTTCTAATTTATACAGGTTCAAATTTTAGATAATGCCTAAATTAGCCAATATTTGCAGGCATTTGTTCTCCTCTGCTGCAACTTCAACCAAACACTACACTTTTAAGAACATGGCACCTGCACTCTTGGCACATCTCATTTGCAGCAATTTTTTCCCCCAATTTCAACACATTGCTGTTTTCACTGTGCCTTATGTAGCAATACGCACAAGTTGCCACTGAAAAACTTGCAGTCATAGAATTACTTCTACTCACTGAATAGCCAAACACTAAGCAAAACAGGATACCAAAATTAACCACTATTGTTCTTGCACTCAAGAAAAACTCATAATTCATAACTATGTTTCACATTTGGGACACATAGCAATTACACACCATCAGTGCAATATCTCTTACAGTACTTACTATATGCTTTATAATTAACTTAATTACTTATGAATAACTACTTTTGTCAAATCCAGAAGGGTTTGTTAAAATGTTAAAAGCTGATGAATATGTTCTGCAAGGTGTTTAGTACAACTCACTTACCATGGGCTCAATTTTGCCCAAGCCCGTTTTCTGGCAAATTGCCAGAGTTATGCCCGTTTTTCTAGGCCAGAAATGCGGCAGAAATGTTTTGTCAAAAGTTTCCCCAATGTATAATTCAAATTTGGCGTCGCGCAGCGTGTCCAGTCGCCTCGGGGGGTGGAGCCTGCTGTCTGCACTGAAAAAACGATGCCGCACCTTCTGCACATGCGCAACAAAAAATAAAATGACATTTTTGATGTTATATCAATGGACGCGCATGCTCAGTACATCTCCGGGTTGGCAATTGGCCATTTTTAAAGAGCTAGTTGTGGGAGAAGGAAAGCTGTGTGAGAGCATTGTAATAATCGGATCTGCAGCAATACAAAATACAATGCGCCGCAAGGACCAAGAATTTCTTACAGGATGAAGTGGAGGCACTAGTTAATGTGGTCACATAAAAGTTTAACCAAAAGAAAAGAAGAAAGGCTGGAACCAAGTTGCAGGAGATTACTACGCAATGATGACTACCACGAGATCGGGAGTCCAGCGTAAAAAGTGGCAGGACCTTGGTCAAGTAGTTAGTGCAAGTAATACAGGGAACTCTTGCTTATCCGGATCGCTCAGGAATTCAGCAATTCTGGGTAAACAAATTTTCCGTTAGCGGGAGTTTACATTTTAAAGTTAAAACTTTAATGAATAAATACAATCAGCTACAAACAGTAACAAGGCAGTTAAGTACACAAAAGATGGACATTACCAGCATGCACGTACTTCCACCGGACTGTAATCGCGGAGGGACGAATGCTGCACTGGGAGTGGCTGCAGGTGGCCTCGAGGAGGAGATTGTCCAGCTCCGGGTTTCTGGAGCGTGCTCTCCGGGTTGCATTCTGTGCCTGGAACCCGGTGCCGGCACTGACCCCGTTCCCAACGTCAGCGGTGGCCGCAAGAGACAGCGGTTGCAGCAGCGCGCACGCGCACACACCAGCAAAGCAAGGGCAGAGGAGCAAGTTTGCAACAGAAGGATCTACAACATGTGGGTGATTTGCTCTTCCAGGTTACTGTTCAGGTGGCCAAGTAGAAAATTAAACCTTTTCATTGGTTAAAATGAACTCCATGCTAATCAAAACAGCCAGAGAGAAATGGCAACGCAATATTTTTAATTCCGTTACAGCGGGTTTTCCGTTAGATCCGTATCTGGATAAACGAGAGTTACCTGTATTTTCATTTATTCAATGGAATTGCAAATGTGAATGTTTAAAAATGTATAGAGACATTGAAGTTGAGAACGTGTGAATTGTATAGGGACAGTATAAGCTAACAAACAATTCATGGAGGAATAGCCATGACATCTCAGACTCGAGACTTCGAAATGTTACAACACTAACACATATTGAAACAAAACCCACAGCTTGCAGAAAAACCTCAAGGTCTTATTAAATCATGTTATTAACCTGAAACATTGACAGAAGGTCTTTGTTTAAAATCGGACCATGCTTGGGTCGGCTTATGAGTGGACGAAGGGAAGGAGGGATCAAAAGAGATGGGCTGAGCTGGGATGTCACTCTAGCCCTATCTTGTTATCTTTTGCCGAAAATGTATAACCATCGTGCCTTGACAATGTAACGTCACTTATCCGTAGGGAATGTGTACGCTCGATCGAGAAAGTATATCTTTTGTCTGATAAGTCTTGCCGGCCGGTAAAATAAAGACTGCTTTGTTCAAAGCACAAGAGGTATTCGACTCAGTAATTTTACTGAACCAGATTGAGAGAAAAGAATCTACATTTACATTTGGTGTCAGAAGTGGGATCTCAACAGACGACTGCCGAAAACTTGCGAATTAAGAGCCAGACTAGCCTTGGACGAGACGAGGGGAATGTGGCCACTGGAGTGAGTATGATTTCAATACTGCTCCAGTTTCCCCCGGTTTCAAAAGTCTGAGGAAAGTTTAGCCACTAGCTGGTTCTCAGGTAGTGTCTGAACGAGATCCAGGACAATCTGGGGAATACCTTTCAAACTTAGAATAGGGATAGAGATAGGGAAATTGCATGATGACGCAAACCAAGCGGCGACTTGGAAAGGTAGGTTATAGTTAGAGCTAGATAGGGATAGATGATCAATCATGGATCCAAAAATTAATAGGAAAGAAAAGAGACTCTGTTTAAATGAGAAATACTTCTGTGATTTTTACTGTAAAAAAAAAGCCGGGGAGTTGTGGTTTGTTTTTTCTCAAACAGAATGAAAGTTTTTTTTAACCCTTCGTAGTGTTGTCCTGTATGTGGGAAGTTTAAGAGTGTGAACCTTATTGAATTACGTATATTCGGATGATAGGTTACGGAGCCAGGAAATGCACAAAGGATAGGTTTGTTGAGTAAAAAAAAAGAAAAAAATTACATGGTCCCGGTGGTTAAAAAAAAAGGATTTAACATGCTCACTTACTTGTCGAATGAAAACATTCAGAGAAGGCACAGCAAAACAACTGAGATGGATTCAAAAGGATTCAAAAAAATATATCATGTTAAATAACACGACCTTGAGGCTGGAACAATTGAGATAACGAAAAGCAGTCCACAGCCTACGTGCCAGACTTCTCTCTAGTTATGGAAAAGACAAAAAAAAGTAACGTACTAAATAGGTGCTGGAAAAAAATGTTCTGAGATTTTAAATTGAGAAAAATTCCACTGCAGTCTAAAAAAAAATAAATCACTCCTGTCCAGTTGGCAGAAAAACTCCATTAAATTAGGGCTTTCATTGACTGATTGGATTTAAACTGCGCAGTGACGCGAAAGGATAGGGAAATTTGGAGACTAAAAGAAATTAAATAAGGCTCATAAGAAATCAAATTTAGAAAATTAGGCTCACAGGGAATTAAATAGAGGATAGGTGTTCAATTCAGGTATGACGTCGACCTTGTATATCACTTGGCCCGTCGAGGCACTGATTGAATTTAAATCACGCAGCAACTCGGAAGGTGGGGGCGACGCGAACGCGCAGCGGCGCGAACGCGCAGCGTCGCGAGACGTGCAGCGGCGCGAGCGTGCGGCCGAGTGGAGGGCTGACGCAGACGCGCAGCGGCGCTAACGCGTGGTGACACGAGACGTGCAGCGGCGCGAGCGCGTGCCCAAGTGAACGTGGGCCGACGCGAACACGCAGCAACGCGAACCACGAAATATCAAGTCAGTGCTGATTTTTGTAAGTCCGTTTATTGTAAGTTTGTTAAGTCTGTTTACTTTAAGTTGGAATCGCGCGGCGATGCGAGCCGCGGGGCGACGCGGCTTTGTGTTAGTTTAGTAAGTTTGTTAAGTCTGTTTCAAGTTGGAATTGCGTGGCGACGCGAGCCGCGGGGCGACGTGGCTTTGTGTTAGTTTTAGTAAAGTCTGTTTGTTTTAAGTTTGTTTAAATCGCACGACTACGTGAACGCGTAACGACATGGTAATGGGTAATCAGTTGGATAAAACAACGGATGCGGGTAGTCCGCTACAAAAGTTATGTGAGGAATTCCCTGAAAGAGCTGAAGACTTTATAAAATTATCAGGAGCCCTGAACAAATTATTAATAGATGACCAGTGGCCTCTAGGTGGCACTAGAAGCGTAGAGGTAGTAAAAAAACACAGGGATTGCCAAAAAAAAAAATTAAAAGATGCATCACTTCTGTCAAGTTGGCAAATAAATGCTATTAAATTAGGACTTTCACTGACAGAGGGAACACATGTTAAAACTGTAGACGTCTTTAAAAAAAAAAAGAATGTGCGCACGAGAAACTTACTAAGAGATCCTCTGGGACCTCGGAGAAAGGTATTGACCGACTACGTAGTAAAATGGCTGGCTTTGTGTTAACCGAGGCTGATGATGAAATTGATGAGTGGACACTGACTCAGCGCCCAACGGCGCCTCCCGCACCCCCTGGCCCCTCGCTCCAGTCCTCTTCCCAACACCCTCCACCTTACACTCCGGCGAGAGGAGTTGAAAATAACCCCATACCACCAAAGCAACAAACCCAAACTGACTCATCCTCTGATAGCGATTCGGATCCCCAGTTCACAAGCAATATAGCCGAAAGGACCAGATCTCACACTTGAAAGGGCAGTTAGATATTATTGGCAGGAAAAGAAAGGGGAGGGAGGAGGTGCGCCCCCAACCCGGGTCAAGACTGAATACGTGACTAGAAAGGAAGAGCCATCTCGGGAGGAAGGATCAATAGAACCGCAGTGTTGCATACAGGATTGGATGGATAAGCAAGGATACGGTTATACTAAACAACCAAACGGCCCGAGCCCTGCTAATAAACCTCCCTATTGTCCCCGGCATGGTATGGGAAGAGGCCGGGACTGGGTAAGAGGAATTGACTGTTTTAATTGTGGGCAGGAAGGACATTGGAATAAAAATTGCCCCTACCGTCAGCATGGAAAAGGAAGAGGAGGAAGAGGAGGGGGGCAAGGGGGGAAGAGGAGGATCTTACACTAACTTCTCCCAGAACAACCCCTTTGGTCAATTGTCTCCCGATTGACTACGCAGCTTGATTGTGCAGGGATCCTCTCCGGACGACGAACCAATGATATTGTTAAAAATTCTGAATGAGTGGCAACCCTTTTTGATAGATACGGGAGCCTTCATGTCTTCTGTACAATCAAAGCTTAAACTCCCTGCCTCTACTGAAACACAGGAACTTTCAGGATTCCTGGGACAAATCTCGACATTCCCAGTGTCAGAACCGGTTAAAATGGGTTACCAGGAAGAATCGGTGGAACATCGAGTTGTTATCACAACCAATCTGGACTGTAACTTGATGGCTAGAGACCTCCTCTGCAAATTCCAGTTGCATTTGGAGTGTGGAGATGATGGGATTATTGTAAAACAGGGAACCCTTAAGCGGCAGTATTATACCACTAGAATCCCTCAGTGGTGGTCTCTGGACCTGCCGCAGGCACCCTATCACGTGACCCTAGCATACGATCCCAGTGGAAAGAATCAGGACCTGCAGAACTTTTATCAGGATCACGAAGGGGAAGTGAAGGAAATTCTATTAAGGGCTAGAGTGACTGGACCGGAAGGGAAGGCAGATTTTGTGGAAATGGACAGCCCCCAACGGTGGCATCACATATTACTTGTGAAGTATTACCTCCCCACCACGCTAAAGATTTGGGAGTTATGGTGCGCCAGGCTATAGACGAGGCTGACCCTACCAGCCGGGATGTGCAAATTGTAAAACATGGCCGAACAGTCCAATTCCACGGGGACCCCGAGAAGGTCTTAACGACTCTGCAGCATCATACTGGCTCTGACATACCTGACTATGTGGATCCTCATGCGTGGGCAGAGGACCCCTTCCAAGTGGGTTATCACAGGCAATACCGAGTATCCACCGAGCTTTGGAGGCTAGCCGAGTCGAACCAATTTGCCAGTTTCCAGTCCCTAGCACGGCTAAACAAATGCAACAGTGTTTGGGGATGATCAATTACTGCAGATCCTGGATCCCTAATGTTGCCCTGATGACTAAGCACCTCACCCCGTATACAAATAGAAACCGTAGACGTCCAAGCCTTTAAGGAACTAAAGACAGCCCTGCTGCAAGCTCCGGCTTTGGGCCGGCCCCTCTATGACCGGCCCTTTCAACTGTATTATACAATTCTGAAAGACTGGGCTACCGTTGTCTTAACACATCTCACTCCGTAGCTGCCCTCCTGGGCCAACTGAAGACTCAACACCTTACCATGGCCAGGCAAAGTAGATATGAGATCTACTCACTAAACAATCCAAGGCTGACCTTTCGGTACTGTACTGCCATCAATCCGGCTTGTTTTCTTACCGAGCCACCCCAAGATGAGGAAGAACCCAGTCATGATTGTTTATCCTTAATTCAGGAGGCCACATCGGTCAGGGAAGATTTTGTTGATGTACCAATTGAAGATCCAGACTGTATTATGTATGTTGATGGAATTAATCCAGAAGGTACACGAATCTCAGGATACGCCATAGTAAACCAGGAGAATCAGGTCTTGGAATCTGCCGCTTTTGAAAATGCCTATTCTGCTCAACAGAGCCTGTATCTTGGCCAAAGATCTCAAAGTCAATATCTATACTGACTCTGGGTATGCCTTTGGAGTAGCCCATGATTTCGGACAATTATGGAAAAATAGGGGATTCCTAACCTCACAGGGGAGTGAGATATCTCATAAACAGCTAGTATCTGATTTGTTGCAAGCCCTCATGTTCCCCAAACGCATTGCCATTGTCAAATGTACCGCCCACACTACCGGAAATTCTCTGATTGATATAGGGAATCGTTGTGCTGACCAAGAGGCCAAACAGGCCTCTCGTGACCAACAGATGGTAGTGCCCAAAATTATGAGTCAGACTAAAAATCCTGCGAAGGATAAGTTAGCCTCGGAAAAACCAATGCCAACCATCCAAGATGTTATAAAAGCACAGGAGGACGCTCCTGAAAAAGATAAACTGTTGTGGAAATATTATGCATGTACTTATGACAATGTTTCTAAACTCTGGACCACTCCCGTGGAACAGACTTGCATGTCTGACAAGTTGGCTCTATGGGTTATTGAATGTATGCATTTTGCTACTCATTGTGGAGCAAGGACCACGAGTGACACACTTTTGGCTACTTGGTGGCACCCTAGACTCCAGGCGCTTACCCAGAACATCAGTAGTCGTTGCCTGGTTTGCCAGCAACATAATTGGGGTAAAACGCCCCTACCCGAAGGTCCCTTTGAGACATTTCAGTTGGACTACATTGAGTTGCAAAAAGTTCAAAGTGTTACAAATATGTGTTAGTAATAGTAGATGTGTTTAGCAGATGGATTGAAGCCTACCCTACCCTGGACAATAAGGCTCAAACTGTTATTAAGGTGTTAATGAGGGAAATTGTTCCTAGATATGGTATCTCAGCTCGACTGATGACCACCTATGTTCTTTCTCTGACTCAGGCTTGCGACTAGCTCACAACCAGGTTCAAGATGCTCACCTCGACCTCCCAGTTTTACCCGAATTGTCCCTCGTGGCACCAGGGAAGTATGGATTCGGAAGGGATTAGAGCCACCATGGGAGGGGCCTTTTCAGGTGTTACTCACTACCCCCACTGCAGCCAAGGTTGAGGGGAAAAGTGCTTGGGTTCACCTGCACCACTGCAAGCTCACCACCCTCTAACGAACCTATTTTACTGGTTATTCTAACCCCTGTTTCTGTTCCAAACTTCCTCTTCTCCATAGCTGAACAAGGCCGTTGGCATCCTAATTGGAACGTGGACCAGTTTGAGCTTTTACCCGTAGTGATAGACAGCCAGCTACACCGACGGTGACCTGAGAAGAGAGACGGGAAAACTGAACTCTTTTAATCAGCAAAATAATTGGACTATGGGAACTTTTCTAGATGTTGGGTGTGTTCACATTCCCTATACATTTTACTCCTAGAATGATCCTAAGTGTTATCATGGAATGATAAAAGGGGGGAATGTGAATGTTTAAAATGTATAGAGACATTGAAGTTGAGAATGTGGGAATTGTATAGGGACAGTATAAGCTAACAAACAATTCATGGAGGAATAGCCATGACATCTCAGACTCGAGACTTCGAAATGTTACAACACTAACACATATTGAAACAAAACCCACAGCTTGCAGAAAAACCTCAAGGTCTTATTAAATCATGTTATTAACCTGAAACATTGACAGAAGGTCTTTGTTTAAAATCGGACCATGCTTGGGTCGGCTTATGAGTGGACGAAGGGAAGGAGGGATCAAAAGAGATGGGCTGAGCTGGGATGTCACTCTAGCCCTATCTTGTTATCTTTTGCCGAAAATGTATAACCATCGTGCCTTGACAATGTAACGTCACTTATCCGTAGGGAATGTGTACGCTCGATCGAGAAAGTATATCTTCTGTCTGATAAGTCTTGCCGGCCGGTAAAATAAAGACTGCTTTGTTCAAAGCACAAGAGGTATTCGACTCAGTAATTTTACTGAACCAGATTGAGAGAAAAGAATCTACATTTACACAATTGTAAATGTGACCAGCTGTTTATGTCCCACCCAGCAGAAAGACACTCTCTTTAAAAAATTGCATTTTCATCTTTGCAGAGGAAGGTGGCACATAATAAAAGGGAAAGAACTCAAACAGGGAGAAGGGCCGGCAAATCTGCAGCCACTGACACCCTTGGAAGAGAGGGGCGCTGCTTTGATGGGTCCTGCCTGGAAAAAAGCAACCACCACTGCACAAGCTGGGCCCACACCCGAGGGATAGGCCAAGCCCTGCAAATTCCACAGTCTGGCTTTGCTAAATATTAAGTACTGCGCGGGCTAGCCATGCTTCCATTCATGGGGATGTCTCCGTCAGCTACGCTTCGGTTGATGCAATGTGCTATCATTCATTGTGGTCCTTCAAATCAGCCTGCTGCCTGCGCTGTGTGAGCCTAGTCATGCCACCCACCCTGCCCCTTCCTCTGCTGCTAACCATTTGTCTGTATTCTGTTATATCTTGCAGAACTTGAGGCCAACCCTGACGATGCAGAAGATGATTCAGACGAGGACAAGCCTGAAGAGGGGAACATCTTCCAATCCCACCCTCCAGACCAAGAGCATGGGGGTGAGGGGGGGGGAGGGGATGGAGATGGATGAAGCCCCCACTGTTTTACTGACTTTGGCGGAGGTGCAGGTGCCACCCATTGAGGTGCCAGCCCCTTCCGTGACTAGTGGTTTGAGTGTTGGTGAAACATTCCATGGTTTCCTAATGTCAGAGGCTGTGGGTCCCAGTGGTGGGGTGTAGCAAGGCACACTCAGGGCTCCTGCTTCCGAGGCTGCGGGTGCCAGTGGTGGGGTGTGAGCCATACCTGTGGGGAGGAGGGGAAGGAGACTCGACCACGCTCTCCTGAGGTGCAGGATCTAACAGATATGGTTCAGATGATGGCAGAGTGGAGAGAGAATTGACCTTACGTAATCACTCCTGGACACTATCAGTGGGGTGGATGATGAGGTAGCGGGACTGTTGGGATAAGTAACTGCAATCTCACCAAGAAATGGGAACAATGTCTGGAACCATGAGTGAGGGAATGTCACAGGTAGCTGATGTTCACTGACAGCGCATCAGGGAGGGAATGTCAGAGATGGTGCAAACACTATCACTGAACATGAGGGAGGGAATGTCACAGGTAGTTGAGACAGTTTTGCTCAACATGAGGGAGGGAATATTGCAGTTGGTTAAAACACTGTCAGGGCGCATGAGGGATGGCATGTTGGAGTTAGCGGCTGCAATAAGGGAACACGCCCGTGCCCATTGACAGAATCAACTGCCACTCCCACTCCAATCCCAACACCAGCCTCTGAAGAGTCCCAAGCCGGGCCCTCCACATTAGCATCTGCCGCCAGCACCCCGCCCCCCCAAAAGGTGCGCACAACTGAAGATCTTAGAAAGAATAAGCTTGGTACCAGCTCCAGAAATACTGCGCCACCGCCTGCGGGCAGGGGTGGTGTAGTCATCAAGAATAAGCGCGGCGGGCGGTCTTAGAATAAGGTGGAGGAGATATGGGTACAGCCTTTCTTTGCTGCTGCTATTGTTACTCTTGTATCTGTTGTAACCGTTGTTCTCAAATTAAAAGATTTTTGTATTTACAAGTTTAAAAGTTTGTAAGTGATCGTAACTGAAAACTTTAATGTTTGACACAAGAATAATATTAAAGTTAAGTACAAAGAGCTGTTTGTTAAACTTTTGAATTATATTTTACATTAAATCTGAATCATTTACATTATTTGTTCCATAATTGACACAACTTTTGAAGTAAAGAAGAATCATTTCCATCATTTGTTCCATTAACACAACCCATCATCACAGAACAGGTCCAAACAATAAACATGATCCATGTGGAATAGTTGTCGCTGAGCCTTCAGGCAGCAAAGCGTTCATGGATGAGCTGCTTGCGCAAGGCTCCAGTAATCGTTAAAGGGGCACGATGGCCCGCCCACCTCCGCTGTCGTGCTTCGGGTTCAGGTACTTGCATGGCTTTCTCATCCTCATCCTCCTGCTCGTCAGCTGCATCTTCCTCATCATTATCATCAGCCACTCTCACCGCAGGTGGGTCTTCTCCTACCAGCTGCTGCTGCTTCATGATGGCTAAGTTATGCAGCATGCAGCACACAACACTGAACTGACCGACAATCTCAGGGGAGTATAGCAAGTAGCCTCCGGAATGGTCCAGGCATCGGAAACGCTGTTTCAAGATGCCAATGGTCCTCTCTATGATGCTGTGCATCGCAATGTGCGGCATGTTGTATTCCCGGTCAGCTTCCGTTCGGGTTACGCTTAGGGGAGTCATGAGCCAGGTGGCGAGGCTATACCCTTTGTCTTCCAGTAGCCAGCTCTGCCCTTCTGGCTGCTGCTGAAACATGGCAGATATAACGCTCTCGTGCAGGATGAACGTAACATGGGTGCTCCCAGGGTATCTGCATCGACTGACATGATGCGATGCATGTCGTCACACCAGAGCTGTACATTAATGGAGTGGAAGTCTTTTCTGTTCCTGTACATCGCTGAATCCTCCAAAAGGTACTCGCAAGGCGATGTGTACAATCAATGCAGCCCTGTACCTTTGGGCAATCCTGGAGAAGCCCACAGCCCTGTCATGCAGTGTTTGGGCGGTCATGGGTAACTTTTTGTAGTCATTCCTCCATGCATAAACTGCAGCTGTCACCTGCCGAATGCAGACATGTGTTGCATGTTGAGAGATGGCGCACACATTCCCAGTTGTAGCTTGAAAAAATCCGGAGACATAGAATGAAAGTGCAGCTGTAACCTTCACTTCAACTGACAAAGCAGTCCTCCTGACGCTTCTTGGTTGCAGGTCTGCTTTCACCAACTCTCAGATCTCAGTTACAACTTCTTTGCAGAAACGCAGCCTTCTGACAAGTCTGCATCACTCCGGTGCAGGTACGAACGCCTGTCTCTATATACCCGACGTGAGTAAGACCCCCTGCCCAGCACCCTACAGGCTCTGATGTTCTTCATGCGATGACGTCGAATCAATTGTCTCCTACGTAGCACCATCATGCAGAAGGCTCGCACAAGGTATGGCATTGACAGTATTGCCCCCATAGTTAAATTTTACCTTTGCAAGAAGCTCAAAACGGCAGGAAGAACAGGTTTTTTTGTTCTCTTTCGCCAAAGTCTGTATAGATGGACCACACCAAGGTTTTGTGACTTCTCCCCTTCTCCTGCCAACCACCCCCCCTCCACCCCCAACTCTATGCAGCCTTGTGACTTCTCCTCTTCTCCCCCAAACTCATTGCAGTCTTGTGCCTAGTTCCGATTAGCACCTCCCTCCACGGGCTCAGTGCAGAAGCCTTCTGATCGGCACCTCCCTCCCCAGGTTCAGTGTAGCAGCCTTCTGATCGCCACCTCCCTCCCCGGGCTCAGTGCCGAAGCCTTCTGATCGCCACCACTCCCCCACCCTGCCCCTGGGCTTGTTTTCCAGCCAAGGCCCGAGCCCGTGTCCGGGCGCGGGGCCGATTCTGACGCCTAGACTATGACCACCCACCAGCCCTGCTTGAAGATGTTCGGTAGTGGCGCGAGTAAAAAAAAAAAGGAAACATCAGAAATCCAAGAAACTTCCATGTACTCCGTTGAAAAGGTAAAAAAAAGTTGAACTTTATTATGGATATTTCAAGTGTTAGAGACTCCCTCCAAAAACTTCGATAAAAACAATGACGTCTTTCATCGCCAATTTTTCAACGTGCGTTGCTTTCTGTTAACTCACCAGAAGGTTTTTCAGGAGTGGCCAAATACGTCGACTAAGGATAAAAACATTTTGGGCAAACTGCGAAAAAAGCTCAAAATCGGCGCAGACATGAGAGAACACCCTCATGACGTCAAAAAAAACCTAATGTAGAAAAATCGTAACTAAAGCTGTTACACCGGCGCAGATTCCAGGGGGAAGCTTTGAATTAAATAATTACGCCAGAAAAAATGTCGCGTGCCAAAAAAACGGCGCAAATGACCCAGAAAAATTGAGCCCTTAGAAACTGTACTTTCCCAAGCAGTAAAGAAAAATTCTACTACACAGCAGCCCGAAAAACTTAAGAGTTTCAGGTAGCTGTGTATAGGCTCCAAACACCAAAGCACTAAATTAAGGATTATATCTTCCTCATTTGCAACATCTATAACTGTCTGGCCAACACTCACTAACATTATAACTGCATTCTAACAATTTTCCTTGGCTGTAACTTCCTTTGACATTAGATCCTTGTATACAATCTCCAGCTCTCATATTTCCTCTTTTGATAAACACAAGACAGTCTTAACTCATCAAAGCATTAGTGATTGACCAACAAAGTTATTTCTGTTGAGCAGCATTATTCCTGGAAGTCCCTTCCCACCAAGTGAAACATAATAATCCAGCCAAGAACTAGCAAAACTCTTAATAATGGCAAATGAGCATATGGTTCCCATATAACTCAGTGTGTAAATGCATCACCAAGTCATGCAGTCCAAGAAGGTTGCTGTCTCTATCCCTGCTCTGCATTAGCTGATCTCAACCAGGACAGCAATGAGGATGCAGTAATTGACATTTGGCTAGGAAGGTTGAAGTCTGCCTGGGCTCTTGCTCTCTACCAAATAGTCCCTGCTGTAAATGCACACATATGAATGTCAAATAACGACATGATGTGGATTGGATATAATGGCTTCCCATAATCATATGGTCACGTAACACTCACTGTCAAAAATCACATTTAACACAGGCAAAATAGTTTAGAATCATCTCAAGTTTACAGAGCGTAAAAGATGGGTGGCCAGCCAGGAGTGCATTGCAATAGGTAAGTCTAGAGATAACAAAGCTGTAGATGAGGGTTTCAGCAGTTGATAAGCTGAGGCAGGGACGGAATCGGGTGATGTTCCAGATGTTGGGAAAATGTTGGAGTCCATTATTAAAGAAGCAGTAGCAGGACATTTGGAAAAGCAAAATTCGGTCAGGCAGAGTCAGCATGGATTTAAGAAGTCATGTTTGACAAATTTGCTGGAATTCTATGAGGATGTAACAAACAGGGTGGATAAAGGGGAACCAATGGATGTGGTGTATTTGGACTTCCAGAAGGCATTTGACAAGGTGCCACATAAAAGATTACTGCACAAGATAAAAGTTCACAGGGTTGGGGGTAATATATTAGCATGGATAGAGGATTGGCTAACTAACAGAAAGCAGAGAGTCAGGATAAATGGTTCATTCTCTAGTTGGCAACCAGCAACTAGTGGGGAGCCACAGGGATCAGTGCTGGGACCCCAACTATTTACAATCTATATTAATGACTTGGAAGAAGGGACTGAGTGTAACGTGACCAAGTTTGCTGACGAAACAAAGATGGGAGGAAAAGCAATGTGTGAGGAGGACACAAAAAATCTGCAAAAGGACATAGACAGGATAAGTGAGTGGGCAAAAATTTGGCAGATGGAGTATAATGTTGGAAAGTGTGAGGTCATGCACTTTGGTAGAAAAAAATCAAAGAGCAAGTTATTATTTAAATGGAGAAAGATTGCAGAGTGCTGCAGCGCAGCAGGACCTGGAGGTACTTGTGCATGAAACACAAAAGGATAATACGCAGGTACAGCAAGTGATCAGGAAGGCCAATGGAATCTTGGCCTTTATTGCAAAGGGGATGGAGTATAAAAGCAGGGAAGTCTTGCTACAGCTATACAGGGTATTGGTGAGGCCACACTTGGAATACTGCGTGCAGTTTTGGTTTCCATATTTACGAAAGGATATATCTTCTTTGGAGAAAGTTCAGAGGAGATTCACTAGGTTGATTCTGGAGATGAGGGGGTTGACTTATGAGGAAAGGTTGAGTAGGTTGGGCATCTGCTCATTGGAATTCAGAAGAATGAGAGGTGATCTTATCAAAATGTATAAGATTATGAGAGGGCTTGACAAAATGGATGCAGAGAGGATGTTTCCGCTGATGGGGGAGACGAGAACTAGAGGGCACGATCTTAGAATAAGGGGCCGCCCATTTAAAACTGAGATGAGAGGGTTGTAAATCTGTGGAATTCGCTGCCTCAGAGAGCTGCGGAAGCTGGGACATTGAATAAATTTAAAGACAGAAATCGACAGTTTCTTAAACGATACGGGGATAAGGTGTTATGGGGAGCAGGGAAGTGGAGCCGAGTCCATGATCAGATCAGCCATGATCTTATTGAATGGCGGAGCAGGCTGGACGGGCCGTATGGCCTACTCCTGTTCCTATTTCTTATGTTCTTATGTGAAAATAGGCGGTCTTAGTGATGGCGCGGATACGTGGTTGGAAGCTCAGCTCAGGGTCAAATATGACACCAAAGTTGCGAACAGTCTGGTTCCGTCTCAGACAGTTGCCAGGGAGAGGGATGGAGTCAGTGGCTAGAGAATGGAGTTTGTGGTGGGGACCAAAGACTATGGCCCAGAAATTGCGGTCAGAGACTTCCCGCGGACAGATGCCTCCGACCTGAAACATTTCTACGAATCTACCTGGTGGTCTGGGAGGTTCGGAGACTTGCGGTCAGAGGCTCCCATATCTCAGGGAATTAACTGCTTCGTACATGTCCCTGAGATCACGTGGGCCGTCCCAACCAATCTAAGTAGTGATATTCCCATTCATACTTATGGTGAGTTCCTTACATACAGAATCATCATAAGTATGAATGGGAATACCCCCAAAAACGCACAAACACATAAAATAATTTTTTTTTTTAAATCACATATTTAAAATTAATCAAAATGGAATTTAAATAATTATTTAAAACAAAAATGTAACTTTTTGAAAAATAAATGTACATATTTTAAAGAGTTTAAAAATAAACTTACCTTTTAAATGTTTAAATTATAGAAAAAACATTTATTTTTCAGTCCTTTAAAAGTTTTACGCTGATAAAAGCAGTCATAAAAATTTCACTGGCATTCGCTGGGCAGAAGTTGTGCTAATAGGCCAACTCTCCACCTGCGGAGGCCCTTTACTTCCGGATTCTTGACAGATCGCAGGTTCCGAGTTTAGACACATGCTCTTCGCATGTCATAACCTGGAATTTGCGGGCACCTACGGGTGCGTGCACACCTCATCCGTGTCCGTGGGGGCCGCAAATTCTGGGCCAATGGCTTTGGTCTTCCCAATAATTAGTTAGAAGAAATTTCTCCTCATGTAGTACTGGATGTCGGACAAGCAGTCTGACAATTTAGATACAGTGGGGGGCTCAAGAGAAGAGGTGGTGAGGTAAAGCTGGGTGTCGTCAGTGTACATGTGGAAACTGATTTTATGTTTTCAGATGATGTTGTCGAGGGCCAGCATGAAAATTATAAATATGAGAGGACCAAGGATAGATCCTTGGGGGAACACCAGAAGTAACAGTGTGGGAGCAGGAAGGGAAGCGATTTTAAGTGATTCTCTGACTATGATTAGATAGATAAGAATGGAACAAGACAAGTGCAGTCCCACCCAACTGGATGACGGTGGAGAGGCGTTGGAGGAGGATGGTGTGGTCAACCATGTCAAACGCTGCAGACAAGTCGAGAAGGACAAGGAGGGATAGTTTACCTTTGTCACAGTCAGATAGGACATCATATGTGTCTTTGATAAGGGCCATATTGGTACTGTGGCAGGGATGGAAACCTGATTGGAGGGATTCAAACATGGCGTTCCTGGAAAGATGTGCACAAATTTGGAAGACGACAACATGATCAAAGACTTGAGAGGAAAGGGAGATTGAAGATGGGGCAATATTTGCAAGGAAAAAGGGATCAAGGGTTGTTTTTTTTTGAGAGGGTTGATAACGGCAAATTTGAAGGAGTGACAGTACTCGAGGAGAGAGGACTGTTAACTATCTGGTAACATTGGAGCCAGGAAGGGAAGTTGGGTGGTCAGCAGTTTAGTGGGAATAAGGTCGAAGGAGCAGGAAGTGGGTCTCATGGATAAGATGAGCTCGGAGAGGACATATGGCGAGATAGGAGAGAAACTAGAGAAAGATGAGCATTCAGAAGTAGGACGGAGGGAGGGGTGGGATCCTTCGAGGAGGTTTGGCCCGGTGGGCTCGGGGAAGAGAAGGAAGTGATAGAGGCAGATCGAATGGTGCAGACACCCACCAGGCCAGCAGTATCTATTCACAATATCATAATTTGCTATCAGTCCAGATGATCCTTGACTGAATGAAGAATATCTGTACTGATTTACATTTCAAATTAAAGTGTTTCGAATACCCTGACTCCCCAAGCTCCCGCATGAAAATAACTGACTTGACTGCGACCTTAGCATTCAATAATTATGACAGAATAGAGCGTTTTTGGAAGCATAAAGTTGAGGATGTTGATCCCATGGAAGGAACAAGTAGAACTGGGTAAAAGTAATTCAGGAAATACGATCCTTTCTACTTGGACTTTGGATTCAAATTTGCTGGCTCTGACGAAAATCGTCAACCACAATGCTTTGCTTGTGCTAAACTTCTTACTCAGGATAGCATAAAACCAAGCAAATTAATATGCTACTTGAAGAGCAAACATCCTGCCCTTAAAGATAACCCACAAGATTGTTCCAAACAAAAGCTCTTTCAACTGAAAGGACAGATGAAGGTAATCAAGGAAGTTCAATAGCTGTCTCGTGGTAAAGTTTTGACAAGAATCTGCGAACTCAGGAATGAGTGCCACAGGTTTTTGACCAACTCTGAATCACTACTTCTCGATCAGTGCTTCCAGGCTATTTGGGCTATTTGGCCGACATATTTGACAGGTTCAATAAACTTAACCTTTCGTTGCAAGGCAACAACAGTTACATACACAAAAAAAGTACAGAGCTTTGCCAAAAAATGTTTTACTTTGTAGCTATGCGCTGCAAGACAATGTAACTACATTCCCAACATTGTCTTCTGTTATTGTGGACTGCAAAATGTCAGTCCGAGAAGATAAATACTGGAGCTTTGCACAAAATTCAGCAACTATTTTCCTAAAAAGAAGCAAATGAATTGCAGGCGCAACATACTGCGGATGCTGGAAATCTGAAATGAAAACAAAAAATGCTGGAAATACTCAGCAGGTCAGGCAGCATCTGTGGAGAGAGAAACAGAGTTAACGTTTCAAGTTGATGACCTTTCTTCAGAACATTAACTCTGTTCCTCTCTCCACAGGTGCTATCTGACCTGCTGAGTATTTCCAACATTTTGAGATTTTATTATAAATGAATGAGGATTTTGCCCGAGTTCAAAATCAGTTTTCAGAGAACTTGTAGCAAAGGCCAATGTTGCCATGAGCGTAAAAGAGAATTTGATCGTCAGAGCTGGTGAGTCTGTTTGAGAGACAATTTTAAAGTCATGCTTCTTGATCAGTTATGGCTCTGGCTCTCAATTTAAAAAAAAAGAGTTCCCCAAGTTCTCCAAATGAGCTACTGAAATACCTCTTGTCAGCTGTGGCTCCATAGGTAGCACTCTCGCCTCGGAGTCACAGGTCTTGGGTTCAAGTCCCAGAAACTTCAGCTCAAAAATCTAGGCTGGCATTCCAGTGCAGGACTGAGGGAGCACTGCACTGTCGGAGGTGCCATCTTTCGGATGAGACATTAAACCGAGGCCCGTCTGCCCTCTCAGGTGAACGTAAAAGATCCCATGGCACTATTTCGAAGAAGAGCAGGGGAGCTCACCCCTCCCCCCTTCCTTGTACTGGCCAATATTTATCCCTCAATCACCATCATTAAAAAAACAAATTATCTGGTCATTATCACATTGCTGCTTGTGGGAGATGCCATGTTTCCTACATTACAACAGTGACTACACTTCAAAAAGTACTTAATTAGCTGTGAAGTGTTTTGGGATGTGCTAAAGTCGTGAAAGGCACAAAAGTCTGTGTAAAGTGAGATTTTCTTCACTTTTTACACCAGAAATAGCAAGAACGTAGAGACCGATTTGCAGTTGAATCTCCACAAAATGAAACCGAGATTCCACAAATTGTGCACTACGCTCATCCTATTTGCATGAGATATGGGTGAGTCATCAAGTGTTCTCTTATGCTCACGTTTATTCAGTTGTATAGTACTGGTACTGTGCTATTTATGTTGCTTTTTGTATTGAGCAATATGCTATGTTAGCCAAGAAAATAAAAGCTTCTTGTTCTGTGCAAAAGTACAGGAGGTTAAATTACTGTTCATCAGTCATCATCATCATCATTGGAAAGGGACGCATACCAAATCGGCAGTTTGTTTTACACCACACCCGATTTTCTTTTTGGAAAATTGTGCACATTGTCAAACAGGCTGCCAATTCATGATCGATCATTTCGTACAACTGACAGAAATCAATTTCACCCCCAGATTCTTTTGGGGGGGGGGGGAAGGGGGATGAGGGGGGGTGGGGGGGAGGGAAGACACACATGGGGCGTGAATCTCCAAAGGGAGGAGGATACAGGAAAGAATGTTTGGGAACTTCTACTCTACATTATATCAAAGCCCTGCCCAACAGCTAGCCAAAGTTCACAAGATAACATTAAAGCAGGTAGTCCAGTGGCTGCATTTTTTCATAAGATATTTGACTAAGCAGAGCACTATCCTACTTGGAGAGAACACCACAATTTGGGGAGAGTTAAATGCTGAACAGAGATTGAAAAAAAAAGCTTTTTATGTCTAATATGTTGTGGCACACCCAACAATCCCCTAACACAGCAAACTCCCAAACTAAATTGTGCAATCAGGAGCTGCATAGAACAGCGTCCAAAAGCTTTCTAAAATAAGATTAAAAGTTACATAGGATATACGGCAGAGAAAGAGGCCATTCGGCCCAACCAGCCCATGCCGGCATTTAAGCTCCATTCGAGCCTCCACCTGTCTTTCCTCATCTAATTCTATCAACAAAACCCTCTATTCCCTTCTCCCTCATATGCTTGTCCAGCCTCCCCTTAAATGCACAATACAATTCACTTCAATCACTAACTAACTGTGGTAACGAGTTGCACATTCTCACCACTCTTCGGGTAAAGAAGTTTTCCTTTTGGCTAAGATCATGCGTAACTGACCTGACAGGGGAGTAACCATGACCCCAAAGTGGTTCTCCCTGGATCAGGAAGGTGGTTCTCCTATGCTTTTTGGAAATAGGAGGTGGGTGGGGTGGATTGACCCATCCACCTCCACGAAGGTGTGTGGGGGGCCTGACCCATCCACCTCCATGGCACGAACTGGTATTGCAGTACTTCCAGGAACTGTGCAGTGGCTCTCGGCCTTTTGGCTAAGAGCATTGGCGCAGAGTGATCCTTGATGTGTGCAAGGTGACCTCTGGCGTTTGTGATTTGACAAAGAATTGGAAAGATTGGCTACGAATAAATAATAATTTAAAAAAAAAAATGTTTTTAAAGTTTTTTTCTAAATTCCCTATTGGATTTCTTGGTGACCATCTTATATTGATGGCCTCTAGGTATGCTCTTCCCCACAAGTGGAAACATTCTCTCTGTATCCACTCTATCAAAACCTTTCATAATTTTTAAGCGCTCTATTAGGTCATCTTTCAGCCTTCTTTTTTTCAAGAGAAAAGACATGCAATCTGTTCATCCTTTCCTGATATACATACCCTCACATTTCTGGTATCATCTTTGTAAATCTGTAAATCTCCAGTGCTTCTATATCCTTTTTATAATATGGCAACCAGAATTGTAGGCAGTACTCGAAGTGTGGCCTAACCAAGGTTCAATAAAGGTTTAGCATAACTTACCTACTTTTCAATTCTATATCTCTGGAAATAAACCCGAGTGCTTGGTTTGCATTTTTATGGCCTTGCCAACCTGTGTCCCAACCTTTAGAGATTTGTGTATTTGTACTTCTAGATCCCTTTTGTTCCTCTACCCCACCTAGACTCACACCCTCCAAGTAATATGTCCTCCCTCTTTTTCCCACAAAAATGTAATCCCTCACATTTATCTTGTTGAACTTCATTTGCCCATTCTGCAGGTTTATTAATGTCCTCCTGCAATTTGTTGTAGTTCTCCCAATATTGACTATCCCCACCCCCCCCCCCCCCCTTATCTGGTGTCATCCGCAAACTTAGAAATTGTGTTTTGGATTCCAAAGTCTAAAACAGTGGTCCCAGCACTGATCCTTGTGGTACACTACTACTCACCTTCCGCCGCACCACTGTGAATAGCTACGCTTTACTTCTATTCTCTGCTACTTGTCCCCTGACTCTACATTCTCTGACCTTGTTCATCAGTCTATTATGGGGTACCTTATCGAAGATCTTTTGAAAATCGAAATAAATTACACCTACTGCATTACCATTGTCTACTCTATCTGTTACCTCTTCAAAAAATTCAATAAGGTTGGTCAAGTAAGACTTTCCCTTTTGAAATCCATGCTGACTATTCATTATATTATTTTGGGTTTCTAGATGTTCTATTTTCTCCTTTAGTAGGGATTCCATTATTTTTCCTACAATATAACAATATATTCAAATATATTGAATGAGCCATCCCAGATGTCTGAAGCACCTCCCATCTTCTTGAGAAACCAAACAATGTCAGTACAGGTGGTTACCATCAGCTTCCCAAGCTGCAGAGAACATAAATTCTAATATCCAAAATTCTACTCCACTGCTCACCAACCTACTCCCTTACCCCCAATACATTTTATTCAAAATATTGATCTTGGTCCATTCTACTTCTGTAACCTCCTCCATTGCTATATCTCAGCACATGTCCTCTGCACTTCCTCCTCTCACTCCATCTTCAGCATTGTGGTCTTCAGCCATCTTGGCCCTAGACAACTCACAGTCCATCTGCCAAAGGTTCCTCAAAAACTCTTCAGTTATGTCTTTGATTACTTTCTCTTGCTACTATTCAGTTTTTGCTTCTATAAAACTTCAAAACTTTTACTGTTAAAAGGTGATATGCAAATTTAAATTATTCAAGTTTTTTTTTTAAGTTGAGCAAATGGCAAGTCCACACATTTATCAGAATAAATGCATGACTTGTACATCAAGGAAATTGTTTTTATGTTAATTCAATAATCAGGTGGTTTGCAAGGTATGAAGCGTTGATATACGACACATATTGTGTGTCACATATGAAAAGCAATTTCACCGATCGCTCCCCCATCAAATTCCTGATCTTTGCCAAGCTGTGAGACACCTGAATGCTGAGATTGAGAACTAGCAAATGAAAATAAAGGCAGAGGAAAGTGTAGCCTTTTCTAAATTTATAGTTCCTGTACTCAGCAGATTTCCATAGATGATAAATTTTAAAGATTTTTGGTGCAATCACACAACAAGGTTTGTGTTGATACAAAGCAGTTTTGGATCAAAGCTAAACTTGTTAAATATAGAATGGGTATCAAAACTCCAACTGACCAAAGTGAAGCAGAAGAAGACCATCTCCGACAGAGTCTCACTCCTCTGTGCCCTGGTATCGTCAGATCCTCACTCCAGAGTCAGGCTGCATTTATACTATTACTGTTTCACACAAACAGTACAGTTATAGTATAAAATGCACATTTTCTTATCCAATTAACAAACCAAAAAATTACCAAATCAATTTGCATGGTTTAGATGGATCAAGCAACCCAAAATTGCCGAATGAAGGCTGAGGTTTGGCATTGTGTCAAACATGTTCTAGTTGGATAATTGTTTACAATGTCACAGCCTAACGCTAAGAGTTGCAAATGAGTTATAAAAAGAATACTGCCAGTAGCCATCGGAAGGCTGTAATATCAAAAGGTTCAAATTAAGTGGAAAGAAGCCATTACGTGAATTAATAAATTATTACTGCCAAGAGAAACAAACTATTTCCATAACTACTGGAGCTGGTGGACTGTTTTATTTCTTCTGTTTTGCCAGACACAGATTTTATCATGAATACTGATGGCCATACTAATAATCTTTACAGCTGATGTCTAATAACATTCGTACTGAAGGATAATGCACTGACGTCCATACAGAAGGATTAACAAATGTAGTGCAGCCAGCGGCTGATTAGAGAAAAATAACACGAACTACTCACTGAACATGTCGAGTAATGTCAAATCTAGAATGCTTCTTACACAAGCAATGAATTTTAGATAGCACAATGTTCACTGCAATCAAAGCAAAATTCTTACTATTGTAAGAAATACAAAACGTCACTCAAAAATGGATACTACTACTGCCGAAAATGTTTATAGAACTGCAAGATTTCTCTGTAAACATATATCTTGCAGCAAGATGGATGTCAGTAATATTTGCAAGTGTCAAAAAAGTTTGAAAGTGATTTGGCCAAACACCCCAAAGAGTTGTGTTTTCAAAAAAAAAACTTTTCCAACTTCTAGTCAACTTTCTGTGGTGTGACTTTAAAAAGAAATGCAACAGGCATTGTTGAAAGACAGAGTGATACTTGTGGTTAAATAGTGAGGAGCTGTTGAGTGCCAGCTCATTTACTCACCCATTGTAGTGAGCTTTCACTTTGATAGAGTCACCTGTTCCATACTCCATGCTGTCATCCACTCTCGTAGGCATGACACAACTGAGACTCCACCAGCGGACAGGTTCAAAGTAAACCGGGGGGTGGAAACACAACAAACTTTGGGACAAGATCGATGGGAAGCTTAGTTACATCAACCCGCTCTCAAATCCTCGTCTCAAATTCCAGTTTCTCCTCCTTTCAGGAAAGATTCAACACCAAGATTTCCAAATTTCACCTCAAAAGTCCGAGTTGCGTCAGAAATGCTAATCCAGAAATGTAAAATAAAAAGACTTTCGATGAAATTCTTCTATTTTTTGTATAATATTAACACGAAATAAGGCCAGTTTTGACGGACTGCGTCCCGCTCAAACTTGTTGGTGCCGACGCCGCTCTGCGGGTCTCCGGAGGACAAGCGGACACTTTCTCTGGCGCTGCTCGCTCGCGCTAAACAAATGGCGGTTGCAGGTTAACCGACAATTTCGCCCCGCCCCCCGAGCGCTCCTCGCCAGCAGCCAATCGCGCACCATAACAGGCATACCTGTCTTCCCCCCAGCGGCCGCAGCCAATCCCGAGGGAACGAGAGGTGAAATCATCCCTCGGCCAATCAGGAACAAACTGAGATCTAACCAATCGGATGGAAGGATGAGTTTTTTTTTTGTACCGACAGCCAATCGCATGAAGGATCAATCTCTTCGCCTCCAAAATAAATCACCTGTAACCAAAGGGGCTTATTCTAACTCATAGAAAGGAAGACTTGCATTTATCAGCTGTGGCTCACTGGGTAGCACACTCGCCTCGGAGTCAGAAGGTTTGGGTTCAAGTCCCACTCCAAGAACTTGAGCACATAAATCTAGACTGACACTCCAGTGCAGTACTAAGTGAGTTGTGCCGTCTTTCAGATGAGACGTTAAACTGAGGCCCCGGCGTCTGCCCTCTCAAGTGGACTTAAAAGATCCCATGGCACTATTTCGAAGAAGAAATATAGAGTGTTATCCCCGATGTCCTGACTAATATTTCATCAGCATCATAGGCAGTCCCTCGGAATCAAGGAAGACTTGCTTCCACTCTTAAAATGAGTCCTTAGGTCAAATACGAGTGTCACAGGTGGGACAGGTTTGCCGCACAATCTTTCTGTTGCCTGCGCTTGATTTCTGCATGCTCTTGGCGATGAGACTCAAAGTGCTCAGCACCTCCCAGATGCAATTCCTCCACTTAAGGCAATCTTTGGCCAGGGACTCCCAGATGTCAGTGGGAATATTGCACTTTTTCAGGAAGGCTTTGAGGGTGTACCTGTAATGTTTCCTCTGCCCACCTTTGGCTCGTTTGCCGTGAAGGAGTTCCGAGTAGAGCACTTGCTTTGGGAGTCTCGTGTATGGGAGAAATTTAGAACTCAGCAGAGGAGGACAAAGGGTTTGATTAGGGCAGGAAAAATGGAGTACGAGAAGAAGCTTGCAGGGAACATTAAGGCGGATTGCAAAAGTTTCTATAGGTATGTAAAGAGAAAAAGGTTAGTAAAGACAAACGTAGGTCCCCTGCAGTCAGAATCAGGGGAAGTCATAACGGGGAACAAAGAAATGGCAGACCAATTGAAAAGTACTTTGGTTCAGTATTCACTAAGGAGGACACAAACAACCTTCCGGATATAAAAGGGGTCAGAGGGTCTAGTAAGAAGGAGGAACTGAGGGAAATCTTTATTAGTCGGGAAATTGTGTTGGGGAAATTGATGGGATTGAAGGCCGATAAATCCCCAGGGCCTGATGGACTGCATCCCAGAGTACTTAAGGAGGTAGCCTTGGAAATAGCGGATGCATTGACAGTCATTTTCCAACATTCCATTGACTCTGGATCAGTTCCTATCGAGTGGAGGGTAGCCAATGTAACCCCACTTTTTAAAAAAGGAGCGAGAGAGAAAACAGGGAATTATAGACCCGTCAGCCTGACCTCAGTAGTGGGTAAAATGATGGAATCAATTATTAAGGATGTCATAGCAGCGCATTTGGAAAATGGTGACATGATAGGTCCAAGTCAGCATGGATTTGTGAAAGGGAAATCATGCTTGACAAACCTTCTGGAATTTTTTGAGGATGTTTCCAGTAAAGTGGACAAAGGAGAACCAGTTGATGTGGTATATTTGGACTTTCAGAAGGCTTTCGACAAGGTCCCACACAAGAGATTAATGTGCAAAGTTAAAGCACATGGAATTGGGGTTATGTGCTGACGTGGATTGAGAACTGGTTGTCAGACAGGAATCAAAGAGTAGGAGTAAATGGGCACTTTTCAGAATGGCAGGCAGTGACTAGTGGGGTACCGCAAGGTTCTGTGCTGGGGCCCCAGCTGTTTACATTGTACATTAATGATTTAGACGAGGGGATTAAATGTAGTATCTCCAAATTTGCGGATGACACTAAGTTGGGTGGCAGTGTGAGCTGCGAGGAGGATGCTATGAGGCTGCAGAGTGACTTGGATAGGTTAGGTGAGTGGGCAAATGCATGGCAGATGAAGTATAATGTGGATAAATGTGAGGTTATCCACTTTGGTGGTAAAAACAGAGAGACAGACTATTATCTGAATGGTGACAGATTAGGAAAAGGGAAGGTGCAACGAGACCTGGGTGTCATGGTACATCAGTCATTGAAGGTTGGCATGCAGGTACAGCAGGCGGTTAAGAAAGCAAATGGCATGTTGGCCTTCATAGCGAGGGGATTTGAGTACAGGGGCAGGGAGGTGTTGCTACAGTTGTACAGGGCCTTGGTGAGGCCATACCTGGAGTATTGTGTACAGTTTTGGTCTCCTAACTTGAGGAAGGACATTCTTGCTATTGAGGGAGTGCAGCGAAGATTCACCAGACTGATTCCCGGGATGGTGGGACTGACCTATCAAGAAAGACTGGATCAACTGGGCTTGTATTCACTGGAGTTCAGAAGAATGAGAGGGGACCTCATAGAAACGTTTAAAATTCTGACGGGTTTAGACAGGTTAGATGCAGGAAGAATGTTCCCAATGTTGGGGAAGTCCAGAACCAGGGGTCACAGTCTAAGGATAAGGGCTAAGCCATTTAGGACCGAGATGAGGAGAAACTTCTTCACCCAGAGAGTGGTGAACCTGTGGAATTCTCTACCACAGAAAGTAGTTGATGCCAATTCACTAAATATATTCAAAAGGGAGTTAGATGAAGTCCTTATTACTCGGGGGATCAAAGGGTATGGCGAGAAAGCAGGAAGGGGGTACTGAAGTTTCATGTTCAGCCATGAACTAATTGAATGGCGGTGCAGGCTAGAAGGGCTGAATGGCCTGCTCCTGCACCTAGTTTCTATGTTTCTATGTTTCTATGCGAACGATGTGGCCTGCCCAGCGAAGCTGAGCAAGTGTGGTCAGTGCTTCAATGCTGGGGATATTGGCCTGGTCGAGGACGCTAATGTTGGTGCGTCTGTCCTCCCAGGGGATTTGTAAGATCTTGCAGTATTTCTCCAGCAACTTGAGGTGTCTACTGTACATGGTCCATGTCTCTGAGCCATACAGAAGGGCGGGTATTACTACAGCCCTGTAGACCATGAGCTTAGTGGTAATTTTGAGGGCCTGATCTTCAAACACTCTTTTCCTCAGGCGGGCAAAAGCTGCACTGACCCAATCCACGTCCGGACCAGGGTCAAACAGGGCTGTGTCATCGCCCCAACTCTCTTCTCAATCTTCCTCGCTGCCATACTCCACCTTACTGTCAACAAGCTCTCCGCTGGAGTGGAACTAAACTACAGAACAAGTGGGACCAATATTTATCCCTCAATCAACATAACAAAAACAGATTATCTGGTCATTATCACATTGCTGTTTGTGGGGGTTTGCTGTGCATAAGTTGGCTGTCGCGTTTTCTACATTACAACATTGACTACACTCCAAAAAGTACTCAATTGGCTGTAAAGCGCTTTGAGACGTCCAGTGGTCATGAAAGGCACTATATAAATGTAAGTTTTTCTTTATACAGCGCTTTTCAGGACCTCAAGACATACCAAAGCACTTTACAGCCAAAGAAGTACTTTTGAAGTGTAGTCACTGTTGTAATGTAGGAAACCCTGCAGCTAATTTGCACACAGCAAGGTCCCACAAACAGCATTGTGATAATGGTCAGATTATCTTTTTATAGTAATGTTGGTTGAGGCATAGATATTTGTCAAGATACAGTTCAAAATAGTGCCATGGGATCTTTTACATTCACCTGAGATGGCAGATGTTGGTTTAACATCTCATACAAAAGACGGCATTTCTGCTAGTGCAGCACTCCCTAGATTTTGTGCTCAAGTCTCTGGAGTGGGACTTAAACCCACAGCCTTTTGACTCAGAGGCGAGAGTACTGCGCACTGAGCCACAACTGACAGCAATAGGAGGGAGGAATATTTCTTGTAACCTATGACAGGTAAGGATAGTGACATCTGTTGTCTAAATCTCAGTCATCTGCAGCCAATCACAGGAGAAATTATGCTTTGTCCCAATAGCGGTATCAAGAATTTTGACAAATGGTAAACCACTGCAAGAAATAGATTCCAGGATGACATTGTGCCCATTTGTATACAGTACAGTGCTGATTTTTTTGGAGGTTAACAGGTTGAGGCATTATTTTATGATGCTCCTGTGAAGCATCTTGGGTCATTTAACTACATTAAAGGCACTATATAAATAAAATTTGTTGTAGTTATTGTTGTGATACAAAATTTGACACCGAGTCATATAAGGAGATATTAGGGCAGTCTTAAAGGATGAACGAGAGGTAGAGAGGCAGAGAGGTTTAGGGAGGGAATTCCAGAGCTTAGGGCCTTGGCAGCTGAAGGCACGGCCACCAAAGCAGGAGCGATTATAATCGGAGTTGCCCAAGAGGCCAGATTTAGAGCAGCACAGATATCTCGGCGGGTTGTGGGACTGGAGGAGATTACAGCGATAGGGAGGGGCGAGACCATCAAAAACAAGATGAATTTGTTATTTATCTCATTGCTATTTGTGGGACCTTGCCATGTTTGCCTACATAACAACAGTGACTTCGCTTTACAGAAAATAATCAGTAATTAAATGTTTTGAGACATCCTGAGGAGGTGCTATATAGATGCAAGTTCTTTAGTTCTATAAATGTTATTCTTTGACCGCTACATATGGATGTAATCACGCAGCATCACTCGCAGCCACCTTTTGTAGATGGCTTTCAGACAGGAAAATCGCACACACAAATCACTTCATTTTAGGGCGTATAAGAAAAGACTGGACAATTAATACTGCCAACATTTCAAGAGAGCAGCCTTAGATGCCTGGAATAGTGAAAAGTGTAATGATTATGGGAACTGTTCAATGTTTATTGAGAATGGCTGAATTCTTACCTTACCTAAGAACAAAAGAAATAGGAGCATGAGTAGACCATACGGCCCCTCGAGCCCGCTCCGCCATTCAATAAATCATGGCTAATTTGATCTTGGTCTCAACTCCACTTTCCTGCCTGTTCCCCATGACCCTAGGCCATTTAGGACTGAGATGAGGAGAAATTTCTTCACTCAGAGAGTTGTTAACCTGTGGAATTCCCTGCCGCAGAGAGTTGTTGATGCCAGTTCATTGGATATATTGAAGAGGGAGTTAGATATGGCCCTTACAGCTAAAGGGATCAAGGGGTATGGAGAGAAAGCGGGAAAGGGGTACTAACGGAATGATTAGCCATGATCTTATTGAATGGTGGTGCAGGCTCGAAGGGCCGAATGGCGTACTCCTGCACCTATTTTCTATGTTTCTATGTTTGACTTCTATTTAGTTGAAGAATCTGTCTATCTCCGCCTTTAATATATTCAATGATTCATCTTCCACAGCTCTTTGGGAGAGAGAATTCCAAAGATTCACGACTTTCTGAGAGAAGAAATTTTTCCTCATCTCCATCTTAAATGGGCAACCCCTTATTCTGAAACTATGCCCCCGAGTGTGATTACCTTAGAGTGATTAAACTCTTGCCTAAAAATCTCAAGGTCTTGCAATAAAAAAAATTTGATACTTGCAACAAAAAATTCCATTCTTTCAGTTGCAAAATACTAAATATGGAAGATTTCCAGTTAACATAATATGACATATTTCACAAGTTGATCTTTGTGAGAAACTTAAAACGCTTAAACTAACTTGGAAAAATAAACCACTTCTTTGAAACTGACCCAACCAGGATTTGGGAAGCTGGCTCTGCCTGATTACCTACCATGTTACCTGACAGATTGAAACTGCTGTAACTATACAGATGACCATGTGCTCCGAGTTGTGTGAAAATTGCGTATTGTTGAATAGTTTGAATTTTAATCTTTTTTTTTACATGGTTCTGATCAGCCCCAGTAAAACATGACTATAATTCCTGTCCAAAGTATGACTGAACATTCCTTCTTCTTCTTCTTAGGCAGTCCCTCGGAGTCAAGAATGGCTTGTTTCCACATTAAAAGTTAGTTCTTAGGTGACTGATGAGTCCAATACAGGACCTATAGTTTCTGTCACGGGTGCAGCAGGTGGTGGTTGAAGGGACGGGTGGGTGGGGTGCTTGGGTTGTTGTGCGCTCCTTCCGCTGTTTGCGCTTGGCCTCCGCTTGCTCCCGACAAAGAGACTCGCGGTGCTCGCCGCCTTTCCAGATGCTTCTCCTCCACTTTGAGCGGTCTTGGGCCAGGGATTCCCAGGTGTCAGTGGGGATGTTGCACTTTTTCAAGGAGGCTTTGAGGGTGTCCTTGAAGCATTTCATCTGCCCACCTGGGGCTCGCTAGCCGTGTCGGAGCTCCAAGTAGAGCGCTTGCTTTAGGAGTCTCGTGTCGGACATGCGGACGATGTGGCCCATCCATCGGAGCTGATCGAGCGTGGTCAATCCTCCTGTGTACTTCAGAGACTGAACAGCCACACACTCCTGAGTTGTAAGCACACCTTTTTGGCTGAAATGTGGCTCTTTGAACCAACCCATATATTCAATCATTCCATCAAAGCCCTTATGCATGTTTTATCATGTCCAGAATCGATTATTACAACACTCTCCTCAATGGCCTTCCACTGTCCTCTCCCCACAAACTCCAACTAGTCCAAAACACAGTTACCGCATCGTGTCTGGCATTAAGTCGCACTCTTCCATCTCCCCCGTCCTTGCTAATTCACACTGGCTCCTCCTCCTCCAACACATTAAACATAGAAAAACAATATCTCTCCCTCTCTCTGGGTGGCAGGTTTCAATAATTAAAATGTTTACATTTTCTAACTGTCAATAGATGGTAATTAGGGGCCCAAGTTTCCACAGGATAAAAAATGGGCGCCTCTCCGAGCTGGGCGCCCGTTTTTCGCGCCTAAAACGGCGCCAGGAAAAAAACACGCTATTCTCGAGCGCTTTGCAGCTCCTTGTCTGTTTGGCGTGGCGCCCAGGGGGGCAGAGCCTACACTCACACCGATTTTGTAAGTGGGAGGGGGCGGGTACTATTTAAATTAGTTTTTTTCCTGCCGGCAACGCTGCGCGTGCGCGTTGGAGCGTTCGCGCATGCTCAGTGTGAAAAAAACATTGGCACTCGGCCATTTTTGTAGTTCTTTGTAGCTGTTTAATTTTTGAACATTTTTTAATAAAAGCACATTGCCATCAGCACTGAGGCTTTTTGCAGCCTTCTCACTGTCTCCTTCCCCTCCCCACCCTCCACGGCAACAAACGGCGGTTTCCTCCCCCTCCCTCCCTTCCGCGGCGGCAACAAACCGCTGTCTCCTTCCCCTCCCTCCCCTCCGCGGCAACAAACCGCTGTCTTCTTCCCCTCCCTCCCCTCCGCGGCAACAAACCGCTGTCTTCATCCCCTCCCTCCCCTCCGCGGCGGCAAACGGCGGTTTCCTTCCCCTCCCTCCCCTCCGCGGCAACAAACTGCTGTCTCCTTCCCCTCCCTCCCCTCCGCGGCAACAAACCGCTGTCTTCTTCCCCTCCCTCCCCTCCGCGGCGGCAAACTGCTGTTTCCTTCCCCTCCCTCCCCTCCGCGGCAACAAACCGCTGTCTTCTTCCCCTCCCTCCCCTCCGCGGCGGCAAACGGCGGTTTCCTTCCCCTCCCTCCCCTCCGCGGCAACAAACCGCTGTCTTCTTCCCCTCCCTCCCCTCCGCGGCAGCAAACGGCGGTTTCCTTCCCCACCCACCGCGGCAACGAACGATGGCTGAAGCACTTTCACACAGGTAGGAAGATGGTTTATTTAATCTTTTCTTTGCTTATAAATGTTTATTCAGGTTGGATTTATTTGTATAATATTTGTAGAAGTGTAAATAAGGATTGATTGTAGAATTTAATGACTTCCCTTCCCCCCCCCTCCCCCCCCACCTCGTTCTGGACGCCTAATTTGTAACCTGCGCCTGATTTTTTTAATGTGTAGAACAGGTTTTTTCAGTTCTACAAAAATCTTCACTTGCTCCATTCTACTTTAGTTTGGAGTACGTTTTCACTGTGGAAACTTTGAAATCAGGCGTCAGTGGCCGGACACGCCCCCTTTTGAAGAAAAAATTATGTTCCAAAGTAGAACTGTTCTACCTCACTAGAACTGCAGAAAAAAAAATGTGGAGAATTGCGATTTCTAAGATAGTCCGTTTTCCACCAGTTGCTCCTAAAAATCAGGCACAAATCATGTGGAAACTTGGGCCCCAGGTGAGGTAATTAGAGATTATTTGCGTCATAAAAGTTATTTTTTAAAAAATGAACGTAATTACAGTGAGGAAAATATTTTGTCTCTGAGCTCAGTGCATTTTCTGAAGTTTATAAAATGCAAATGAAAAGCTACTACAGGTGTGTAATCACACACACACATACTCAATGTTTATTAAAAAAAACACTTAATATACAGTTTACCTCAATAAAGGTTTGTAAATTTTCCTCTGGCTTTTCTTCAAATAATTTTCAAAACATTTTGAGCAGCAACTACTAAAATACCCCTTAATACAGCTGAGTGAACGATAAACTCATAAATCCTCGGAAATGAGGTACACAGTTCAGACTACAGAATCCAAATTCAGCTCAAGTCACATCCCTTGGCAAAAATATTTGAATGGAATGTCTGTGGCGATTCTCCGATCTCCCATTGTAACTATACTGGCGAATGATCAGTGAAACCCCAGAAAAATTGGCGGAAATGGCAGTATTTTACACCATTTCTTCTGGGTTTCCATAAAAATTACAGTGGCGGTTCGGAGAACCTCTGTGGAAATTCTACTTCCATTACGTCCAAGCCCAGGCTTTTGGGAGATGCTAAAGCTTTCAAGTGAAAGCTTTAATGAAGGCAGTATTGGACACAAAAGGTACTTCAATGGATATATTTAATCATGTCATTGTGATTTTTAAAAAATTGTATAAATGCTTATGTTGTGTATGAAGAAAGAGTCAGACTGAACACTGTGAGCTCAAAGTAAAGTGTGACCTTAATCTTTTATTGCAGGTCTCCAGAGTGCCTCTCCAACCTGTGAAGACTCCTTAAATACCTGTGCTCCCAAGGGATTATGGGATCCCTTGGGATTTCAGGGGATGAGCCCTCTGGTGGCTGTACAGAGTAAATACAAGTTTACATGTATAACACTTCCTCCCAAAGTCAATAGTGCAACTATTTACAATGTGAGTCGATCTCGGGCCCTTCTTGCCCTGGTTAGTCGTCGCGGTGTGAAAGCTCGTGTTCTTGAATCATTTGTTGGGCCCTCGCTGGGCTGTTGTGCAACTGGCCTTGCTGGGCTGCCTGATGTGTTGGGCCCTGCTGGGCTGCTGTGGATGATGGGTTCTGCTTCGTGGTCAACCGTGGTGCCTGTTGCCACTGGTGTGTATGTTGGGGGATCAAAAAAGATAGGGTCCAAGGTGGGTTGCTCAGGATAGTCCGTGAATCTGAGTTTGATTTGGTCCAAGTGTTTCTGGTGAATTAGTCCATTTGAAAGTTTGACCCGAAACACCCTGCTCCCCTCTTTGGCCACGACAGTGCCGGGAAGCCACTTGGGGCCTTGTCCATAATTTAATACAAATACAGGATCATTGATTTCAATCTTGCGTGACACATTTGTGCTATCATGGGGTCCTTCATTGAAACATCTGTGAACTCATGTGGAAGCAAGTCATCCTCGTTCGAGGGACCGCCTATGATGATGATCATCATCATGGTATGCACTTGGTTGAAGCTGCCTGCTCTCTACCTGTTCATGTAGATCAGGGTGAACTAACAAGAGCCTTGTCTTAAGTGCTCTTTTCATGAGCAGTTCAGCAGGTGGGATCCCAGTGAGTGAGTGGGGTCTCGTGCAGTAGCTAAGCAGGACTCGGGATAGGTGAGTCTGCAGTTAAGCTTTCGGTTACCCTCTTCAAGCCTTGCTTGATGGTTTGCACTGCTCTCTCTGCCTGACTATTGGACGCTGGTTTAAACGGGACAGATGTGACATGTTTGATCCCATTACGGGTCATGAATTCTTTGAACTCAGCACTGGTAAAACATGGCCCGTTGCCGCTCACCAGGACATTGGGTAGGCCGTGTATGGCAAACATGGCCCGCAGGCTTTCAGTAGTGGCAGGGGATGTGCTAGCCGACATTATCTCACATTCAATCTGTTGTGTATGCATGCCTGTTTACTGTGTGATGTCTGTAACACTGTTATGCCACACTGAATGTACCCTTATACTGTATACACCTTACCTGGACACCAGAGAGTGCTGCTGCTGGAGACCTAAGGGTTACACTGCAGGTAACCCAGTATAAAATGGAACAGCTTGTTGTCCTCACTCAGGAGCTGCAAATAAAGGACTACAGGTCTACACAGTTTAAGTATCATACCCTGCCTCGTGGAGTCCTTACTAAAGGTGCCTACATACACTACACAATCCACTTGGAGTACGCGTCTACAACCACAAGGAACATTTTACCCAAGAACGGGCCTGCATAGTCGACGTGTACCTTAGACCACGGTTTGGAGGGCCAAGACCATAAACTTAGCAGCGCCTCCCTGGGTACATTGCTTAACTGCGAGCATGTATTACATCTGTGAACGCAGGACTCTAAGTCCGCATCGATACCGGGCCACCACATGTGGGATCTAGCTATCGCTTTCATCATTACAATGCCTGGGTGGATACTGTGGAGGTCATTGATGAAGATGTCTCTGTCCTTCTTAGGGACCACTACTCGATTGCCCCACAGAAGGAATTCATAGAATGCATACAGGATTGTTTCTTAGAACAGTATGTTACAGAACCTACAAGGGAGCAAGCTATCTTAGATCTGGTCCTGTGTAATGAGACAGGAATAATAAACGATCTCCTAGTAAAAGATCCTCTCGGAATGAGTGATCACAGTATGGTTGAATTTGTAATATAGATTGAGGGTGAGGAAGTAGTGTCTCAAACGAACGTACTATGCTTGAACAAAGGGGACTACAGTGGGATGAGGGCAGAGTTGGCTAAAGTAGACTGGGAACACAAACTAAACGGTAGCACAATTGAGGAACAGTGGAGGACTTTTAAGGAGCAATTCATAGTGCTCAACAAAAATATATTCCAGTGAAAAAGAAGGGCGGTAAGAGAAGGGATAACCAGCTGTGGATAACCAAGGTAATAAAGGAGAGTATCAAATTAAAAACCAATGCGTATAAGGTGGCCAAGGTTAGTGGGAAACTAGAAGATTGGGAAAATTTTAAATGACAGCAAAGAATGACTAAGAAAGCAATAAAGAAAGGAAAGATAGATTACGAAAGTAAACTTGCGCAAAACATAAAAACAGATAGTAAAAGCTTTTACAGATATATAAAATGGAAAAGAGTGACTAAAGTAAATGTTGGTCCCTTAGAAGATGAGAAGGGGGATTTAATAATGGGAAATGTGGAAATGGCTGAGACCTTAAACAATTATTTTGCTTCGGTCTTCACAGTGGAAGACACAAAAACCATGCCAAAAATTGCTGGTCATGGGAATGTGGGAAGGGAGGACCTTGAGATAATCACTATCACTAGGAGGGTAGTGCTGGACAGGATAATGGATCTCAAGGAAGACAAGTCCCCTGGTCCTGATGAAATGCATCCCAGGGTATTAAAAGAGATGGCGGAAGTTATAGCAGATGCATTCGTTATAATCTACCAAAATTCTCTGGACTCTGGGGAGGTACCAGCGGATTGGAAAGCAGCTAATGTAACGCCTCTGTATAAAAAAGGGGGCAGACAAAAGGCAGGTAACTATAGGCCGGTTAGTTTAACATCTGTAGTGGGGAAAATGCTTGAAGCTATCATTAAGGAAGAAATAGCAGGACATATAGATAGAAATAGTGCAATCAAGCAGACGCAACATGGATTCATGAAGGGGAAATCATGTTTAACTAATTTACTAGAATTCTTTGAGGATATAACGAGCATGGTGGATAGAGGTGTACCGATGGATGTGGTGTATTTAGATTTCCAAAAGGCATTCGATAAGGTGCCACACAAAAGGTTACCGCAAAAGATAAAGGTATGCGGAGTCAGAGGAAATGTATTAGCATGGATAGAGAATTGGCTGACTAACAGAAAGCAGAGAGTCGGGATAAATGGGTCCTTTTCAGGTTGGAAATCGGTGGTTAGTGGTGTGCCACAGGGATCGGTGCTGGGACCACAACTGTTTCCAATATACATAGATGACCTGGAAGAGGGGACAGAGTGTAGTGTAACAAAATTTGCAGATGACACAAAGATTAGTGGGAAAGCGGGTTGTGTAGAGGACACAGACAGGCTGCAAAGAGATTTAGATAGGTTAAGCGAATGGGCTAAGGTTTGGCAGATGGAATAGAATGTTGGAAAATGTGAGGTCATCCACCTTGGAAAAAAAAACAGTAAAAGGGAATATTATTTGAATGGGGCGAAATTACAACATGCTGCGGTGCAGAGGGACCTGGGGGTCCTTGTGCATGAAACTCTTTTAGAGTCTACCTGTGAAAACATAAAACAATAACGGTGCCACCCAACCTGGGTGACACTCCAGACATTTACAAGGCCCTTTTTTTCCCCCCCTTTTTTTGTTTTTTTTTGTGTTTTTCTTTTTTTGGTTTTTTTTTTTTTTGGGCACTAAAATCACAATTTTTCCCCAGTGCCCCCTATAAAAGGGAAGGGGACACTAAAAGCACCGGCAATTAAAACAAATTAACTTTAAAACGTAAAATCAAATTAAAATTTGGTTGCCGGGCGTGATGATGCACTCCAGTCCCTCCGGTGCCCACCTCTCGCGGAAGGCCGCGAGCGTACCGGTGGACACCGCGTGCTCCATCTCCAAGGACACCCTGGACCGGATGTAAGAGCGGAAGAGAGGCAGGCAGTCAGGTTGAACGACCCCCTCGACCGCCCGCTGCCTGGACCGGCTGATGGCACCCTTGGCCGTGCCCAGGAGCAGTCCTACGAGGAGGCCTTCGGACCTACCCGCTCCCCTCCGCACAGGGTGCCCAAAGATCAGGAGGGTGGGACTGAAGTGCAGCCAGAATTTCAGGAGCAGCCCCTTCAAATAATGGAACAGGGGCTGCAACCTCGTGCACTCAATAAAAACATGGAACACGGACTCCTCCAGACCGCAGAAATTGCAGGCGGCCTGGGAGTCCGTGAACCGGCTTAAAAATTTGTTGCACGGCACTGCTCCGTGCACCACCCTCCAGGCCAAGTCCCCGATGAATAGTGGGAGGACCCCTGCGTAGAGTGCCCTCCATCGGGGACCCCCGCCTCCTCCGGACGGCAAGATGGTACGCCATGGCGTGTCCGGACGGCCGGCGAGGATGGCAAAGTTGAGGGTGTGCAGGAGCAGCCCGTACAGGAAACCCCTCCGCGCGGAACTGAAAGGCACGGAGGGGATTTCCCCGAGGCGGCTCAAGTTGTGAGGCGCCGGCCCCCGAGGGAGGTTCCGGGGTTTGGCGCCGATGAGGAATTCCGTCCGGACGGGGGTCAGTTCGGACGGGATCTCCCCACGTGCTTGAGCCTCCTCGATACACCTAACGGAGTCAGGGCCCAGAGCTGTTTTTAGCGACTCGATGGCATCGGCCGCGCGGCGGACGTTGGCAGAATTTAGGCGCCGCGCCAGCGTGACTGGCGCCATCCAGCCCGCTCCTCCGCCATCGAGCAGGTCCCTGACCCTGGTCACCTCACCAGCCACAGCCCTCTCTTCCGACCGCCACATGAAGCCTCGGCCGTGGAGGTACGGATTCCCGAGCAGCGGTTCCTGCAGGACGGCCGCCACTCCAGCCGGCGGAGAGCTGCGCTTGGTGGAGACTTTGTTCCAGACCCTGATGAGTTCCCTGTAAAAGACAGGCAGCTCCCGGAGGGCGGTCCTGGCACCCCCCAAGTTCACAAACAGGAGCTGCGTGTCATAATTGAGGTCGAGCTGCTGGCGGAAGAAATACCTCGCCAGAGCACACCACCTAGGAGGGGGCTCGACGTAAAGGTATCTCTGCAGGGTCTGAAGACGGAAAGTCGCGAGCTGGGCGCTGACGCACACCAACGACTGACCGCCCTCCTCAAGCGGGAGACTCAAGACCGCGACAGAGACCCAGTGCTTCCTGTTGTTCCAGAAGAAGTCCACCAGCTTCTTCTGTATCTTGGCGACAAACGCAGGGGGAGGGGTCAAAGTGACCAGCCGGTACCACAGCATTGCGGCCACCAGCTGGTTTATGACTAGCGCTCGACCCCTGTAGGACAGCACTCGGAGCAGTCCTGTCCAGCGCCCTAGGCGAGCGGCGACCTTGGCCTCCAGCTCCTGCCAGTTCGCCGGCCAGGCTTCCTCGTCGGGGCTAAGGTAGACTCCCAGATAGAGGAGATGGGTCGTGCTCCAGGCAAAAGGCCTGAGCTCCTCCGGCAGGGAGTCCACCCGCCACTGACCCACCAGGAGTCCGGAACATTTCTCCCAGTTGATCCTGGCGGAGGACGCGGCCGAGTAAATCTCCTGGCACTCACGCATCCTCCGCAGGTCAGCGGGATCCTCTACCGCGAGGAGCACGTCATCGGCGTAAGCCGAGAGGACGACCTCCACGCCCGGCCCTTGCAGAGCCAGTCCCGTCAACCTCGTCCGCAAGAGGCGCAGGAAAGGCTCCACGCAAACGGCGTATAACTGGCCGGACATGGGGCATCCCTGGCGCACCCCTCTCCTAAAGCGAAGGGGCGCCGTCAAGGACCCGTTAACCTTAATCAGACACTCCGCGGCGGCGTACAAAAGTCGGATCCGGGCGACGAAATGCGTCCCGAACCCGAAAGCGCGCAGAGTTCCGAGCAGATAGTCGTGATCCACCCTGTCGAACGCCTTCTCTTGGTCGAGGGATAGGAAGGCGACCGACAGACCAGCCTCCTGGGAGCAATGGATGAGGTCCCGGACCAGATGGATGTTGTCGTGGATCGTCCGGCCCGGGACCGTGTATGACTGGTCGGGGTGAATCATGTGGTCCAGCACGGCACCAAGGCGAGCAGACATCGCCCTGGCGAAGATTTTGTAGTCCGTGCTGAGGAGGGAGACCGGGCGCCAGTTCTTAAGGAGGCGGAGATCGCCCTTCTTAGGCAGCAGGACGATGACTGCCCTGCGCCAAGAGAGGGGCATCTCCCCGGTCGCCAGACTTTCCCCCAGGACCCGCGCGTAGTCGCTCCCCAGGACGTCCCAGAACGCCCTGTGGAACTCCACGGTCAGCCCGTCCAGCCCCGGGGATTTTCCCCTCGAGAGCCGGGCGAGGGCACCGGTCAGCTCCGCCAGGCTTAGCGGAGCTTCCAGATTTTCGGCGCCCTCCGGGCCGACCTTCGGCAGGTCCTCCCACAAAACTCTACGCGCTTCCTCGCTGGACGGATCCGGAGAGAACAGAGCCCCGTAATATTCACGGACCCTGTTGTTGACGCCCTCCGGATCCGAGACGAGAGAGCCGTCGTCGGCCAGCAGCGTCAAGAGCTGCTTACGGACACTCTGCCTTTTTTCCAGCGAGTAGAAGAAGGGGGAGCCGCGGTCCAGATCCCGCAGGAACCGGATCCGCGACCTCACGAACGCGCCTCGGGACCCGACGAGCTGCAGGTCCTTCAGCGCGGCCTTCTTCGCTTCGTACACCGTCCGCAGGGCCGGGTCCTGGACGACTTGACCGAGACGGGCTTCCAGGTCGAGCACCTCTTTTTCTAGGCGCCCGACTCTGGCCGCCCGCCTCTTGGTCAACCCCCTCGCGTACTCTTGACAGAAGACGCGGACGTGAGCCTTGCCCACGTCCCACCATAGCCTCAAGGAGGGGAAGCCCCCCTGCTTCCTTCTCCAGTCGGACCAGAATCGACGGAACGAGTCCTGGAACCGCACGTCCTCCAGCAGCCGGTTGTTAAAGTGCCAGTACGCGGACCCCGTCCTCGCGCGGAGCGAAGCGAGCTCCGCCCACACCAGGTGGTGGTCCGAACACGGCACCGGCCGCATGGAGGCCGCCGGGACGCAGGAAACGTACGCCCGAGACACGTAAAGGCGGTCGACTCTAGACCATCCAACTCCAGGCCTCACCCAAGTAAAGGCGCTGGAGTCGGGGTGGAGATTTCGCCAGACGTCCACCAAGTCGAAGGACCCGACCAGGTCCCTCAACTTCTCCATCGCCGTCATGCACTGCGGGGCACCGGAGCGGTCCCTCGCCTCGAGGGTGCAGTTAAAATCCCCCCCGAGGACAATGCAGTCGCCGACGTCGACGGAGCCAAGAAGAGCGGACACCTCTTCAAAGAAGCGCGTTTGCTGCGGGCCGGGATGAGGGGCGTACACGTTCACGAGATGGAGCGGCACGTCCCCCAGGCGAACCGTTACGTGCAGCAAGCGGCCTGGCACGGGCTCCTCGACCCCCAAGATCTCCGGCTGAAAATGCGGGCCCAGCAAGATGGCCACCCCACTAGAAATGGCGGTGAGGTGGCTCATGCGGACCTCTCCTTGCCATTCCAGGAGCCACGTGGCTTCGTCTCCCGGAACGGTGTGGGTTTCTTGCAGGAAGCACACCGCATATTTCCCCTCCCGCAGGAGCGAAAAATTGTCAAATCTACGGCGTGCCCCTCTGCCGCCGTTGATGTTGAGGCTGGCTATGGTTATCTTCATGGCAAAAGCATAGTGCAACCTCTACCTTAACCTATTGTGGGGGAGGGAGCGGAGTCTTTTGTTGAACTCCGCTCCCTCCGCAGCCCAGCGAGGAGTCCCTCGAGCTCGCGCAGCTCAAGGTGCTGCTCCTTTGTCAAGGGCCCGCCCGCGGCCAAGGTTTTAACGGCGGCGCGGACGGACCCCTTGATCAGCTCCGGCTCGGACCATTTTTCCAGGGCCAGTCGGGCTTGGTCGCGGCGACCCCGGCTCTGGGCCAAAAAGTCCCGGAGTTCCTTTGCAGGAACGAGGAGGGCCTCAGCGGCGGCCGCGAGCAGATCCACCGCCTCCCTGGCGGTGGTCTCTAGGTCTTCACCCGCGTCCCCCACCGAGTCCCCGTCCTCCTCCGGGAGGTGGCCGCCAGCAGCCGGCCCATCGACCGCACAAGGTACGGCAAATGAACCGGCCGCTCCAACCGGCCCTGGCACTGCCCCGATCCCACCCCCAGGATCGTCGGCAGAGGAGTCCCCACTGGGCTCTTTTAAAAATGGTGCCGGGTCGGGAAATGACAGCGGAAGGGGTTCCCCCTCCGCCCCAGGAACCGGAGAACAAGGAGAGACCCGGCCATAGGAAATCCCCAGGCCCTCCAAGTGCTCCAGCTCCAAAGTAAGGGGCGAGGGTGGGTGTTCCTCCCCCTCCCCGCTGCCACCCCCCGGCCCAGCATCTACAGTTTCATTAAAATCAATATCTTTTGTTTCTGCCGGGTCGAGCAACTCCCGGGGGAAGTTGGGTAATAGCTGGGCGGGCTCAGGTTCGGCCTTTTCGGCCTCGCCCGCCTCAGTCCCCGGGACGCCCGGCCCGGCGGCTACGCATTCCTCCGCGGTCCCCACGCCCCCCACGACAGGCAGATCTTCCACTCCATCCCCGGGAGGCAGAGGCTGGGCAGCCTCAACTGTCTCACCCTCCCCGGGGAAAGACTCCTCGCGCCTGCAGCGCAATTTGGGGGCGCTGGTGGGGGACGCGGGACACGCGGCGGGCACCGACTCCTCCGCGGAGGGATGTTGTTCCCCCTCCGCCTCATTGGGGCGGTGCCTCTTTTTGTTCCTGGGGGCGCGCGGAGTCAGGGAGACCTCCATGTCTGCCGAGGCCTCCCGCTCCGCCCCCCCCTTTTCCTTTTCTTGCCCGCGCCTGGGCCCCTCTGTGGTGGTATTCAAGGGCCCGGGCACGGGCTCGGGGCACCCCGCGCTCGCCGGTGACTGGGTTGGGCTGAGCGCGGTGGTCAGACTTTCCGGCGCACCGAGGGGACCCGCCTCTAGATGTTTCTCCTTCTTCCGCGCCTTCTTTCCGCTCGGACGCTCTCCCTCCCCCCCGCCGGAGGCCCTGAAAACAAAGGCCTCCGACGATGCCCGCGCACCCATGGCTCCCGGCACGCGGACGCAACTAGGGGGAGGGGTGGCGGCAGCGCCAGCCTTGGCCGCCTTCGGTGGTTTGGCGGCCTTGGAGGCGGGGCAGTTCTTGCGAACATGCCCCACCTCCCTGCAGGCATGGCACCGCACGCCGTCCGACGTCCAGAAGACGCGGTAGGCAGTCCCCTCGTGCACCACGTTAAAATCTCCCTCCGTCGTGTCCTCCCGCGCCAGCCGGACAAAGAGCTGGCGGCGGAAGGAGAACACGTGGCGCAGGCTGCTCTCCCTGAGGCCGAGCGGTATGGGGTTGATCCCTGACCTTACCTCCCCCAGTTGTTGTAGGTGAGGGAGGAGGAGCTCAGCGGAAACAAAGGGCGGGACGTTTGAAATGATGACCCTCTGCGCGGTGGCCTCGAGAGGATCCACCGGCAGGAACGTCCCGCCCACCGTGAGCCCCTTTTCAAGGGCCAGGGACACCGCCCGCTCCGACCCCAGGAAGAACACGGCCTTCCCAGACATCTTGGAGGCTGCGACAATGGCCGAGGGGCCGACTACCCCAGCCATCGCCCGCACGCACTCCTCAATGCTCATTGTGGGGTGAGTGTAGCTCTTGACCCCGTGTTTTCTAGTAATTAATCTAAATGGTGGCAGGGCAGCGGGTGGCGCAGGAGGTGCTGTGGAAGCGGTTGCCACCTGCGCATACGTCCTTGCTGGCCCTGCCACCGGCGTGGATGGGGTCGCCATCACGGGGTCCCTTTAAGGGCTACACCCACCCCAAAGTCACAGGCCTTAATGGTCTTTAATGGCCTCTTATGTTCACTGAGCAGAGGAGCCCTTAACGAGGCACCTCTCCCCTCGTTGACAATTGGGGAGAGGCCTTGCTCCCTCTGCTCAGTTGTCTTAATTGGGTTTTTTTTTTATTAATTTGGAAGGAAAGGGTTCTCAGAGAGAGAGGGGAGAAACAGAGGGTAACGGAGAAAGAGAGAGGGGGGTGGGAAGGGGGGGGGGCTGCGAGGGCAGGTCTCCCCTCGCAGCTGTGGGTGGGTGCACTCCCCAGATGGCAAAACACAAAAGTCTTTGGGGTGGTCTTCAGGTGGGGGGAGAAGATGTCTTCACCTGGGGTAGCTGGAGCCACCAGGCACTCCTAACGATCTTTAATTGGGTAATTAATAACAATCTTCAGCCTGGTAGCTCCAGCTATCCCAGGCTAGGCAAATGTGGGGGGGTGGGGGGGGTTCCAATTGTGGGGGGGGCCTAGTTGTAAGCACGGCCCCCACGCACACTACCACACACACACACACACCCCCCGCGATGTTCCGGCCCTCAGTGGTCTTCTTTCCTCCCCCCACCGATACAACAAAGTCTTTTTGGGAAATGCACCCACACCCACCTGTTGAAATGTAGAGTCTCCCTCCTTCCACACTGGATGGTTGTTGTGGTTTTTCCCCCTCTCTCCAACTCCTTGCAGAAATGATAAAGTTGTTTAAAGTTTTCTGCTTTCTCCTCCTCTCCCTCTGGATAAAGTTGGTGGTGAAACCCCTTCCTTCCTTCTCTTCCTGGCTGGTCTCAGGGCTCTACAGGCAGGAGCTCAAGTTGCAAGCTGCTTCCCTCACTGCTCACAGCTCCAACTGAGCAGGACACGCCTCTACTGCTTCACGATTGGTCCCTTGTGCATGAAACTCTTTTGAGTTTATCTGTGAAAACATAAAACATTAAACGGTGCCACCCGACCTGGGTGACACTCCAGACATTTACAAGGCCCATTTTTTTTTTTTCCCCCTTTTTTGTGTTTTTTTTTTTGTGTTTTTCTTTTTTTTGGTTTTTTTTTTTGGGCACTAAAATCACAATTTTCCCGAGTGCCCCCTATAAAAGGGAAGGGGGACACTAAAATCACCGGCAATTAAAACAAATTAAACTTAAAAAACGTAAAATCAAATTAAAATTTGGTTGCCGGGCGTGATGATGCACTCCAGTCCCTCCGGTGCCCACCTCTCGCGGAAGGCCGCGAGCGTACCGGTGGACACCGCGTGCTCCATCTCCAAGGACACCCTGGACCGGATGTAAGAGCGGAAGAGAGGCAGGCAGTCAGGTTGAACGACCCCCTCGACCGCCCGCTGCCTGGACCGGCTGATGGCACCCTTGGCCGTGCCCAGGAGCAGTCCTACGAGGAGGCCTTCGGACCTACCCGCTCCCCTCCGCACAGGGTGCCCAAAGATCAGGAGAGTGGGACTGAAGTGCAGCCAGAATTTCAGGAGCAGCCCCTTCAAATAATAAAACAGGGGCTGCAACCTCGTGCATTCCATAAAAACATGGAACACGGACTCCTCCAGACCGCAGAAATTGCAGGCGGCCTGGGAGTCCGTGAACCGGCTTAAAAATTTGTTGCACGGCACTGCTCCGTGCACCACCCTCCAGGCCAAGTCCCCGATGAATAGTGGGAGGACCCCTGCGTAGAGTGCCCTCCATCGGGGACCCCCGCCTCCTCCGGACGGCAAGATGGTACGCCATGGCGTGTCCGGACGGCCGGCGAGGATGGCAAAGTTGAGGGTGTGCAGGAGCAGCCCGTACAGGAAACCCCTCCGCGCGGAACTGAAAGGCACGGAGGGGATTTCCCCGAGGCGGCTCAAGTTGTGAGGCGCCGGCCCCCGAGGGAGGTTCCGGGGTTTGGCGCCGATGAGGAATTCCGTCCGGACGGGGGTCAGTTCGGACGGGATCTCCCCACGTGCTTGAGCCTCCTCGATACACCTAACGGAGTCAGGGCCCAGAGCTGTTTTTAGCGACTCGATGGCATCGGCCGCGCGGCGGACGTTGGCAGAATTTAGGCGCCGCGCCAGCGTGACTGGCGCCATCCAGCCCGCTCCTCCGCCATCGAGCAGGTCCCTGACCCTGGTCACCTCACCAGCCACAGCCCTCTCTTCCGACCGCCACATGAAGCCTCGGCCGTGGAGGTACGGATTCCCGAGCAGCGGTTCCTGCAGGACGGCCGCCACTCCAGCCGGCGGAGAGCTGCGCTTGGTGGAGACTTTGTTCCAGACCCTGATGAGTTCCCTGTAAAAGACAGGCAGCTCCCGGAGGGCGGTCCTGGCACCCCCCAAGTTCACAAACAGGAGCTGCGTGTCATAATTGAGGTCGAGCTGCTGGCGGAAGAAATACCTCGCCAGAGCACACCACCTAGGAGGGGGCTCGACGTAAAGGTATCTCTGCAGGGTCTGAAGACGGAAAGTCGCGAGCTGGGCGCTGACGCACACCAACGACTGACCGCCCTCCTCAAGCGGGAGACTCAAGACCGCGACAGAGACCCAGTGCTTCCTGTTGTTCCAGAAGAAGTCCACCAGCTTCTTCTGTATCTTGGCGACAAACGCAGGGGGAGGGGTCAAAGTGACCAGCCGGTACCACAGCATTGCGGCCACCAGCTGGTTTATGACTAGCGCTCGACCCCTGTAGGACAGCACTCGGAGCAGTCCTGTCCAGCGCCCTAGGCGAGCGGCGACCTTGGCCTCCAGCTCCTGCCAGTTCGCCGGCCAGGCTTCCCCGTCGGGGCTAAGGTAGACTCCCAGATAGAGGAGATGGGTCGTGCTCCAGGCAAAAGGCCTGAGCTCCTCCGGCAGGGAGTCCACCCGCCACTGACCCACCAGGAGTCCGGAACATTTCTCCCAGTTGATCCTGGCGGAGGACGCGGCCGAGTAAATCTCCTGGCACTCACGCATCCTCCGCAGGTCAGCGGGATCCTCTACCGCGAGGAGCACGTCATCGGCGTAAGCCGAGAGGACGACCTCCACGCCCGGCCCTTGCAGAGCCAGTCCCGTCAACCTCGTCCGCAAGAGGCGCAGGAAAGGCTCCACGCAAACGGCGTATAACTGGCCGGACATGGGGCATCCCTGGCGCACCCCTCTCCTAAAGCGAAGGGGCGCCGTCAAGGACCCGTTAACCTTAATCAGACACTCCGCGGCGGCGTACAAAAGTCGGATCCGGGCGACGAAATGCGTCCCGAACCCGAAAGCGCGCAGAGTTCCGAGCAGATAGTCGTGATCCACCCTGTCGAACGCCTTCTCTTGGTCGAGGGATAGGAAGGCGACCGACAGACCAGCCTCCTGGGAGCAATGGATGAGGTCCCGGACCAGATGGATGTTGTCGTGGATCGTCCGGCCCGGGACCGTGTATGACTGGTCGGGGTGGATCATGTGGTCCAGCACGGCACCAAGGCGAGCAGACATCGCCCTGGCGAAGATTTTGTAGTCCGTGCTGAGGAGGGAGACCGGGCGCCAGTTCTTAAGGAGGCGGAGATCGCCCTTCTTAGGCAGCAGGACGATGACTGCCCTGCGCCAAGAGAGGGGCATCTCCCCGGTCGCCAGACTTTCCCCCAGGACCCGCGCGTAGTCGCTCCCCAGGACGTCCCAGAACGCCCTGTGGAACTCCACGGTCAGCCCGTCCAGCCCCGGGGATTTTCCCCTCGAGAGCCGGGCGAGGGCACCGGTCAGCTCCGCCAGGCTTAGCGGAGCTTCCAGATTTTCGGCGCCCTCCGGGCTGACCTTCGGCAGGTCCTCCCACAAAACTCTACGCGCTTCCTCGCTGGACGGATCCGGAGAGAACAGAGCCCCGTAATATTCACGGACCCTGTTGTTGACGCCCTCCGGATCCGAGACGAGAGAGCCGTCGTCGGCCAGCAGCGTCAAGAGCTGCTTACGGACACTCTGCCTTTTTTCCAGCGAGTAGAAGAAGGGGGAGCCGCGGTCCAGATCCCGCAGGAACCGGATCCGCGACCTCACGAACGCGCCTCGGGACCCGACGAGCTGCAGGTCCTTCAGCGCGGCCTTCTTCGCTTCGTACACCGTCCGCAGGGCCGGGTCCTGGACGACTTGACCGAGACGGGCTTCCAGGTCGAGCACCTCTTTTTCTAGGCGCCCGACTCTGGCCGCCCGCCTCTTGGTCGACCCCCTCGCGTACTCTTGACAGAAGACGCGGACGTGAGCCTTGCCCACGTCCCACCATAGCCTCAAGGAGGGGAAGCCCCCCTGCTTCCTTCTCCAGTCGGACCAGAATCGACGGAACGAGTCCTGGAACCGCACGTCCTCCAGCAGCCGGTTGTTAAAGTGCCAGTACGCGGACCCCGTCCTCGCGCGGAGCGAAGCGAGCTCCGCCCACACCAGGTGGTGGTCCGAACACGGCACCGGCCGCATGGAGGCCGCCGGGACGCAGGAAACGTACGCCCGAGACACGTAAAGGCGGTCGACTCTAGACCATCCAACTCCAGGCCTCACCCAAGTAAAGGCGCTGGAGTCGGGATGGAGATTTCGCCAGACGTCCACCAAGTCGAAGGACCCGACCAGGTCCCTCAACTTCTCCATCGCCGTCATGCACTGCGGGGCACCGGAGCGGTCCCTCGCCTCGAGGGTGCAGTTAAAATCCCCCCCGAGGACAATGCAGTCGCCGACGTCGACGGAGCCAAGAAGAGCGGACACCTCTTCAAAGAAGCGCGTTTGCTGCGGGCCGGGATGAGGGGCGTACACGTTCACGAGATGGAGCGGCACGTCCCCCAGGCGAACCGTTACGTGCAGCAAGCGGCCTGGCACGGGCTCCTCGACCCCCAAGATCTCCGGCTGAAAATGCGGGCCCAGCAAGATGGCCACCCCACTAGAAATGGCGGTGAGGTGGCTCATGCGGACCTCTCCTTGCCATTCCAGGAGCCACGTGGCTTCGTCTCCCGGAACGGTGTGGGTTTCTTGCAGGAAGCACACCGCATATTTCCCCTCCCGCAGGAGCGAAAAATTGTCAAATCTACGGCGTGCCCCTCTGCCGCCGTTGATGTTGAGGCTGGCTATGGTTATCTTCATGGCAAAAGCATAGTGCAACCTCTACCTTAACCTATTGTGGGGGAGGGAGCGGAGTCTTTTGTTGAACTCCGCTCCCTCCGCAGCCCAGCGAGGAGTCCCTCGAGCTCGCGCAGCTCAAGGTGCTGCTCCTTTGTCAAGGGCCCGCCCGCGGCCAAGGTTTTAACGGCGGCGCGGACGGACCCCTTGATCAGCTCCGGCTCGGACCATTTTTCCAGGGCCAGTCGGGCTTGGTCGCGGCGACCCCGGCTCTGGGCCAAAAAGTCCCGGAGTTCCTTTGCAGGAACGAGGAGGGCCTCAGCGGCGGCCGCGAGCAGATCCACCGCCTCCCTGGCGGTGGTCTCTAGGTCTTCACCCGCGTCCCCCACCGAGTCCCCGTCCTCCTCCGGGAGGTGGCCGCCAGCAGCCGGCCCATCGACCGCACAAGGTACGGCAAATGAACCGGCCGCTCCAACCGGCCCTGGCACTGCCCCGATCCCACCCCCAGGATCGTCGGCAGAGGAGTCCCCACTGGGCTCTTTTAAAAATGGTGCCGGGTCGGGAAATGACAGCGGAAGGGGTTCCCCCTCCGCCCCAGGAACCGGAGAACAAGGAGAGACCCGGCCATAGGAAATCCCCAGGCCCTCCAAGTGCTCCAGCTCCAAAGTAAGGGGCGAGGGTGGGTGTTCCTCCCCCTCCCCGCTGCCACCCCCCGGCCCAGCATCTACAGTTTCATTAAAATCAATATCTTTTGTTTCTGCCGGGTCGAGCAACTCCCGGGGGAAGTTGGGTAATAGCTGGGCGGGCTCAGGTTCGGCCTTTTCGGCCTCGCCCGCCTCAGTCCCCGGGACGCCCGGCCCGGCGGCTACGCATTCCTCCGCGGTCCCCACGCCCCCCACGACAGGCAGATCTTCCACTCCATCCCCGGGAGGCAGAGGCTGGGCAGCCTCAACTGTCTCACCCTCCCCGGGGAAAGACTCCTCGCGCCTGCAGCGCAATTTGGGGGCGCTGGTGGGGGACGCGGGACACGCGGCGGGCACCGACTCCTCCGCGGAGGGATGTTGTTCCCCCTCCGCCTCATTGGGGCGGTGCCTCTTTTTGTTCCTGGGGGCGCGCGGAGTCAGGGAGACCTCCATGTCTGCCGAGGCCTCCCGCTCCGCCCCCCCCTTTTCCTTTTCTTGCCCGCGCCTGGGCCCCTCTGTGGTGGTATTCAAGGGCCCGGGCACGGGCTCGGGGCACCCCGCGCTCGCCGGTGACTGGGTTGGGCTGAGCGCGGTGGTCAGACTTTCCGGCGCACCGAGGGGACCCGCCTCTAGATGTTTCTCCTTCTTCCGCGCCTTCTTTCCGCTCGGACGCTCTCCCTCCCCCCCGCCGGAGGCCCTGAAAACAAAGGCCTCCGACGATGCCCGCGCACCCATGGCTCCCGGCACGCGGACGCAACTAGGGGGAGGGGTGGCGGCAGCGCCAGCCTTGGCCGCCTTCGGTGGTTTGGCGGCCTTGGAGGCGGGGCAGTTCTTGCGAACATGCCCCACCTCCCTGCAGGCATGGCACCGCACGCCGTCCGACGTCCAGAAGACGCGGTAGGCAGTCCCCTCGTGCACCACGTTAAAATCTCCCTCCGTCGTGTCCTCCCGCGCCAGCCGGACAAAGAGCTGGCGGCGGAAGGAGAACACGTGGCGCAGGCTGCTCTCCCTGAGGCCGAGCGGTATGGGGTTGATCCCTGACCTTACCTCCCCCAGTTGTTGTAGGTGAGGGAGGAGGAGCTCAGCGGAAACAAAGGGCGGGACGTTTGAAATGATGACCCTCTGCGCGGTGGCCTCGAGAGGATCCACCGGCAGGAACGTCCCGCCCACCGTGAGCCCCTTTTCAAGGGCCAGGGACACCGCCCGCTCCGACCCCAGGAAGAACACGGCCTTCCCAGACATCTTGGAGGCTGCGACAATGGCCGAGGGGCCGACTACCCCAGCCATCGCCCGCACGCACTCCTCAATGCTCATTGTGGGGTGAGTGTAGCTCTTGACCCCGTGTTTTCTAGTAATTAATCTAAATGGTGGCAGGGCAGCGGGTGGCGCAGGAGGTGCTGTGGAAGCGGTTGCCACCTGCGCATACGTCCTTGCTGGCCCTGCCACCGGCGTGGATGGGGTCGCCATCACGGGGTCCCTTTAAGGGCTACACCCACCCCAAAGTCACAGGCCTTAATGGTCTTTAATGGCCTCTTATGTTCACTGAGCAGAGGAGCCCTTAACGAGGCACCTCTCCCCTCGTTGACAATTGGGGAGAGGCCTTGCTCCCTCTGCTCAGTTGTCTTAATTGGGTTTTTTTTTTATTAATTTGGAAGGAAAGGGTTCTCAGAGAGAGAGGGGAGAAACAGAGGGTAACGGAGAAAGAGAGAGGGGGGTGGGAAGGGGGGGGGGCTGCGAGGGCAGGTCTCCCCTCGCAGCTGTGGGTGGGTGCACTCCCCAGATGGCAAAACACAAAAGTCTTTGGGGTGGTCTTCAGGTGGGGGGAGAAGATGTCTTCACCTGGGGTAGCTGGAGCCACCAGGCACTCCTAACGATCTTTAATTGGGTAATTAATAACAATCTTCAGCCTGGTAGCTCCAGCTATCCCAGGCTAGGCAAATGTGGGGGGGTGGGGGGGGTTCCAATTGTGGGGGGGGCCTAGTTGTAAGCACGGCCCCCACGCACACTACCACACACACACACACACCCCCCGCGATGTTCCGGCCCTCAGTGGTCTTCTTTCCTCCCCCCACCGATACAACAAAGTCTTTTTGGGAAATGCACCCACACCCACCTGTTGAAATGTAGAGTCTCCCTCCTTCCACACTGGATGGTTGTTGTGGTTTTTCCCCCTCTCTCCAACTCCTTGCAGAAATGATAAAGTTGTTTAAAGTTTTCTGCTTTCTCCTCCTCTCCCTCTGGATAAAGTTGGTGGTGAAACCCCTTCCTTCCTTCTCTTCCTGGCTGGTCTCAGGGCTCTACAGGCAGGAGCTCAAGTTGCAAGCTGCTTCCCTCACTGCTCACAGCTCCAACTGAGCAGGACACGCCTCTACTGCTTCACGATTGGTCCCTTGTGCATGAAACTCTTTTGAGTTTATCTGTGAAAACATAAAACATTAAACGGTGCCACCCGACCTGGGTGACACTCCAGACATTTACAAGGCCCATTTTTTTTTTTTCCCCCTTTTTTGTGTTTTTTTTTTTGTGTTTTTCTTTTTTTTGGTTTTTTTTTTTGGGCACTAAAATCACAATTTTCCCGAGTGCCCCCTATAAAAGGGAAGGGGGACACTAAAATCACCGGCAATTAAAACAAATTAAACTTAAAAAACGTAAAATCAAATTAAAATTTGGTTGCCGGGCGTGATGATGCACTCCAGTCCCTCCGGTGCCCACCTCTCGCGGAAGGCCGCGAGCGTACCGGTGGACACCGCGTGCTCCATCTCCAAGGACACCCTGGACCGGATGTAAGAGCGGAAGAGAGGCAGGCAGTCAGGTTGAACGACCCCCTCGACCGCCCGCTGCCTGGACCGGCTGATGGCACCCTTGGCCGTGCCCAGGAGCAGTCCTACGAGGAGGCCTTCGGACCTACCCGCTCCCCTCCGCACAGGGTGCCCAAAGATCAGGAGAGTGGGACTGAAGTGCAGCCAGAATTTCAGGAGCAGCCCCTTCAAATAATAAAACAGGGGCTGCAACCTCGTGCATTCCATAAAAACATGGAACACGGACTCCTCCAGACCGCAGAAATTGCAGGCGGCCTGGGAGTCCGTGAACCGGCTTAAAAATTTGTTGCACGGCACTGCTCCGTGCACCACCCTCCAGGCCAAGTCCCCGATGAATAGTGGGAGGACCCCTGCGTAGAGTGCCCTCCATCGGGGACCCCCGCCTCCTCCGGACGGCAAGATGGTACGCCATGGCGTGTCCGGACGGCCGGCGAGGATGGCAAAGTTGAGGGTGTGCAGGAGCAGCCCGTACAGGAAACCCCTCCGCGCGGAACTGAAAGGCACGGAGGGGATTTCCCCGAGGCGGCTCAAGTTGTGAGGCGCCGGCCCCCGAGGGAGGTTCCGGGGTTTGGCGCCGATGAGGAATTCCGTCCGGACGGGGGTCAGTTCGGACGGGATCTCCCCACGTGCTTGAGCCTCCTCGATACACCTAACGGAGTCAGGGCCCAGAGCTGTTTTTAGCGACTCGATGGCATCGGCCGCGCGGCGGACGTTGGCAGAATTTAGGCGCCGCGCCAGCGTGACTGGCGCCATCCAGCCCGCTCCTCCGCCATCGAGCAGGTCCCTGACCCTGGTCACCTCACCAGCCACAGCCCTCTCTTCCGACCGCCACATGAAGCCTCGGCCGTGGAGGTACGGATTCCCGAGCAGCGGTTCCTGCAGGACGGCCGCCACTCCAGCCGGCGGAGAGCTGCGCTTGGTGGAGACTTTGTTCCAGACCCTGATGAGTTCCCTGTAAAAGACAGGCAGCTCCCGGAGGGCGGTCCTGGCACCCCCCAAGTTCACAAACAGGAGCTGCGTGTCATAATTGAGGTCGAGCTGCTGGCGGAAGAAATACCTCGCCAGAGCACACCACCTAGGAGGGGGCTCGACGTAAAGGTATCTCTGCAGGGTCTGAAGACGGAAAGTCGCGAGCTGGGCGCTGACGCACACCAACGACTGACCGCCCTCCTCAAGCGGGAGACTCAAGACCGCGACAGAGACCCAGTGCTTCCTGTTGTTCCAGAAGAAGTCCACCAGCTTCTTCTGTATCTTGGCGACAAACGCAGGGGGAGGGGTCAAAGTGACCAGCCGGTACCACAGCATTGCGGCCACCAGCTGGTTTATGACTAGCGCTCGACCCCTGTAGGACAGCACTCGGAGCAGTCCTGTCCAGCGCCCTAGGCGAGCGGCGACCTTGGCCTCCAGCTCCTGCCAGTTCGCCGGCCAGGCTTCCCCGTCGGGGCTAAGGTAGACTCCCAGATAGAGGAGATGGGTCGTGCTCCAGGCAAAAGGCCTGAGCTCCTCCGGCAGGGAGTCCACCCGCCACTGACCCACCAGGAGTCCGGAACATTTCTCCCAGTTGATCCTGGCGGAGGACGCGGCCGAGTAAATCTCCTGGCACTCACGCATCCTCCGCAGGTCAGCGGGATCCTCTACCGCGAGGAGCACGTCATCGGCGTAAGCCGAGAGGACGACCTCCACGCCCGGCCCTTGCAGAGCCAGTCCCGTCAACCTCGTCCGCAAGAGGCGCAGGAAAGGCTCCACGCAAACGGCGTATAACTGGCCGGACATGGGGCATCCCTGGCGCACCCCTCTCCTAAAGCGAAGGGGCGCCGTCAAGGACCCGTTAACCTTAATCAGACACTCCGCGGCGGCGTACAAAAGTCGGATCCGGGCGACGAAATGCGTCCCGAACCCGAAAGCGCGCAGAGTTCCGAGCAGATAGTCGTGATCCACCCTGTCGAACGCCTTCTCTTGGTCGAGGGATAGGAAGGCGACCGACAGACCAGCCTCCTGGGAGCAATGGATGAGGTCCCGGACCAGATGGATGTTGTCGTGGATCGTCCGGCCCGGGACCGTGTATGACTGGTCGGGGTGGATCATGTGGTCCAGCACGGCACCAAGGCGAGCAGACATCGCCCTGGCGAAGATTTTGTAGTCCGTGCTGAGGAGGGAGACCGGGCGCCAGTTCTTAAGGAGGCGGAGATCGCCCTTCTTAGGCAGCAGGACGATGACTGCCCTGCGCCAAGAGAGGGGCATCTCCCCGGTCGCCAGACTTTCCCCCAGGACCCGCGCGTAGTCGCTCCCCAGGACGTCCCAGAACGCCCTGTGGAACTCCACGGTCAGCCCGTCCAGCCCCGGGGATTTTCCCCTCGAGAGCCGGGCGAGGGCACCGGTCAGCTCCGCCAGGCTTAGCGGAGCTTCCAGATTTTCGGCGCCCTCCGGGCTGACCTTCGGCAGGTCCTCCCACAAAACTCTACGCGCTTCCTCGCTGGACGGATCCGGAGAGAACAGAGCCCCGTAATATTCACGGACCCTGTTGTTGACGCCCTCCGGATCCGAGACGAGAGAGCCGTCGTCGGCCAGCAGCGTCAAGAGCTGCTTACGGACACTCTGCCTTTTTTCCAGCGAGTAGAAGAAGGGGGAGCCGCGGTCCAGATCCCGCAGGAACCGGATCCGCGACCTCACGAACGCGCCTCGGGACCCGACGAGCTGCAGGTCCTTCAGCGCGGCCTTCTTCGCTTCGTACACCGTCCGCAGGGCCGGGTCCTGGACGACTTGACCGAGACGGGCTTCCAGGTCGAGCACCTCTTTTTCTAGGCGCCCGACTCTGGCCGCCCGCCTCTTGGTCGACCCCCTCGCGTACTCTTGACAGAAGACGCGGACGTGAGCCTTGCCCACGTCCCACCATAGCCTCAAGGAGGGGAAGCCCCCCTGCTTCCTTCTCCAGTCGGACCAGAATCGACGGAACGAGTCCTGGAACCGCACGTCCTCCAGCAGCCGGTTGTTAAAGTGCCAGTACGCGGACCCCGTCCTCGCGCGGAGCGAAGCGAGCTCCGCCCACACCAGGTGGTGGTCCGAACACGGCACCGGCCGCATGGAGGCCGCCGGGACGCAGGAAACGTACGCCCGAGACACGTAAAGGCGGTCGACTCTAGACCATCCAACTCCAGGCCTCACCCAAGTAAAGGCGCTGGAGTCGGGATGGAGATTTCGCCAGACGTCCACCAAGTCGAAGGACCCGACCAGGTCCCTCAACTTCTCCATCGCCGTCATGCACTGCGGGGCACCGGAGCGGTCCCTCGCCTCGAGGGTGCAGTTAAAATCCCCCCCGAGGACAATGCAGTCGCCGACGTCGACGGAGCCAAGAAGAGCGGACACCTCTTCAAAGAAGCGCGTTTGCTGCGGGCCGGGATGAGGGGCGTACACGTTCACGAGATGGAGCGGCACGTCCCCCAGGCGAACCGTTACGTGCAGCAAGCGGCCTGGCACGGGCTCCTCGACCCCCAAGATCTCCGGCTGAAAATGCGGGCCCAGCAAGATGGCCACCCCACTAGAAATGGCGGTGAGGTGGCTCATGCGGACCTCTCCTTGCCATTCCAGGAGCCACGTGGCTTCGTCTCCCGGAACGGTGTGGGTTTCTTGCAGGAAGCACACCGCATATTTCCCCTCCCGCAGGAGCGAAAAATTGTCAAATCTACGGCGTGCCCCTCTGCCGCCGTTGATGTTGAGGCTGGCTATGGTTATCTTCATGGCAAAAGCATAGTGCAACCTCTACCTTAACCTATTGTGGGGGAGGGAGCGGAGTCTTTTGTTGAACTCCGCTCCCTCCGCAGCCCAGCGAGGAGTCCCTCGAGCTCGCGCAGCTCAAGGTGCTGCTCCTTTGTCAAGGGCCCGCCCGCGGCCAAGGTTTTAACGGCGGCGCGGACGGACCCCTTGATCAGCTCCGGCTCGGACCATTTTTCCAGGGCCAGTCGGGCTTGGTCGCGGCGACCCCGGCTCTGGGCCAAAAAGTCCCGGAGTTCCTTTGCAGGAACGAGGAGGGCCTCAGCGGCGGCCGCGAGCAGATCCACCGCCTCCCTGGCGGTGGTCTCTAGGTCTTCACCCGCGTCCCCCACCGAGTCCCCGTCCTCCTCCGGGAGGTGGCCGCCAGCAGCCGGCCCATCGACCGCACAAGGTACGGCAAATGAACCGGCCGCTCCAACCGGCCCTGGCACTGCCCCGATCCCACCCCCAGGATCGTCGGCAGAGGAGTCCCCACTGGGCTCTTTTAAAAATGGTGCCGGGTCGGGAAATGACAGCGGAAGGGGTTCCCCCTCCGCCCCAGGAACCGGAGAACAAGGAGAGACCCGGCCATAGGAAATCCCCAGGCCCTCCAAGTGCTCCAGCTCCAAAGTAAGGGGCGAGGGTGGGTGTTCCTCCCCCTCCCCGCTGCCACCCCCCGGCCCAGCATCTACAGTTTCATTAAAATCAATATCTTTTGTTTCTGCCGGGTCGAGCAACTCCCGGGGGAAGTTGGGTAATAGCTGGGCGGGCTCAGGTTCGGCCTTTTCGGCCTCGCCCGCCTCAGTCCCCGGGACGCCCGGCCCGGCGGCTACGCATTCCTCCGCGGTCCCCACGCCCCCCACGACAGGCAGATCTTCCACTCCATCCCCGGGAGGCAGAGGCTGGGCAGCCTCAACTGTCTCACCCTCCCCGGGGAAAGACTCCTCGCGCCTGCAGCGCAATTTGGGGGCGCTGGTGGGGGACGCGGGACACGCGGCGGGCACCGACTCCTCCGCGGAGGGATGTTGTTCCCCCTCCGCCTCATTGGGGCGGTGCCTCTTTTTGTTCCTGGGGGCGCGCGGAGTCAGGGAGACCTCCATGTCTGCCGAGGCCTCCCGCTCCGCCCCCCCCTTTTCCTTTTCTTGCCCGCGCCTGGGCCCCTCTGTGGTGGTATTCAAGGGCCCGGGCACGGGCTCGGGGCACCCCGCGCTCGCCGGTGACTGGGTTGGGCTGAGCGCGGTGGTCAGACTTTCCGGCGCACCGAGGGGACCCGCCTCTAGATGTTTCTCCTTCTTCCGCGCCTTCTTTCCGCTCGGACGCTCTCCCTCCCCCCCGCCGGAGGCCCTGAAAACAAAGGCCTCCGACGATGCCCGCGCACCCATGGCTCCCGGCACGCGGACGCAACTAGGGGGAGGGGTGGCGGCAGCGCCAGCCTTGGCCGCCTTCGGTGGTTTGGCGGCCTTGGAGGCGGGGCAGTTCTTGCGAACATGCCCCACCTCCCTGCAGGCATGGCACCGCACGCCGTCCGACGTCCAGAAGACGCGGTAGGCAGTCCCCTCGTGCACCACGTTAAAATCTCCCTCCGTCGTGTCCTCCCGCGCCAGCCGGACAAAGAGCTGGCGGCGGAAGGAGAACACGTGGCGCAGGCTGCTCTCCCTGAGGCCGAGCGGTATGGGGTTGATCCCTGACCTTACCTCCCCCAGTTGTTGTAGGTGAGGGAGGAGGAGCTCAGCGGAAACAAAGGGCGGGACGTTTGAAATGATGACCCTCTGCGCGGTGGCCTCGAGAGGATCCACCGGCAGGAACGTCCCGCCCACCGTGAGCCCCTTTTCAAGGGCCAGGGACACCGCCCGCTCCGACCCCAGGAAGAACACGGCCTTCCCAGACATCTTGGAGGCTGCGACAATGGCCGAGGGGCCGACTACCCCAGCCATCGCCCGCACGCACTCCTCAATGCTCATTGTGGGGTGAGTGTAGCTCTTGACCCCGTGTTTTCTAGTAATTAATCTAAATGGTGGCAGGGCAGCGGGTGGCGCAGGAGGTGCTGTGGAAGCGGTTGCCACCTGCGCATACGTCCTTGCTGGCCCTGCCACCGGCGTGGATGGGGTCGCCATCACGGGGTCCCTTTAAGGGCTACACCCACCCCAAAGTCACAGGCCTTAATGGTCTTTAATGGCCTCTTATGTTCACTGAGCAGAGGAGCCCTTAACGAGGCACCTCTCCCCTCGTTGACAATTGGGGAGAGGCCTTGCTCCCTCTGCTCAGTTGTCTTAATTGGGTTTTTTTTTTATTAATTTGGAAGGAAAGGGTTCTCAGAGAGAGAGGGGAGAAACAGAGGGTAACGGAGAAAGAGAGAGGGGGGTGGGAAGGGGGGGGGGCTGCGAGGGCAGGTCTCCCCTCGCAGCTGTGGGTGGGTGCACTCCCCAGATGGCAAAACACAAAAGTCTTTGGGGTGGTCTTCAGGTGGGGGGAGAAGATGTCTTCACCTGGGGTAGCTGGAGCCACCAGGCACTCCTAACGATCTTTAATTGGGTAATTAATAACAATCTTCAGCCTGGTAGCTCCAGCTATCCCAGGCTAGGCAAATGTGGGGGGGTGGGGGGGGTTCCAATTGTGGGGGGGGCCTAGTTGTAAGCACGGCCCCCACGCACACTACCACACACACACACACACCCCCCGCGATGTTCCGGCCCTCAGTGGTCTTCTTTCCTCCCCCCACCGATACAACAAAGTCTTTTTGGGAAATGCACCCACACCCACCTGTTGAAATGTAGAGTCTCCCTCCTTCCACACTGGATGGTTGTTGTGGTTTTTCCCCCTCTCTCCAACTCCTTGCAGAAATGATAAAGTTGTTTAAAGTTTTCTGCTTTCTCCTCCTCTCCCTCTGGATAAAGTTGGTGGTGAAACCCCTTCCTTCCTTCTCTTCCTGGCTGGTCTCAGGGCTCTACAGGCAGGAGCTCAAGTTGCAAGCTGCTTCCCTCACTGCTCACAGCTCCAACTGAGCAGGACACGCCTCTACTGCTTCACGATTGGTCCCTTGTGCATGAAACTCTTTTAGAGTCTACCTGCGAAAACATAAACATTAAACTGTGCCACCCGACCTGGGTGACACTCCAGACATTTACAAGGCCCATTTTTTTTTTCCCCCCTTTTTTGTGTTTTTTTTTTTTGTTTTTTCTTTTTTTTTTGTTTTTTTTTTTGGGGCACTAAAATCACAATTTTTCCCCAGTGCCCCCTATAAAAGGGAAGGGGACACAAAAAGCACCGGCAATTAAAACAAATTAACTTTAAAACGTAAAATCAAATTAAAATTTGGTTGCCGGGCGTGATGATGCACTCCAGTCCCTCCGGTGCCCACCTCTCGCGGAAGGCCGCGAGCGTACCGGTGGACACCGCGTGCTCCATCTCCAAGGACACCCTGGACCGGATGTAAGAGCGGAAGAGAGGCAGGCAGTCAGGTTGAACGACCCCCTCGACCGCCCGCTGCCTGGACCGGCTGATGGCACCCTTGGCCGTGCCCAGGAGCAGTCCTACGAGGAGGCCTTCGGACCTACCCGCTCCCCTCCGCACAGGGTGCCCAAAGATCAGGAGAGTGGGACTGAAGTGCAGCCAGAATTTCAGGAGCAGCCCCTTCAAATAATGGAACAGGGGCTGCAACCTCGTGCACTCCATAAAAACATGGAACACGGACTCCTCCAGACCGCAGAAATTGCAGGCGGCCTGGGAGTCCGTGAACCGGCTTAAAAATTTGTTGCACGGCACTGCTCCGTGCACCACCCTCCAGGCCAAGTCCCCGATGAATAGTGGGAGGACCCCTGCGTAGAGTGCCCTCCATCGGGGACCCCCGCCTCCTCCGGACGGCAAGATGGTACGCCATGGCGTGTCCGGACGGCCGGCGAGGATGGCAAAGTTGAGGGTGTGCAGGAGCAGCCCGTACAGGAAACCCCTCCGCGCGGAACTGAAAGGCACGGAGGGGATTTCCCCGAGGCGGCTCAAGTTGTGAGGCGCCGGCCCCCGAGGGAGGTTCCGGGGTTTGGCGCCGATGAGGAATTCCGTCCGGACGGGGGTCAGTTCGGACGGGATCTCCCCACGTGCTTGAGCCTCCTCGATACACCTAACGGAGTCAGGGCCCAGAGCTGTTTTTAGCGACTCGATGGCATCGGCCGCGCGGCGGACGTTGGCAGAATTTAGGCGCCGCGCCAGCGTGACTGGCGCCATCCAGCCCGCTCCTCCGCCATCGAGCAGGTCCCTGACCCTGGTCACCTCACCAGCCACAGCCCTCTCTTCCGACCGCCACATGAAGCCTCGGCCGTGGAGGTACGGATTCCCGAGCAGCGGTTCCTGCAGGACGGCCGCCACTCCAGCCGGCGGAGAGCTGCGCTTGGTGGAGACTTTGTTCCAGACCCTGATGAGTTCCCTGTAAAAGACAGGCAGCTCCCGGAGGGCGGTCCTGGCACCCCCCAAGTTCACAAACAGGAGCTGCGTGTCATAATTGAGGTCGAGCTGCTGGCGGAAGAAATACCTCGCCAGAGCACACCACCTAGGAGGGGGCTCGACGTAAAGGTATCTCTGCAGGGTCTGAAGACGGAAAGTCGCGAGCTGGGCGCTGACGCACACCAACGACTGACCGCCCTCCTCAAGCGGGAGACTCAAGACCGCGACAGAGACCCAGTGCTTCCTGTTGTTCCAGAAGAAGTCCACCAGCTTCTTCTGTATCTTGGCGACAAACGCAGGGGGAGGGGTCAAAGTGACCAGCCGGTACCACAGCATTGCGGCCACCAGCTGGTTTATGACTAGCGCTCGACCCCTGTAGGACAGCACTCGGAGCAGTCCTGTCCAGCGCCCTAGGCGAGCGGCGACCTTGGCCTCCAGCTCCTGCCAGTTCGCCGGCCAGGCTTCCTCGTCGGGGCTAAGGTAGACTCCCAGATAGAGGAGATGGGTCGTGCTCCAGGCAAAAGGCCTGAGCTCCTCCGGCAGGGAGTCCACCCGCCACTGACCCACCAGGAGTCCGGAACATTTCTCCCAGTTGATCCTGGCGGAGGACGCGGCCGAGTAAATCTCCTGGCACTCACGCATCCTCCGCAGGTCAGCGGGATCCTCTACCGCGAGGAGCACGTCATCGGCGTAAGCCGAGAGGACGACCTCCACGCCCGGCCCTTGCAGAGCCAGTCCCGTCAACCTCGTCCGCAAGAGGCGCAGGAAAGGCTCCACGCAAACGGCGTATAACTGGCCGGACATGGGGCATCCCTGGCGCACCCCTCTCCTAAAGCGAAGGGGCGCCGTCAAGGACCCGTTAACCTTAATCAGACACTCCGCGGCGGCGTACAAAAGTCGGATCCGGGCGACGAAATGCGTCCCGAACCCGAAAGCGCGCAGAGTTCCGAGCAGATAGTCGTGATCCACCCTGTCGAACGCCTTCTCTTGGTCGAGGGATAGGAAGGCGACCGACAGACCAGCCTCCTGGGAGCAATGGATGAGGTCCCGGACCAGATGGATGTTGTCGTGGATCGTCCGGCCCGGGACCGTGTATGACTGGTCGGGGTGGATCATGTGGTCCAGCACGGCACCAAGGCGAGCAGACATCGCCCTGGCGAAGATTTTGTAGTCCGTGCTGAGGAGGGAGACCGGGCGCCAGTTCTTAAGGAGGCGGAGATCGCCCTTCTTAGGCAGCAGGACGATGACTGCCCTGCGCCAAGAGAGGGGCATCTCCCCGGTCGCCAGACTTTCCCCCAGGACCCGCGCGTAGTCGCTCCCCAGGACGTCCCAGAACGCCCTGTGGAACTCCACGGTCAGCCCGTCCAGCCCCGGGGATTTTCCCCTCGAGAGCCGGGCGAGGGCACCGGTCAGCTCCGCCAGGCTTAGCGGAGCTTCCAGATTTTCGGCGCCCTCCGGGCTGACCTTCGGCAGGTCCTCCCACAAAACTCTACGCGCTTCCTCGCTGGACGGATCCGGAGAGAACAGAGCCCCGTAATATTCACGGACCCTGTTGTTGACGCCCTCCGGATCCGAGACGAGAGAGCCGTCGTCGGCCAGCAGCGTCAAGAGCTGCTTACGGACACTCTGCCTTTTTTCCAGCGAGTAGAAGAAGGGGGAGCCGCGGTCCAGATCCCGCAGGAACCGGATCCGCGACCTCACGAACGCGCCTCGGGACCCGACGAGCTGCAGGTCCTTCAGCGCGGCCTTCTTCGCTTCGTACACCGTCCGCAGGGCCGGGTCCTGGACGACTTGACCGAGACGGGCTTCCAGGTCGAGCACCTCTTTTTCTAGGCGCCCGACTCTGGCCGCCCGCCTCTTGGTCGACCCCCTCGCGTACTCTTGACAGAAGACGCGGACGTGAGCCTTGCCCACGTCCCACCATAGCCTCAAGGAGGGGAAGCCCCCCTGCTTCCTTCTCCAGTCGGACCAGAATCGACGGAACGAGTCCTGGAACCGCACGTCCTCCAGCAGCCGGTTGTTAAAGTGCCAGTACGCGGACCCCGTCCTCGCGCGGAGCGAAGCGAGCTCCGCCCACACCAGGTGGTGGTCCGAACACGGCACCGGCCGCATGGAGGCCGCCGGGACGCAGGAAACGTACGCCCGAGACACGTAAAGGCGGTCGACTCTAGACCATCCAACTCCAGGCCTCACCCAAGTAAAGGCGCTGGAGTCGGGATGGAGATTTCGCCAGACGTCCACCAAGTCGAAGGACCCGACCAGGTCCCTCAACTTCTCCATCGCCGTCATGCACTGCGGGGCACCGGAGCGGTCCCTCGCCTCGAGGGTGCAGTTAAAATCCCCCCCGAGGACAATGCAGTCGCCGACGTCGACGGAGCCAAGAAGAGCGGACACCTCTTCAAAGAAGCGCGTTTGCTGCGGGCCGGGATGAGGGGCGTACACGTTCACGAGATGGAGCGGCACGTCCCCCAGGCGAACCGTTACGTGCAGCAAGCGGCCTGGCACGGGCTCCTCGACCCCCAAGATCTCCGGCTGAAAATGCGGGCCCAGCAAGATGGCCACCCCACTAGAAATGGCGGTGAGGTGGCTCATGCGGACCTCTCCTTGCCATTCCAGGAGCCACGTGGCTTCGTCTCCCGGAACGGTGTGGGTTTCTTGCAGGAAGCACACCGCATATTTCCCCTCCCGCAGGAGCGAAAAATTGTCAAATCTACGGCGTGCCCCTCTGCCGCCGTTGATGTTGAGGCTGGCTATGGTTATCTTCATGGCAAAAGCATAGTGCAACCTCTACCTTAACCTATTGTGGGGGAGGGAGCGGAGTCTTTTGTTGAACTCCGCTCCCTCCGCAGCCCAGCGAGGAGTCCCTCGAGCTCGCGCAGCTCAAGGTGCTGCTCCTTTGTCAAGGGCCCGCCCGCGGCCAAGGTTTTAACGGCGGCGCGGACGGACCCCTTGATCAGCTCCGGCTCGGACCATTTTTCCAGGGCCAGTCGGGCTTGGTCGCGGCGACCCCGGCTCTGGGCCAAAAAGTCCCGGAGTTCCTTTGCAGGAACGAGGAGGGCCTCAGCGGCGGCCGCGAGCAGATCCACCGCCTCCCTGGCGGTGGTCTCTAGGTCTTCACCCGCGTCCCCCACCGAGTCCCCGTCCTCCTCCGGGAGGTGGCCGCCAGCAGCCGGCCCATCGACCGCACAAGGTACGGCAAATGAACCGGCCGCTCCAACCGGCCCTGGCACTGCCCCGATCCCACCCCCAGGATCGTCGGCAGAGGAGTCCCCACTGGGCTCTTTTAAAAATGGTGCCGGGTCGGGAAATGACAGCGGAAGGGGTTCCCCCTCCGCCCCAGGAACCGGAGAACAAGGAGAGACCCGGCCATAGGAAATCCCCAGGCCCTCCAAGTGCTCCAGCTCCAAAGTAAGGGGCGAGGGTGGGTGTTCCTCCCCCTCCCCGCTGCCACCCCCCGGCCCAGCATCTACAGTTTCATTAAAATCAATATCTTTTGTTTCTGCCGGGTCGAGCAACTCCCGGGGGAAGTTGGGTAATAGCTGGGCGGGCTCAGGTTCGGCCTTTTCGGCCTCGCCCGCCTCAGTCCCCGGGACGCCCGGCCCGGCGGCTACGCATTCCTCCGCGGTCCCCACGCCCCCCACGACAGGCAGATCTTCCACTCCATCCCCGGGAGGCAGAGGCTGGGCAGCCTCAACTGTCTCACCCTCCCCGGGGAAAGACTCCTCGCGCCTGCAGCGCAATTTGGGGGCGCTGGTGGGGGACGCGGGACACGCGGCGGGCACCGACTCCTCCGCGGAGGGATGTTGTTCCCTCTCCGCCTCATTGGGGCGGTGCCTCTTTTTGTTCCTGGGGGCGCGCGGAGTCAGGGAGACCTCCATGTCTGCCGAGGCCTCCCGCTCCGCCCCCCCCTTTTCCTTTTCTTGCCCGCGCCTGGGCCCCTCTGTGGTGGTATTCAAGGGCCCGGGCACGGGCTCGGGGCACCCCGCGCTCGCCGGTGACTGGGTTGGGCTGAGCGCGGTGGTCAGACTTTCCGGCGCACCGAGGGGACCCGCCTCTAGATGTTTCTCCTTCTTCCGCGCCTTCTTTCCGCTCGGACGCTCTCCCTCCCCCCCGCCGGAGGCCCTGAAAACAAAGGCCTCCGACGATGCCCGCGCACCCATGGCTCCCGGCACGCGGACGCAACTAGGGGGAGGGGTGGCGGCAGCGCCAGCCTTGGCCGCCTTCGGTGGTTTGGCGGCCTTGGAGGCGGGGCAGTTCTTGCGAACATGCCCCACCTCCCTGCAGGCATGGCACCGCACGCCGTCCGACGTCCAGAAGACGCGGTAGGCAGTCCCCTCGTGCACCACGTTAAAATCTCCCTCCGTCGTGTCCTCCCGCGCCAGCCGGACAAAGAGCTGGCGGCGGAAGGAGAACACGTGGCGCAGGCTGCTCTCCCTGAGGCCGAGCGGTATGGGGTTGATCCCTGACCTTACCTCCCCCAGTTGTTGTAGGTGAGGGAGGAGGAGCTCAGCGGAAACAAAGGGCGGGACGTTTGAAATGATGACCCTCTGCGCGGTGGCCTCGAGAGGATCCACCGGCAGGAACGTCCCGCCCACCGTGAGCCCCTTTTCAAGGGCCAGGGACACCGCCCGCTCCGACCCCAGGAAGAACACGGCCTTCCCAGACATCTTGGAGGCTGCGACAATGGCCGAGGGGCCGACTACCCCAGCCATCGCCCGCACGCACTCCTCAATGCTCATTGTGGGGTGAGTGTAGCTCTTGACCCCGTGTTTTCTAGTAATTAATCTAAATGGTGGCAGGGCAGCGGGTGGCGCAGGAGGTGCTGTGGAAGCGGTTGCCACCTGCGCATACGTCCTTGCTGGCCCTGCCACCGGCGTGGATGGGGTCGCCATCACGGGGTCCCTTTAAGGGCTACACCCACCCCAAAGTCACAGGCCTTAATGGTCTTTAATGGCCTCTTATGTTCACTGAGCAGAGGAGCCCTTAACGAGGCACCTCTCCCCTCGTTGACAATTGGGGAGAGGCCTTGCTCCCTCTGCTCAGTTGTCTTAATTGGGTTTTTTTTTTATTAATTTGGAAGGAAAGGGTTCTCAGAGAGAGAGGGGAGAAACAGAGGGTAACGGAGAAAGAGAGAGGGGGGTGGGAAGGGGGGGGGGCTGCGAGGGCAGGTCTCCCCTCGCAGCTGTGGGTGGGTGCACTCCCCAGATGGCAAAACACAAAAGTCTTTGGGGTGGTCTTCAGGTGGGGGGAGAAGATGTCTTCACCTGGGGTAGCTGGAGCCACCAGGCACTCCTAACGATCTTTAATTGGGTAATTAATAACAATCTTCAGCCTGGTAGCTCCAGCTATCCCAGGCTAGGCAAATGTGGGGGGGTGGGGGGGGTTCCAATTGTGGGGGGGGCCTAGTTGTAAGCACGGCCCCCACGCACACTACCACACACACACACACACCCCCCGCGATGTTCCGGCCCTCAGTGGTCTTCTTTCCTCCCCCCACCGATACAACAAAGTCTTTTTGGGAAATGCACCCACACCCACCTGTTGAAATGTAGAGTCTCCCTCCTTCCACACTGGATGGTTGTTGTGGTTTTTCCCCCTCTCTCCAACTCCTTGCAGAAATGATAAAGTTGTTTAAAGTTTTCTGCTTTCTCCTCCTCTCCCTCTGGATAAAGTTGGTGGTGAAACCCCTTCCTTCCTTCTCTTCCTGGCTGGTCTCAGGGCTCTACAGGCAGGAGCTCAAGTTGCAAGCTGCTTCCCTCACTGCTCACAGCTCCAACTGAGCAGGACACGCCTCTACTGCTTCACGATTGGTCCCTTGTGCATGAATCCCAAAAAGTTAGTTTGCAGGTGCAGCAGGTAATCAGGAAGGCGAATGGAATGTTGGCCTTCATTGCGAGAGGGATGGAGTACAAAAGCAGGGAGGTCCTGCTGTAACTGTACAGGGTAATGGTGAGGCCACACCTGGAGTACTGTGTGCAGTTTTGGTCACCTTCCTTAAGGAAGGACATACTAGCTTTGGAAGGGGTACAGAGACGATTCACTAGGCTGATTCCGGAGATGAGGGGGTTGCCTTATGATGATAGATTGGGTAGACTGGGTCTTTGCTCGTTGGAGTTCAGAAGGATGAGGGGTGATCTTATCGAAACATTTAAAATAATGAAAGGGATAGACAAGATAGAGGCAGAGAGGTTGTTTCCACTGGTCGAGGAGACTAGAACTAAGGAGCACAGCCTCAAAATACGAGGGGCCAATTTAAAACCGAATTGAGAAGGAATTTCTTTTCCCAGAGGGTTGTGAATCTGTGGAATTCTCTGTCCAAGGAAACAGTTGAGGCTAGCTCATTGAATGTATTCAAATCACAGATAGATAGATTTTTAACCAATAAGGGAATTAAGGGTTATGGGGAGCGGGCGGTAAGTGGAGCTGAGTCCACGGCCAGATCAGTCATGATCTTGTTGAATGGCGGAGCAGGCTCGAGGGGCTAGATGGCCTACTCCTGTTCCTAATTCTTATGTTCTTATGTAGTCTGCCTGTATAGACATTTCATCTTTGAGCTGCTGGAATGGCTTTATCTCTTCCTGCATTTCCACTGGGACACTGGACCAACTCCCGTGAAGCACACAGCTTTTGACTAGAGATAATAAGGGGTCCTGGCTTGTCCAGGTTTTGATCTGCCGGGCAGTGACGGGTGATTGCTCACTCTCAAATGCTTCCATAACCATGGCTAGATCTGCGGGTTGCGCTATTTCCACCCCCGTGGCAGTTTTCTGTACCTGGCCTGTAGCGGATGGCGTAGTTGTATGCGGACAACGTGAGCGCCCATCTCTGGATGTGGGCCAATGCATTGGTATTTATCCCTTTACTCTCGGAGAAGTGGGATATAGTGGCTTATGGTCAGTTTCCAATTCGAATTTTAGCCCAAACAGATATTGATGCATTTTCTTTACCCCATAGACACAGGCTAACGCTTCTTTCTCAATCATGCTATAGTCTCTCTCAGCCTTGGACAGACTCCTGGATGCATAAGCAACCGGTTGCAGTTTCCCAAAATCATTCGCTTGTTGCAACACACACCCGACGCCATATGACGACGCATCACATGCTAGTACCAAACGCTTACATGGATCATACAACACAAGCAACTTGTTTGAGCATAACAATTTTCTCACTTTTACAAAGGCATTTTCTTGGCTTTTGCCCCAAACCCATTCGTCCCCTTTTCGTAGTAAGACATGCAGTGGTTCTAGCAGTGTGCTGAGACCCGGTAAGAAGTTACCAAAGTAGTTCAGGAGTCCCAGAAATGACCGCAGCTCCGTCACATGTGGTCTCGGTGCGTTCTCGATTGCCTCCGCTTTCGTGTTGGTGGGCCTGATGCCGTCCGCCGCAATCCTCCTTCCCAGGAACTCCACTTCAGGCGCCAGGAAAACGCACTTTGAGCATTTTAACCTGAGCCCCACGTGGTTGAATCGGCTAAGAACCTCCTCCAGGTTCTGCAGATGCTGTGTTTCGACCTGTGACCAAGATGTCGTCCTGGAAGACCACGGTGTGCGGGACTGACTTCAGTAAACTTTCTATGTTTCTCTGGAATATCGCTGCCACTGATCGTATTCCAAATGGGCATCTGTTATAAACAAAAAGACCCTTGTGCATGTTGATGCAGGTGAGGGCCTTCGATGATTTCTCCAGTTCCTGCGTCATGTAGGCTGAAGTCAGATCCAGCTTCGTGAACATCTTTCCTCCCGCCAGCGTTGCAAAGAGGTCGTCGGCCTTTGGTAGTAGGGTATTGGTCCTGCAAGGAGAAACGATTGATAGTTACTTTGTAATCTCCACAGATTGTGACGGTGCCATCTCCCTTGAGGACTGGGAAGATAGGATTGGCCCACTCGTTGAACCCGATCGGGGAAATTGTGCCCTCTCTTTGCAGCCGGTCTAGCTCGATCTCTACTCTTTCTCTCATGATGTACGGTACTGCTCTCGCCTTGTGATGGATGGGTCACGCCCCCGGAATTAGATGGATCTGCACTTTTGCTCCTTGGAATTTCCCGATGCCTGGTTCGAACAGCGAAGGAAATTTGTTTAAGACCTGGGCACACGAAGTGTCGTCAGCAGGCGATAGCGCTCGGACATCGTCTCAGTTCTAGCGTATCTTTCCCAGCCAGCTCCTGCCGAGCAGCGTGGGACCATCACTGGTACCACCCAGAGTGGTAGCTTATGCACCACTCCATCGTAGGAGACCTTTACGGTAGCACTGGCGATTACAGGAATCAGTTCTTTCGTGTAAGTTCTTAGTTTCATGCGAACTGGAGTTAAGACTGGCCTTGAGGCCTTGTTGCACCACAACCTTTCAAAAGTCTTTTTGCCCATCATGGACTGGCTTGCGCCCGTGTCCAGCTCCATTGACACCAGGAGTCCATTTAGTTCAACATTCAGCATTATCGGGGGACAATTCGTGGTGAATATGTGCACCCCATGTACCTCTGCCTCCTTGATCTGAGGCTCTGGTTCGTTGTGATCCTCCATGGATCTGTCCTTCTCTGCAACATGGTGGTTTGCAGGTTTATTACTCGTTGGAGGTGCCCCATTGTTCCACAGCCCTTGCAAACGTACTCTTTGAATCGGTATGAATGGAAACGATGATCACCCCCGCAGCGCCAACAAGGTGTTAATGGCCTTGCATTCATCACCCTTGATGGTAGACTCAGACATCTGCGGACGTGTAGCTGCAGGTATGTGTGACCTGCCTTGTACGTTACGATTCGAAAACAACATCACTTTGTTCACAGTATTTGTAGCAGCACTTGTGGCAATGAACGCTTGGGCTATTGCTATGGCCTTACTCAAGGTTGGGGTCCATACAGTCAAAATTTTGCGAAGTATGGTTTCGTCGCCAGTGCCAAGTATGAAAAAGTCTCTGAGCAAGTGCTCCAAATGTCCTTCAAATTCGCAATGTCCTGCAAGGCATCTTAGCTCGGCGACATAACTCGCCACTTCCTGGCCTAAGACCTTTTGTAGGTGTAGAACCGGTACCTCACCATCAGAACGCTTTCCTTCGGGTTCAAATGCTCTCAGACCAATGTGCACAAATCGTCGTCGATTTCTCCGTGGGTTTCGCTGGAGTGAGCAGATTCTTCATGAGGCCATATATTGGTGCCCCACAGACGGTGAGGAGAATCGCCCTTCGTTTGGCAGCGCTCCCTTCCCCATCTAGCTCATTGGCCACGAAGTATTGGTCGAGTCGCTCCACAAAAGTTTCCAATCATCTCCCTCTGAGAATTTCTCCAGGATGCCCACTATTCTCTGCATCTTTGGGTTCGCTATCTGTATCTCGTCACCAGTTGTATATGGAGAAAGTGTCAGACTGAACACTGTGAGCTCAAAGTAAAGTGTGACCTTAGTCTTTTATTGCAAGTCTCCAGAGTGCCTCTCCAACCTGTGAAGCCTCCTTAAATACCCCTTAAAAAAGGGATTATGGGATCCCTTGGGACTCCACGGGATGAGCCCTCTGGTGGCTGTGCAGAGTAAATACAAGTTTGCATATATAACAGCTTAATTTGGACATAATTTGAAAATTAGATTACTAAGATTACTAAGAAAAGCAGATTAATTTTTTTTGAAAGCAGTTTGATCATTTTTAGGTGCCCAGTGGCCAAATTGCTATACTCTCACGATATATGCACCAATGTCAGTGTTCTCGATCAGGCCAACATCCCCAGCATCGAAGCACTGACCACACTCGACCAGCTTTGCTGGGCAGGCCACATCGTCCGCATGCCCAACACAAGACTCCCAAAGCAAGCGCTCTACTTGGAACTCCTACACGGCAAGCAAGCCCCAGCTGGGCAGAGGAAACGTTTCAAGGACACTCTCAAAGCTTCCCTGAAAAAGTGCAACATCCCCACCGACACCTGGGAATCCGTGGCCAAAGACCGCCATAAGTGGAGGAAGAGCATCCGGGAAGGCGCTGAGCACCTCAAGTCTCGTCGTCGAGAGCATGGAGAAAACAAGCGCAGACAGCGGAAAGAGCGTGCGGCAAACCCAGACTCCCCACCCACCCTTTCCTTCAATGGCTGTCTGTCCCACCTGTGACAGAGACCGTAATTCCCGTATTGGACTGTTCAGTCACCTGAGAACTCACTTTTAGAGTGGAAGCAAGTCTTCCTCGATTTCGAGGGACTGCCTATGATGATGATGATACCCTCACTATAAGATAACTGCTATTGCGTCACAGAGGCATGACATGCAGCCGTGATACTGTTAACATTGAAAAGTCATATCACAGTGCTATCTTCATAAGTAACATGTACTGTGGGTATTTATAAAACAGATATAAATATTTATTTTAATTTTAAAATGTACACAGCCTGTTTTGTTGTGCAGGTAATAATTATACTCAACACAAAGTCATTTTCCATAAAGCAAACATACATTTCCTATGAACCAAAATTTGATCTTGTGTACCACCAAGTAACTAAGATAACAGCTTCCAGGTATATAATGAGCTTTTTTTTACCATTGAGATATGCAGTGGAAATAATATGAAATACTACCCTACATTCCTGATCTTTCTGACCAATAGAAAACACCAACAATGACAGACTATTAGCTCCATCTAGACTAATACGTTGTGTTTATTTTTTAAATGTAAGATTATACAGAAACATGGCTCTAAATGCCATCTAGCCACCTTCTCACTGCCACGAGTCAGACCTCCAATCTCCAAGTGAACTATTGAACTGACAAACTGCTGCAGTGTAGATATCTCTGGCATGAAGTCTCTGAGCATATATCTCTGTCGTCTGAGGAAAAGAGTGTTTGAAGACCAGGCCCTCAAATCTACCACCAAGCTCATGGTCTACAGGGCTGTAGTAATACCCGCCTTCCTGTATGGATCTGAGGCATGGACAATGTACAGAAGGCACATCAAGTTGCTGGAGATACATCACCAACGATGTCTCCGCAAGATCCTGCAAATCCTCTGGGAGGACAGACGCACCAACATCAGTGTCTTCGAACAGGCTAACATCCCCAGCACTGAAGCACTGACCACACTCGATCAGCTTCACTGGGCAGGCCACATAGTTCGCATGCCAGATACGAGACTCCCTAAGCAAATGCTTTATGCGGAGCTCCTTCGTGGTAAATGAGCCAAAGGAGGACAGCGGAAACGTTATAAGGACACCCTCCAAGCCTCCCTGGTAAAGTGCAACATCACCACTGACACCTGGGAGACCCTGGCCGAAGACCACCCGTGCAGAAAATGCATCCGGGAGGGCGTTGAGCTCTTCGAGTCTCAACGCAAAGAGCATGAAGAGGCCAAGCGCAGGCAGCGGAAGGAGCGCGCGGCAAACCAGCCCCACCGACCTCTTCCCTCGATGAATGTCTGTCCCACCTGTAACAGGGTCTGTGGCTCTCGTATCGGACTGTTCAGCCATCAAAGAACTCACTTTGGGAGTGGAAGCAAGTCTTCCTCGATTCCAAGGGACTGCCTATGATAATGATCTCTGCGAGGAGGTCTCTGAACATATATTGCCCAATCAAATCAGACTTCAAAGACTCAGTGGGTCATCAGAAATAATACCCGTCTGTCTTCGTGGGAGACTCTCTGATGGGACAGCAATCGCAAACAAGTTCATGCCTACTAGCTAGTGTTCTATAACACCTGTCTTGTAGGAACCATTAGCTGTGGTCCTCCAACACCTCCAATAGAAAATTCTCATCCTCATGTTTAAATCTCTTCGTGGGCTGTCTCTATACCCTCCAGAAGGGTGAGGAATACAGTGTTAACTCTTAAACAGTGAATCATTATGACACAGCAATCTCCAGTTATTGTGAAGCAAGAAAAGCAAATTCCCTCTAAACCTGTAAAATATGTATATCATTGCCCTCTCGTGACTGGGAAATGTGAACATATAGGATTGTTCTTGTTTTCACACGTGTAATGGATGATTTAATTTGTTGGGAACGGAGTAGAAATGAAAACGTAGCTCTGTATAAAACAGACATTCATTCTACATTTGGTTTATAAAATTCATGTTAGGGGAGACGGGAGTGTGCAATATTAATCCAGGCAAGTGGGCAATCTTCTCAAACAGTTCAGGTTAAGATGACCAAGGTTTGGCATTGACGTCTTCATTGATGATCACAGTTGGAATATTCCACCTTCCCAAACTGGGGCGATGCTTTGAAATCAGAGGTTAAAAAGTAAAGTAAAATTACCCACAAAAATCTAGTAAAATAACACTGCAGAGGTCACATTCCAGGTTTCAAGCAAAACTGTGCAGTGGTGGCCTGATCGAGTACATTTGCCACACAGCTGCTCTAAGGCGTAAAATTACCCTCTTTACCAAACTCCAGGAAAGTTCCCTGGCTTTCTCCAGAATTATTCGTCCCCCGCTAAGGAAACCACATTCTCAGAAGTTGCACGTTTCGAAGCCTTGTTCTCTGACCTTGTTGGCGGTTGTTAATTATGTAGAAAACAGGCACTCTTGTTATTTTTTTATATCGAACTCGGAAATTAGCCCCCCAAGTTTGTGGAAATTCATTTCGAACGCTCTTCATCACAACTTAGTACCAGCGGCAACCTGAGACACCTTCTGCTCACAGTGCTCTTGTCAAAGTTAATGAGCGAACACCACAAAGAGCAGGAACACCACGACAGATCCCTGTGGGACCATATCAAATGCTGCCGCACAATTCAGATAATTGACATTGGAGACTGTTCTCTTCATGTGCCAGAACAGTTTTCTATTCAATTTGCAGCCTCTTCCCTTAATCTATTGAGCTTCCAGTTTGGCTTTAAATCTTTTTTGAAAGACTTTGTTAAGTGCACCCTGTAAGTCAAAATGTATAATATTTTTCTATCTTTTGCCCTGTTGACATAGTTACATCCTCCAGAGATGCCGATAATCTTGTTCAGCGCAACTCACTTTTTGTGAACTCATATTGCCTTGCATTCTTTGATCGGTAATCCTGAATTACTGCTCACCAGCATTGTTTCCACAATGAATGCCGAGCTGATCGGTCTACTTTTACCAGTGTCATTCCCTTGTTCCTTCTTGAAGACCGAAATCACATTTCAGTGTTAGACTTCAGGATTCTTGCATTCTTTGATCGGTAATTACTGCTCACCAGCATGGTTTCCACAATGAAATGCCACAATCAAAGTGAGGTCACTGGAGCTTAGAGGATCTGTGAGGGAATCCCAAGGGATCTGCAAAATCATCACATTTCTTTCTGTCTGAGGCCGATCACGCCAAACATCACAGGCACAATGGGAGTAATTTTCAACGGACCACCAACTGTAGTGCTGAAGACCTGTGCACCAGGCAAGCTATTGCACTCGCACCCCTCCCTGACAATGTGGAAATTCATTCACGGTATGCCTTTTAGCTCGTCCACTTGGCCGCTAGGGGCACCGACCCAATCAACGGGAACAGGCATTAGTCCACCCGGCCGCTGGGGAGCGCGGCTCTCAAAATGTGCAATACATGGTAACGAGACTTCCCGGCCGGCAGGCGGCGCTGCACTCCTCCTCCGGTGTACATTGGTCCTCCCGGCCGACAGGCGGCGCTGCACTCCTCCTCCAGTGTACATTGGTCCTCCCGGCCGACAGGTGGCGCGGCACTCCTCTAGTGTATTGGATAGATTGGTCCTCCCGGCCGGCAGGCGGCGCTGTTCTCCACTGCTAGTGCGGATGGGTCCTCCCGGCCGGCAGGCGGCGCTGTTCTCCACTGCTAGTGCGGATGGGTCCTCCCGGCCGGCAGGCGGCGCTGCGCCCGTTGCCCCCGCTTGAAGCTGCGGGGAGAGCGTTTCGTTTCCTGCAGTTGGATTCCACATCCGGGAGCAGAGTCAGGGACTCGATGTGCTTTTCGAGACCGACAATGCGCGCATTCGGGTGAGGAACTGACTGACGGGGGGCCGCCAGAGTCACCGAGGGCCTTCACTGTCCCGAGGCGGGCCCGGTGTGAGCGGAGCGGTGGAAAGTTGGAGGCAGAGCAGGGAAATAGAGAAATACACTGCAGAGAGAGGGAGGGAAACAGGCAGCAAGGAGAGGGAGAAGGCACCAGGAAAAGGGAGAATAACAAACTGCAGATAGTTGCAGGATCAGAGAAAGGGGAGCGAGAGAGAAGGAACCCTCCCCAAACATCAGGCAAAAAGGGAGATCAACAGGGACTGGAGAGAGACAGCAGGGGAAGGGGCATAGAGAGAAACGGAGATCAGGAGAAATAGCACAAACAGGAGAAATAGAAACATAGCAGAGAAAGAGAGAGAGAGGCACCAGGAGAAGATATAAAACCGAAAGGGGCAGAGAGAAATACAGAACGGAGAGGAGGAGGAGGAGGAGGAGAGAGAGAGAGAGAGGAAGGAGGAGGGAGGAGGAGGAGGAGGAGGAGGAGGAGAGAGAAAGGAAGGAGAGGGAGAGAGAGAGAGAAAACAAACCAGTAAAGGAGAGAGGTAAACACGGGGATTATCAGAAACCGCTGAGAAACAAAGGAAGGGAGGAGAGAATGTAGATTGTAGAGAGGGAATGAATATTTCAGAAACTGCAGAGAGAGAACTAGACATCCAGGGAAAGTAGGAACATAACAAACTGGATAGGAAGAAAATACTAAAAACTTGATAGTGGTAGAACAGCAGAAACTGGAGAGAGAAACGCATCTAGGGAAAGAGGGAAATAAATATTGTAGAAACTGCAGAGAAACAGAAAGAAGGGAAGAGCGAACAAAATACAGAAATTGCAGAGGGTAAAGAAAACTTCAGAAAGGACAATAGAACATAGTGCAGAAACTTTAGAGGCAAATAAATAGGAGAAATAGAGATAGAAAGACACCCAGTGAAAGGAAGGGAGAAACCAGAGAGAGAAAATAGAGACTGGAGAGACAGAAAAAGAGGAAGAGAAACTGTTAGAATACAGTAGGTGGATGGATGGAATTTAATATAAAGTGGCGAATGAACCAACACAGAAATCTGAACAAGAGGGAATAAATATGTGGAGAGGGGGAAGAGCATAAAGTACCAGCAGAAAGACAATTTAAACAGAAAATACTGTAAATGCATAGAAATCAGTGAATAGAGACAGAATCAGTCATAAAACAGCCTGAAATCAAAGGGGGTAAAAAAAGGAGTCAGATATGCTGTGTTCTACACTGATCATGTAGAACACAGCAAGTCAGAACGGAAGACAAATTGAAAGGGAGGAGTGGTAATACACACGATAAAGAGGTTAGGAAGACTGCACTCGGTTACACTTGCAGCTTGGGGGCAGATAGTCACTGGAGCAGTGGAGAGAAAAGGTTACGGTGAAATAGAAATTGGAAAAAAACCTGAAATTTGTAGAGAGAAATATTGCTTCCAGCATGGGAAGGAAGAAGAAATCGCTGCACGATTATGCAGCTGAATTCTGTGACCTGTCAGTGAAGAGGCACATTGTCGAGAAGAAGGAAGGAGGGGAGATTCGGGATCTGGTGGAGATTTTGTACTGTAAATCCTGTGAGATCCCAATGAGCGTTCGGAGGGACCGCATTTTAGAGCATCTGGCGTCAGCCAGGCACTACCGCAACAAACGGTTGGAGAAGCATACCTCAGCCAGGCTTCATGCAACCACATTACTCATGTAAGTGAAACAAATTGCTTTGAGAGATTGTGCAGAGTGCCACTGCTTGACAAGGGCAGTGACCTATCCCTCCATTGTACATGCGCACCTCGGCAATGCTATGAGGTGCGATGATATAACCAGGCTGGTTTGAAATGTGTGCCGTGTTTAAACTGTAATAATTACTATTAAATAATCCGCGAGTGGATTGTGCAGTGCCTCAATGGGCAGTGCATGGCGTAGTACTGAAACAGACCAGGAAGCTCCTCACTTTCATCCCTGTGTGACTTGAGCTGGGTGGTGGCAGGAGTGTTACAGTTAGCCCTGACCCACCTGGGCTGAAAGTAGGTGTTGAGTGCAGGACAGGATTTGAGGGTCAACTGTGATATCCTCCCCCCACCATGGTCAAATACTCTGCTGGTGTTCGCTGTCTCGTCTCTCTCGTGAATGACCAGTTAGACGAGCTATGGAAGGGTTACTGACACTTTAGCCCTTTTCCCAGCAAAGATCAGCACCTTAAGGTGGGGAATGGAGAAAAATTAGCTCAGAAAGGTGACATGGGAGAGGTTTGAATGCGGCGTGATAGTGTTGGTAAAGAAGAGCAGCCACAACACTTAACACAGACAGGAGGCAGCTGACCACTGATTCCCTCACAGTGCTCTGTTTTGGTACTCTCGTTCTCTTACACACATTCTCACTCACTCTCATTCTATCAGATGGGGAGAATGCTTCCCTTAGTCCTTACCATGAATCGTTGCAGTTTCTGCAACTGTTGCTCTGTTTAAGAATTCTGTTTGTGGGGAGAACAAATTCAATACCGAGTACTCGGGCACAGCCCATCAGACTACTATGGTACCATGATGTCCATGCAGCTCCCTTTCAATTGTAGCTATGTTGAGGTAGAACTTTGAAGTGAGAAAGTCGGTTCCTTGGATAGTCTAATGGATACAAGCACCACCTGGTTGGCCAGAACATGTACTCTTCTTCCCATAGTGTCATATTTAATATCCATCTGAGCCAGCAAGTGAGACTTCAGTTTAACAACTCATCCAAAGACAGCACCTCTGACAATTCAGCACTCCCTCAGTACTGTAATGAAGTGCCAGCCCTAAGTTATGTGCTCAAATATTGAACCCGCAACCTTCTAACATCAGCTGAGAGCAATAATGATTTCCACTGATAAATTCCCAGATTTTGTTTCGGGTGGCGAATTGGTTTAAAAAAAAAATTCATTCTATATTCATTCCTAGTTAAATATGGACTAAGAGCAGCATTGCACACACACAGTTGCCAAACTGATAGTCCCCTGAAGACTGAGGTCATCGATCAAAGGCCGACTCGAGTCACACACTAAAAGCAAGATCACAATTGTTTTTCCGTGCATAATCTCCAACAACGTTTATTACCCCACCATCATAGTGGTTGGTAAGTGGCTCCAGCCATAACAATATACAATTTTACAAAAATCTACGGTGAACAGAGCCTCTTAACAATGTTGTCCATGAACTGTGTAACTACTTACGGGTTGTCATTTAGAAAGTAAGAAAGACTTGCATTTATATAGCGCCTTTCTGAGCCTCATGGTGTCCCAAAGAGCTATACAACCAATGAAGTACTTTTGAAGTGTAGTCACTGTTGTAATGTAGGAAACGCAGCAGCCAATTTGCATACAGCAATCTCCCACTTTTTTTGTGATGTTGATTGAGGGATAAATATTGGCCAGAACACCGGGGATAACTCCCCTGCTCTTCTTCCAAATAGTGCCGTGGGATCTGTTACGTCCACCTGAGGAGCGACAATTGGAAGAAAATGTCCACTTTTGACCTTCACGAATCTCCTGGTCACCACAGGAACCCATATTGTGTAGTAACATGTTGACATTGAATGCGCCCAGTTCCATTACATATGAAATGAGATATCTGGCTTAATAAACAAATGACTGAAAGTGAATTGGTTTAATTTGTTCCCAGAGTCTTGCAGAACAGGTTCTGGGGCTGTATTGATAGGATCTGTGTATTTTGCTTTTCCCGTTCCATACCCATTTGTGCTGACTTAATCCAAGACAATGATCAATTTGTGTTGATTCAGTTTCTTTTTATTACATTAGTTGATTCTGTCTGGCATAGGCCTGGTTTTGAGATGTACAGAGTGTTCCTTTCAGTGTCCTCAGCCGCTCAGTTGACACTGATTTCAGGGTTCAGTTAACACAGCGGAGCTGTTTGATATTGGGGCCAGTAGAAGTTTGCATCATAGGAACCGGAGTAGGCCATTCAGCCCCTCAAATCTACTCTGCTTTCAGTTAAATAATAGTTGATCTGCACCTCAGTTCCAGATTCCTGCCTTTGCTCCGTATCCCTTGCTACCCATTCCGAATTAAAATATCTACAGGACCATGATGTCCACTTCTCGGCACTACACTTTAGGAAGCACGTCAAGACCTTTGAGAGGGTGCAGAGGAGATATGCCAGAATGGTACAAAAGATGTGGGGCTGCAGTCATGTGGAAAGACTAGAGACATTGAACAAATATTTTGTATCAGCCTTCATGGTAGAAGACACTAAAAATATCCCAATAGTGTATAATCAAGGGGCTATAGAGAGGGAGGACTATATAACTAAAGAAGTAGTACTAGATAAAATAATGGGACTAAAGGTGGACCAATCCCCTGGACCTGATGGCTTACATCCGAGGATCTTAAAGGAAGTGGCTGCAAAGATAGTGGATGCATTGGTTGTAATCTACCAAAATTCTCTGGATTCTGGGGAGGTCCCAACTGATTGGAAAACCGCAAATATAATGCCCCTATTTAAAAAAAAAGAGGCAAACAAAAAGCAGGAAACTATCGGCCAATTAGCCTAACATCCCTCGTTGGGAAAATGCTGGAGTCCATTATTAAGGAAGCAGTAGCAGGACATTGGAAAAGCATAATTCAATCAAGCAGAGCCAGCATGGTTTTATGAAAGGGAAATCACGTTTGACAAATTTGCTGGAGTTCTTTTGAGGATGTAACAAGCAGGGTGGATAAGGGGGAACCAGTGGATGTGGTGTGTATTTGGATTTCCAAAAGGCATTCGATAAAATGCCACATAAAAGGTTACTGCACAAGGTAAAAGTTCACGAGGTTGGGGGTAATATATTCGCATGGATAGAGGATTGGCGAACTAACAGAAAACAGAGTCGGGATAAATCGGTCATTTTCTGGTTGGCAAACAGTAACTAGTGGGGTGCGCAGGGATCGGTGCTGGGGCCTCAACTATTTACAATCTATATTAATGACTTGGATGAAGGGACCTAGGGAAATGTAGCCAAGTTTGCTGATGATACAAAGATGGATGGGAAAGCAAATTGTGAGGAGGACACACAATCTGCAAAGGAATATAGACAGGCTAAGTGAGTGGGCAAAAATTTGGCAGATGGAGTATAATGTGGAAAATATGAGGTTATTCACTTTGGCAGAAAAAATAGAAAAGCAAATCATAATTTAAATGGAGACAAATTGCAAAGTGCTGCAGTACAGTGGGACCTGGGGGTCCTTGTGCATGAAACACAAAAAGTTAGTATGCAGGTACAGCAAGTAATCAGGAAGGCAAATGGAATGTTGGCCTTTATTACAAGGGGGATAGAGTATAAAAGCAGAGAAGCCCTACTACAACTGTACAGGGTATTGGTGAGGCCACACCTGGAGTACTGCATATAGTTTTGGTCTTTGTATTTAAGGAAGGATATACTTGCATTGGAGGCTGTTCAGAGAAGGTTCACGAGGTTGATTCCGGAGATGAGGGTGTTGACGTATGAAGATAAGTTGGGCCTATACTCATTGGAGTTCAGAAGAATGAGAGGTGATCTTATCGAAACATATAAGATAATGAGGGGGCTCAACAAGGTGGATGCAGAGAGTATATTTCCACTCATAGGGGATACTAAAACTAGGGGACATAGTCTCGGAATAAGGGGCCGCCCATTTAAAACTGAGATGAGGAGGAATTCCTTCTGAAGGTTGTAAATTTGTGGAATTCTCTGCCCCAGGAAGCTGTGGAGGCTGGGTCATTGAATATATTTAAGGCGTTGATAGACAGATTTTTGAGCGATAAGGGAATAAAGGGTTATGGGGAGCGGGCAGGGAAGTGGAGCTGAGTCCATGATCAGATCTGCCATGATCTTATTAAATGGTGGAGCAGGCTCAAGGGGCCAAAAGGCCTACTCCTGCTCCTATTTCTTATGTTTCGAGAAGCTGGGATTGCTCTCCTTAGAGCTGAGAAGGTTAAGGGGAATGTCAGAGGTGTTCAAAGTCGTGAAAGGTTTTGATAGAGTAAATAAGGAGAAACTGTTTCCAATGGCAAAAGGTTAACCAGAGGACACGATTTAAGGTAATTGGCAAAAGAACCAGAGGCCCAGGTAAGACATTTGAGTTATTATGATCCGAAATGCTCTCCCCGAAAGGGTGGTGGAAGCAGATGCAATAGTACTTGAACAGGAAAAATTTGCAGGGCTATGGGGAAAGAGCGGGGGAGCTGGACTAATTGGATAGCTCTTTCAAAGAGCTGGCACCAGCACAGTGGACCGAATGGCTGCCTTCACCCAATGTCCTAATGTTGGGTGTTTAAAAAAATAAAACCGCGTCTTGGAATCTCTTCAAAGCTGAATTGTGTGACCGGAGGTGGTGACCAACGTTCCCTCTGGCCGCGCAGCTCTCTGCTGGTCCCGTACAGCCCAGGACCGGCTATTCTAATGTTACATTTCGTGCATGCATGAACTCTGAAATTGGCACACCCAAAAATGTTATGGGGAAAATTGGTGGTGATCTGATCCCTTGTTATTTCTCCTGCATCTACCCTTTCTGCCCATCTACTCCTTTCTCTCATCCTTATAATCACTCTCTCTAACATTGTTTGCCTTACGTCTTCCCTTTCTCCTACAATCGTTGTGCTTTTAAGTAGACATTACTTCGGGATTTACCACGTCTTCTCTTCAACCTTGATGGTATCCTGGATTATGGGCCTGGGATGTTAACCTACTTTTTTCCAACTTATTACAAATTATTCTAATAACCACTTGAGCTTCACTCCCGTGTTTGATTTAAACCCTGCGAGTGGGTAACGGACCTGAGGCAGGGGCAGACTGCACCCTCATTTGAAGGCCTGATCTAGAGTGTTTGTATGAGCCACATTGAGTTGCACCTGTAAGAGACCGGAACGCTGCACCCTTTCCCCAGAAGGGGAGGTGAGTCTCTGCCAAGTGTGAAAGAACTAGCTATTAAAAAGTTTCACTCGCTGACAAGGGGGCGTTCAGCCCTGGCGGAGAACGTCCATTTCCGTTGATTTGTGTTTTGGAGCCCTGCTTCCCTCCCCCGTGGTTTTATTCTGTTCCACGGATCCGCTGTGGGAGGTATAAATTACAGTCATTGGCTTTCAAAGTGAAGTATTTCTGTGATGCTGGGCCTGGGTAAAGCATGGCGGTTGTTAACCTCACTCTAGTTCAGTTGCTGAGGGGGCCACAGATGCATAGTTTACGTGGGCTGGTTTAATCCCAGTTGTGAAGCAGCTAGTGAAAAGTATGTGTGTGTTTATAAAATATGTGTTTTTTTGGCCGGAACGGTTTATGATGTTTCCAAAATAGTTGTTTCGGGCTTTGGAGAGTGCTAAAAATTGATTTTCTCGTACATCCTTTCTGAAATTGCTGTGTCTGAGATGTGACTCTTTAATTGGTTTTGTTTTATTTATTGAGCATTTTTTATAGCTGAAAATCTCCCCACTCTTTTCAATTTACGTTTTTTTTTAAACCCCCCTTTGTCCTGAAGGTACCGACTCGTGCTGGGTACAGTTTCACAGTAATGGGTCGATCTCCGATACCTTGCCCAAGTGACCCGCTCTTCACTGGCCCAAATTTCCCCAACCCCCTTTTTCCGGCGCACTCTCCCAAGATGCGTCGACTTTGTGCACTCAAAACGGCGCCAAAAAACGTACTAACAATTCTGGCCGCTCTGCTGTGTGTCCTGGGTCCTGGCGCGGTGTTCCTCGTGGAGTGGGAGGGGGGGGGCGGAGCTACAGCCCTGCGCTGAAAACAGTGCCGGCAGCTGTCTGCATGCGCAGTAGCTCCTCCCATGAAGGTGATGATGATGCCTGCAGCGTGGGACCCAACGCGTCCCGCCCCTATCCCGGGCCGAGTGGTCTGCCGCACAGGCCAGCCGCTGTCTTCCTGCGCTGAAGGCTACAAGAAGCAGGTTGGTGTGGGGAAGAGTTTTGATCGGGGGGGGGAGGAGGAGGAGGAGAGAAAGAGAGTTTTGATGGGGGGCGGGGGGGGGAAGAGAGAGAGAGTGTTTTGATTGGGGGAGAGGAAAGAGTTTTGATCGGGGGGTGGGTTGGGGGGGGGGGGAGAAAGAATCTTCAAAGATTTTCCAGTACTTTAATATCTAGCTATCTTTACTAAAAATTCCCTATCTGCAGTATCTTACAGCTCATCCACTACTGCATAGAATTCTAAAATATTATCAGAGTCACACTACGCAATGCTGAACACCAAAATTTAAGTTTACATTTTGACATGTTTTTTTGTTAAGTCTAACGTTTTAAATTTCTAAACCTAGTCAGGTCAAAATCCAATGTGGTGTGATGCTGCACACGAATCCATTTGGTGAGAGCATTGGTGTCTTGATTTATTATTTACAAAGAAAACCCTCTCCTTGCTTAAGTGGCCCCTATACTTCAGCCTTCATTGCAAGATTATTTTTAGTCTTGTAAAAACCCCATACTCAGTTTAGTCAGGCTGATAGCACCTACACCCTGTCCAGTCTCACTGCTTGGGATTTAAAAAAAAAACTAGCATTCCTATCATAACACTGTTATTTGGAGGCTAATTGCGCTGGTTTCACAACTCTCCGCAAAGGTTTTCTTTGCGGCCACAAGTGGCCACATACGCTGGCCTAAGTTAGTTTGGAGCAACTATTAGCTGGCCAAACTGGCTTAAATGGCCAAAACAGGCGTAAGTGGCTGGTAATGCCCCCTTTTGGGGGAAAAAAACAAAACTTAAAAAAAATCCTAACTAACGGTCGCAAATTCAATGTGCAGAATGGGGATTTTTTAAGATACTCAAAAAAAAAATCACGTTGCTCCAAAAAAACCAGAGCAACTCCTGGCCAAATTTGGGCCCATGTGCGTGCTTGGACAGTGAGTGTCTGCAGCATGGCGGGGACATCAAAACTGAGCCTGATCCCGGCACTCTCACGCCTGCCTTTTCAGCAGTGGGCTTGCTGGTTTCAGTAATGAGAGAGGGCCATGTCTCATTTCCTCCTCACTCAATGGCACTGAGGTTAATTGTAGCACTGCTGTCAATGCCCCGTCTGAGCTAGCTCTGCAGCTGCCATTCTCCTGGTCAGTGTGACTTGTCTATGTTGCTCAATGCAAGTGCTCACTGAGCCATTTAGGGATCTCCAGTTTTTAAAGATTAATTGAAGTCTGCGATTACAGTAAGTGGTGTTGGAGGATGGTGACTCCTTTACCATCAATTCTCTTTCCCTCTTTGGCTTTCCTCCCCAGAGACTTCTCTTACACGATGACCCACAGACTACTGGCACTCCCTGCCCCCGGCACTCCTCCGAGTGATGACCTGAATGGCATTGCACCTGCCAGATGTTCACTCTAACTTGCAGAACAAACATCGAGAGTTCCGTCCAATCTGTGTAAATTCAGTATCAAATTGAGTGATGATTACGTATTAATTACTGTTTTTCCTCCTTGTAAGAAAGCCTAATTTTAGGCCTCTTTTCTTGCTTGGTTAGACATCATTTAGTTACAGTAATAGTTTATTCTTGAGAAGTAATACTAAGTTCGATATATGCAAGTATCTAAGCAGTAATTAACACAACGGAGCACAAAATGATATTTCCCTGTCCGATTTGAGTAGAGGTCGTAACTGTGGATGCCTGTTGCTGCTGCTTGTCTCTGACTGTCTTCTTCACCTGGTGATCACCTCTACGGTCACAAACGCCAAATTTCCCTAAGTCATACCCTAAAAAGCAGAACTGCGGCAAAATACCATCCAATAGGGTATTTCCCCAGTACTCCCCTTGTTCTACCAAATAATATAAATGGCACACACTAGTCCAGATACAGACAGTGCAGAGTTGTCCCCCCACCCCGTCTTCAACCCCCCCCCCCATCTTTCTTTTAGCCTTGACATAATGTTATTGTGTTCATACAGATGATGACTCACTATACATTTTAAAGAATAAAACTATACACTAATAAAACTTGTACTAAACTGCAATCGAGCAAAGCTTAATATTGAAAGGAACAAAAGAGATTAATTTCTAACATCCTCTCCAGGCCTCTTCCTTTGTCCATCCTCTCCTGCAGCTGGTAACTGAAGCTGGAGTTTGTCCTGCATGAAGTACTGTCATGCAGTACTTCACCCAAGTGACTATCCTGCAATTGTCGGGACAGAGAGTACCAGGCTACCAGACCATGTAAGCTATTGTTGCAGAGCCGGACATACCTTGGAGATGGACATGTTCCAGCAGGAGTTACCTGCTACTGATTGGTAATACTTGCTGATTTATTCTTTTGCCCCTTGCTCACCCAGGGCAGCTGTTATTAGCGATAATTTCACTCCACGACTCCAGCTGAGGTTCACTAGCTTGCCACACCCTGTGCATTGAATCCAAGACCCTCCTGGTCTGTGGCCGAGTGCGATCCAAAAATATGAGTCTTCTAATACAGAGCTCTTGTTGTCTTAGTGTTTCCCCCCGCCCCATTCTCTCTTCTCCTTCACTTGTTTCCTTTTAGCTGGTGTGCCTTGCCTGATCTAAATAGCTATTCCTGTATTAGATTTGGAAGTGAATGTTGGCAAGGTGTTTGACTGATGGGCATCACAGCAGAGCACGATCCTGTCCACGTACACACTTCCAGAAGTTACTGGGTTGCAATCATGAGTGGCAACCCTGGCCCATTTCCCCCTGGCCCAATTCAGGGATGCTGAGGCCAATTGTAGAGCTCTGACCAGAGGTCGCCGACCTGAAATGTTAACTGTTTCTCTCACCACAGATGCTGCCTGATTTTGAGCTTTTTCTGTTTATATTATAGCGCTCTGACCGTTGACCTGGCTGAGATTATATAACTCGGCGTAGACTAGCTATTAAACCTGGGCTCGATGTGGTCAGCCACTCATTGACTAAATGACGAGTCCTTCAAGAGCTGCAGATTAGAGTGATTTTTCTTGGTGCTTTATTTGTAGAGCACATGAAGAATGGGGCTCAAGTGGAGACCTGGGACATGAGAACACGTCTTCTTTTAATAGGTCCCTTTTGGGCTCATTGGAGGGGGAAAGTAGTCCTGCATTGCCTGTTGCCCTGGATACTGTTGGAGGCATGGAAATTACCTGCTGTATTTTAATGGTATGCCAGCTATACGACACTCCTGCCACCAGCACACACACATTGTTGTACGGCATTTACCGTCGGTCACACTTTGGACCTCAGAATTCAATTTCGGGTATCACACTTGTATATATGCAAATTTCTTCTTTCTTCCATTTCCCCACTCCAGAGCCCTTGTAACAGTGTAAAATCCGGCTCAGCCATGAGCAATGCCAAAGGACATCCACTAGTTAGTGGAAGAGCCATGTGTTTAAAAAGTATCATCCCAGGAGGGGGAAAGAAAATGTTTTAAAGCTTGCATTAATAAGATATGGGTGAGGACATACCACGGGTCCACTATAGTTTGAGGTTTTAAAAACCGCATCTTGCAAAATGATTACGCTGGTTGGAAAAGCAAGCCGGATGTAATGCTTTGAGAGTGCAAATGCTGAGAATCATAAACTGTGCAACACCATGGTCCGGATTGATGCAATTTGCAGTGAGATGACACGGGTAGCAGTAGCAACCGTCGGTATAAATGCCTATCAGCTCGGCTTGAAAGATCATTAAATTATAAAGCCCTCAGGAGCTGTCTTTGGTGGCTGAAAGATCAAATCGGAGTTTTGACCGTCCATTTATTGGGAAATGAATTGCATAAGATTTGCAGCAGAGAAACAGGCCATTTGGCCCATGCGGGTGTTTATGCTCCACACGAGCCTCCTCCCACTTCATCTTGCACTATCACCTTATCCTTTTGTTCCTGTTTTCCTTCATGTATTTATCTCATCATCATCATAGGCAGTCCCTTGGAATCGAGGAAAACTTGCTTCCACTCTAAAAATGAGTCCTTAGGTGGCTGAACAGTGCAATATCTATCTTCCCCTTAAATGCATCAATGAAAGCAATTCCACATTTTTATCTCCTGCGTGTATAGAATAAGAGTTTGATCCACAATTACAATATAACATTTACACTAATACATTTGATTGTTTTTGCTTTAAATCTCTGTGCCTTGGTTTTGCTTCATGACTATTCTGTGTCTCTGCTGCCTTTCTTCGCAACTTGCATTTCTAGAGTGCTCATGTATAGAAGACATTTCAAAGTACTGTACAGAGTGGTGAGAAAGGTGGATGCTGAACTGCAGAGTAAAATAGGAAAGCAGATAGATTGCAGTTACAGTTGGAGATGGAGTGCTTGTCCCTGTTTGTCACTATTTTCATTTTATTCCTTTGCTTTCATGGTGTTTCTCTTTAACCTCTCTCAGGATGCCTCTTTTTCACTTATTTAACCAATCCCTCACCAGTGTTTGCAACATCAAGATTATTTGAGATTCTTGGAAAATGTAGGGAGCCTTTACGTGTTACTGAGAACGTTGCTGGCTTGTCGGCTGGGGGATGGGGAAGGTGTGGCTGTTGTACTGTTGCTGCTTTGTGGGTTCAGAAATGAGAGTAAACAATATCTATTATAAAACAACTTCCATTTCTATAGCACCTCTGTGCCAGCTGTGGCTCAGTTCGTAGCACTCTTGCCTCTGGGTCAGAAGGTTGTGGGTCCAAGTCCCACTCCAGAGACTTGAGCACTAAAATCTAGGCTGACACTCCAGTGCAGTTCTGAGGGAGTGCTGCACTGTTAGCGGTGCCATCTTTTGGATGAGATGTTAACCCTCTCAGGCAGATGTAAAAGATCCCATGGCACTATTTCGAAGAAGAGCAGGGGAATTCTCCCCAGTGTCCTGGCCAATATTTATCCCTCAATCAACATCACTAAAACAGATTGTCTGGTTATTACATTGCTGTGTGCAATTTGGCTGCTGCGTTTCCTACATTACAAAAGTGACTACATTTCGAAAAGTACTTAATTGGCTGTAAAGCGCTTTGGAACTTCCAGTGGTCATGGAAGGCGCTATATAAATGTAAGTCTTTAACGTAGTAAAAACACTTTACTGGAGCATTATCAGGCAACATTTGACACCAAGCCACATAAATTCTAATTTTAACTTAATTTATAATTATTGTAAACATTATTTAATTTTGTTTAATTATAATTCATCTTTATTATACTGATTTTACTATTGGATACTCATTGTATTATTTACAATGTAATTAGAATTTCTTTTTTTTAGTTTTTTCACCTGCGTGTGCGCATTTTGGCTTCAGACCCAAGCCTTTTACCTCTTGCGCTTTTTCTCTCTTTCCCTCCCTTGTCAATATCTAACATGTTGTAAGATGGTTAAGAAGCACCTTGGGACGTTTTACTACATTAAAGGTGCTATATAAATAAAAGTTATTATTATAAAGAAATATTGGGGCAGGTGGCCAAAGGAGCGTCTTAAAGGAGGAGAGCGAGGCGGAGGGGTAGGAAGGGAATTACAGAGCTTGGGGTCTAGGCAGCTGAAAGCATGGCTGCCAGTGGTAGAGCGATGAAAATTGGGGATGCACCAGAAGCCAGAAATGGAGGAGATAAGTGAATTGTCATTGGTCCACACAATATTCAATAAGAAAAAGTTGGATGAAAAAGCTTGTTGTACCTTACCTATTAGAGACAATTTATAAAATGTGTTACAGAGCAATAGCAGATCATATTATTAAAATCATGTACAATGTGCACACATCCTGTGCACAAACCTTACTTTCCGTTGCCACGATTTTTGGTCATGCTTTTGTACCAACACATACTGTTGTAAATTGCAATGCCAACATTTTCTGTTCAGTTTTGCTTGTCAGCTGTCACAGTGTAGTTGCAGGTTCTGGCCAGAAGGTGACTTTGTGGCACAAGTTTCTGACTTCTTTCTCCAAACTCTCGGCATCTAGTAAAAACCTCCTTTCTGTCAACTGAACGGGGAGATGCCGGGACAATTTACTAGCGTCATTTATATTGTAAAATCCTGATCTTATTTTTAAAATTGGCCCCCTCTCTAGCAAAGAATCAGCCTTACATAATTGCTTTCCTGAGGGACAGTGTTTCAAAGATGAGAAAGAAAGAAGGCTTGTATTTATGTTGTGTTTTACTATGTCTCTTGGAAACATTGCAAGATATGTAGAAGAGCAGTGACTGTTGCTATGTGGGCAAATGGAGCTGCCATTTTTCATTCAACATGCCCCCACAAACAATAATGAGCTGACTGACCCATTAATAAGTTATGTAGGAACATACAGTCCTGAAAAAAGACCATATCAGTCCATCTGTTTGATCAATTTGCCTACATAACAACAGTGACTACACTTCAAAAGTAATTTATTGGATTTCAAGCACTTTTGGACATCCTGAGGATGTTAAAGGCGCTATACAAGTTCATGTTCAGAATGGCGATGCTAGTTGAAGGAGAGGATTATGACCAGGATGTCGGGAGATTTCCCTGTTTTTCGTCAAGTAGTGCTTTGGGCTGTTTAACATGCATCTGAACCAGCGGGAAAGGTACAAAGGGTCTCGGTTTAGCTTTTCACCCGAGGGGTGGTATGTTCATTAATTCAGCATCTGATCCTGCATTGAGAGTCAGCCTGCTGTGTGGGTTTGGACCGTGAACCTTTTGACCAAGGTGAGAGTGCTACCAATTGAGCCAAGCTGACAGCTTATAACAAGTAGACTAGTTTTACTGTGCTCCCATTCCCCAATTAGTATTCTCTAAAGCCTTTCTTGGAAGGACTGCTGAGGACTATGAGTTCACCGACGATGTATCTGTAGAGTTGATGCATCCAGCCCTCTGTTCTCTGTTAAATACAGTAATCTTGAGATTGCCCCTGGTGAAGCCTCGCGCCCACAGAGCATTTCTCCAAATGATATAATTGCAGGATCACAAACCTGCTGTTAGGAGACAACTGGATCAGAGCCTTGCAGTTCCCAAATATCTACAGTACACAGCCCTCTTGTCTAAAATTATGAGCTTGACAATCTGATTTTTTTTTTCTTTTCTCAGTAATCGCAATGTTTGGGGGGCACGGTGCCTCTGAATGTTAATGGTAGCAGCAAGGCTTCAAAATTGAATCATAGAAACAGAAAATCTATTAGTGACTTCAGTGATTTAACGCCATGTGCTGAAGTAGGATTTGGACATCAAATTGCTTTTTCTCCCTGGTTTTAGCCCTACATTGCAAAAATGACCACACTTTAAAAGTACTCCTTGGCTGTAAAGTGCTTTGGGCTGCCTTGAGGTCATGAAAGGCGCTGTATAAATACAAGTCTTTTCATTTGCCTAGATGCCATGGTACAGTTCCACTGGGTAGGAGCGGGGAGTGACAGTGTCCATCTGGTACCTCATTATAAATAACTTACTTAACATATGAGCCTGGATATTGTGTGTTGACCAGCTTTCTGACCCAGTGGAGAGAGGGGAACATCACGATGGTGCTCAACCCTGTTCTCCCCTGACGTCCATATGTATATGCTTTCCAGTAAGGGTCGCTGAATAGGGATCTGGGAATTATTACTTTGCCCCCTCTCCCAACCTTCCTCTGTAGGTGAATACCGAGGCCAAGTACAGGTCTATGCTGCCATGACAGCTGACATTGGCTGATTCAAGCCTGGGATGTTTGTGATTGGTATGACTCTGTACAACTGGTCTGTGCATTTATCAAGTGAACTATTGCGGCCATGGGAAACATTAGATTTTGTTTTTGTTTAGTTATCTAATGTTTTGATGCTACTTTCCCTTTCCTAGGTCTCCCCCTGTGGACTTCGCTGCTGGTATGTCTGTGCTCGATCAATCTGTCCTACCACAATCATCGTCTTTTGTATTCCGTCCCAACCCATGTCCCACCAGCTTCAGCAACAACATTCCGTTTCCAGTGTCTCACCATCAGAACATGATCTCATTCAGAACCAGTGTGTCCAACTCCACAACCAACACAGTGACTATCCGCCATGACATGGCTACCTCAAACTTCCCCTCAGGTTCGTCGCCTCCATTCAATGGCCTTCAAGTTCTCGATCATTCCCACTCTTCAAGACCCGGTGGCCAAAGGCACATCGTCCCAGAAACCTCCAATGACGTTGTTTCCAACGTGACAGAGGGACGATACGGGGATGGTGGTTTGATGGGCGGCTGCATTGGACTGGCGCTGTTTGGTATTTGTAGTGGCAACAGAGCTTTGTTTAAAAGCATTGAAGAGGAAAGTGGCTGCTGCTTGCTGTACATTGTGGAGGACTGCATCCAGGATTTGGAATGTGCCTTCAGCGCGGACATTCTTGCGAACACCAGGGTGGTGCGGGGGCAGGACGTTGACATTGTGCTCAACGACCAACGGTACGGTTACAGGCCACGCATTAATTCTGCACAGACCTACTCGTGTTGGAGCAGTATGTCCCTTTTATGAAGGCAACAAGGTGGTTGGGATAGTTTCAGTCGATAGACCATAATGTCCTTGAGTTTGCTTGATGGCTTAGGGAGTTGGGGGAGGAATCTCCGAGTTTTTTCTGAAAGTGACTGCAGGTTATTTTATTCTCCTTTGCCTCGCGTGTGGCTTGGCTTTCTCGCCGTGTGGAAGGGAGTTGCACGAGTTTGCACCATCTAATAGATAGGATGAGCATGGTTGGCCTTAAAGATCTTTTCTCTCCTTTCTTTTCTATATTCATATGAATCCGTTTTCTGTTCAGTCTTTTTCTGTTTTTTTTTCCGGGGGGGGGGGGGGGGAGAGAGCGGGGGGGGGGGTGGAGAGAGGCGGGTGGGGGGGGCGGAGAGAGAGAGAGCGGGGGGGGGAAGAGAGAGAGCAGGGGAGAAGAGAGGGAACAGGAGCGCGGGTCAGTCGGGGCGGAGGGGGGAGCGGGTGGCGGGGGGGGGGAGCGGGTGGCGGGGAGGGGGGGGAGTGGGTGTCGCGTCGGGTCTGGTCAGCGGGGGGGGGGGGGGGGGGTGTCGGGTCTGGTCGGGGGGGAGCAGGAGCTGGCCGTGGGAGGAGCCTTATTCACGCAGCCCCAGTGAGGCCATTCAGCCAGGGCTAGGGGCTGCGTGCTTCGGGCCCCTCCCACACATTTCGGCGCCTGGAGCTACTGCACTTGCGTGCCGACTGTAGTGCGCATGTGCAGAGGTCCCGGCACTGTTTTCAGCGCCAGGACCTGGCTCCGCCCCCCCCCACAGCTCGTGCTGGCTGCGCCGAGGGCCAGAGGACCTGTAAGTAGGTGGAGAATACCGAGGATTTTTTTAGGCACGATAAATGGGCGCCCAGCTCGGAGGGGCGCCTGTTTTTTTTCTTGTGGAAACTTGGGCCCTTGAAGTGGGCACTCCTGCTAGACCACTGAGGCAGGTACTTCGCTGCTGGCCATTCATCATCTGCATGTCTGGAGTGCGAGGATCAGTTGGGGAGGGGTGGTCATTGCAGCTGAGCTTATTTTCACATGTGGAATCCACGTTCGTGCACCAAGGGCAATTTTGTTGCTTGACAGGAGCTGAGAGGAGTAGAAACTCAGACTGTTTGCCTCTTGCTATACTCTCCCTTGCCTGGTTAGTAGACAGCAAGGCCCTTTGTAGCACTCCTCCTTGTGTCTGGCTGAGGTCAGCTCACTGAGCATAGACCTTGTGTTGGACCTGACCAACTGCTCTTCCTTAGTTGCTGCTGAGCAAGCTGAATCTCTGATTCCATTCATTCTGCTGCTGAATCAAAACCTTCTTTCCAAGAGAAAGCTGCATTAGTTCCTGATTTTATTCCACAATACCATTCGAACCTGTAGTTACTTTGTCCGAAAGAAACCTTCAGCATAGTCTCCAGCCCCCTTGTTTCTGCAGTGGTTTTGATGCCGATATCACCAGCTAATTGTAAATGAAAATGCAGGCATTCCATTAGATAGCAGGGTTGCTTCTCTTCTCTCTGCTGTTTTCCCACCCCGACTAGGTGTAATGCTTGAACTGTGCGAGGTACTTGGACAAGCATCGCCACCCCTTTGTTTAACTTCAGTTCTGTTTAATGGAGCTCAGTGCGGCTGGTCGCTCCATAGGCGGTGCCATGCCAGGTCGTATCCATCCCTAAAGGCAGCTGCTTACTGATCATTTTGGCCATTCATTTATGGAATGTTCCTTTGAACAGTTGTGGATCTGTGTGCATTGCCAATAAAAAAGCTGGCGCAGAATATCTGGCATGGATATCAAAGCGCTAAATTCTCAAAATAGACAGCTGGCTTCTTATAAGTTAACCTTTATAGATTCAATCTAATGATTGGTACAGATGCATAAGAATCAGGATCAAGAGTAGACCAAATGGCCCATTGAGTCTGCGCCACCATTCAGTAAGATCATAGCTGATCTTCAACCTCAAATCCACATCTCCCACCCAATCCCCATATCCCTGATTCCCTTAGTGTCCAAAAATGCAGAAGCTTCTCTTTTGTTTTATTTTGGATTTTCCACAGTTGCAGTTTTTTTTTCTTTTTGTACAAGGATGTACCTGTTCTCCTGCCTGTTGGGCAGTCAATAATATGGCAGAACATATATTAGAGGTGAATGAAACCTATGCATGTTGGATTATTTTGTTTCTCAATCCTCATATTTAATACAACCGACAAGCTTTGGCTCAACTGATTTTTTTCCTTGCAATGGTATCTTTTTGTAAATAGAATGAAAAAAATAATTGGGAGCAGGGATCTGGTTTTTGAGACCTTGGGTTCTTTTCAAGTTAGTTCTACACAGACTCCTAATTGTTTCCTTTGCTGTTTGTGCAGTGTCTCAGGAATCATTATTTGCTCGCTGGCAGAAGAAGGCTCGGAAATAGTCCTGGATGCTTTACGCGCAGGTATGGTGTGCGTTTTGGATAAATGCAGATGGGAATTGGAGGGACAAGGAAGGATGTTGAGGAGGTAACTCTTGTCCATTTGCTATAAAGGTTAAGTGGGGTATACATTGTGTGCTGTGGTTCTGAGCCATCCAACCCAGATGGTCCTCGGTTTGATCCCAGTCATGTTGATTTTAGCCTGGGCAGCTGTAGGGGGTTCCATAACCAGCCTCAGCATCCCTGGACTAGGGAGTGGGAAGTAATCAATCAGCAGTGCTATTCGTAATTGCAAACCAGAAGTTCCTGCTGGAAAATGCATTTGTTTGTATATTTGGTGTGGATAAGGATTCGCTGTGCTGTAAGTATGGTCAAAATAGCCTGCCAATGTTGGGCTCCCGTGTGAAGGGTGACCACTTGCATGAGGTCCTGGAATCGTTGCTGTCACCCGTGTAACTGGGAGAAATTTAGAATTCAGCAGAGGAGGACAAATGGTTTAATTCGGAGGGGGAAAATAGAGTACGAGAGGAAGCTTGCCGGGAACATAAAAACTGACTGCAAAAGCTTCTATAGATATGTGAAGAGAAAAAGAGTAATGAAGACAAACGTAGGTCCCTTGCAGTCGAACTCGGGTGAATTTATAATGGGGAACAAAGAAATGGCAGACCAATTGAACAAATACTTTGGTTCTGTCTTCATGAAGGAAGACACAAATAACCTTCCGGATTGTCTAGGGGACTGAGGGTCTAGTGAGAAGGAGGAATTGAAGAATATCCTAATTAGGCGGGAAATTGTGTTGGGGAAATTGATGGGATTGAAGGCCGATAAATCCCCGGGGACTGATTGTCTGCATCCGAGAGTACTTAAGGAAGTGGCCCTAGAAATAGTGGATGTATTGGTGATCATTTTCCAACAGCCTATCAACTCTGGATCAGTTCCTATGAACTGGAGGGTAGCTAATGTAACACCACTTTTTAAAAAAGGAGGGAGAGAGAAAACTGGTAATTATAGACCAGTTAGCCTGACATCAGTAGTGGGGAATGTTGGAATCAATTATTAAGGATGAAACAGCAACGCATTTGGAAAGCGGTGACAGGATTGGTCCAAGTCAGCATGGATTTATGAAAGGGAAATCATGCTTGACAAATCTTATGGAATTTTTTGAGGATGTAACTGGGAGAGTGGACAAGGGAGAACCAGTGTGGATGTGGTGTATTTGGACTTTCAAAAGGCCTTCGACAAGATCCCACATAAGAGATTGGTGTGCAAAATCAAAGCACATGGTATTGGGGGTGATATACTGGCGTGGATAGAGAATTGGTTGGCAGACAGGAAGCAGAGAGTCGGGATAAACGGGTCCTTTTCGGAATGGGAGGCAGTGACTCGTGGAGTGCCGTAGGGCTCAGTGCTGGGGACCCCAGCTCTTTACAATATACATCAATGATTTGGATGAAGGAATTGAGTGTAATATCTCCAAGTTTGCAGATGACACTAAACTGGGTGGTGGTGTGAGCTGTGAGGAGGATGCTAAGAGGCTGCAGGGTGGCTTGGACAGATTAGGTGAGTGGGCAAATGCATGGCAGATGCAGTATAATCTGGATAAATGTGAGTTTATCCACTTTGGTGACAAAACACGAAGGCAGAATATTATCTGAATGGCGGCAGATTAGGAAAAGGGGAGGTGCAACAAGACCTGGGTGTCATGGTTCATCAATCATTGAAAGTTGGCATGCACGTACAGCAGGTGGTGAAGAAGGCAAATGGCATGTTGCCCTTCATAGCTAGGGGATTTGAGTATAGGAGCAGGGAGGTCTTACTGCAATTGTACAGGGCCTTGGTGAGACCTCACCTGGAATATTGTGTTGAGTTTTGGTCTAATCTGAGGAAGGACGTTCTTGCTATTGAGGGAGTGCAACGAAGACTGATTCCATGGATGGCTGGACTGACATATGAGGAGAGACTGGATCAACTGGGCCTTTATACACTGGAGTTTAGAAGGATGAGCGGGAATCTCATAGAAACGTATAAGATTCTGACAGTCTGGGACAGGATAGATGCGGGAAGAATGTTCTCGATGTTGGGGAAGTCCAGAACCAGGGGACATAGTCTTCGGATAAGGGGTAAGCCATTTAGGACTGAGATGAAGAGAAACGTCTTCACTCAGAGAGTTGTTGATGCCAGTTCATTGGATGTATTCAAGAGGGAGTTAGATATGGTCCTTACGGCTAAAGGGATCAAGGGGTATGGAGAGAAAGTGGGAAAGGGGTCCTGAGGGAATGATTAGCCATGATCTTATTGAATGGTGGTGCAGGCTCCAAGGGCCGAATGGCCTACTCCTGCACCTATTTTCTATGTTTCTATGTAATTGCAGCAATGTATGGGCCAACATTGTCACAGAGGGGAGGAGCGGCCAGGGGAATAGCAAGTGACAATAGGCTGACAACAAAGACTGAGATGTGAATGGCATTCAAATAAAGGATACCTACCTGCGAGTGTGTACAAAGTTATAATCTCGTTTAACCAGTAATGGTGGAGCTTAATTGGTTTATAATTGTTTATTTAACAGATGTGAGGTTACAGACTTAAATGACTGGTGTGCATTGATCATTTTTACAAATTAAAAATATATCTATTTCCTGTCCATCACACTTGAGATGTTGCATATTGTCCAATGCCAATTTCTGCACTTGTTTTTTTTTTAATCGCTTAAGATCAAGGGCAGTTCTTTAAAAGCACAGTAGAGCTCTCTATAATGTAGAAAATACCAGAGCCACAATGTCCCTAGACTCTTAAATGACCTTGCCATAAACAAAGCCAGGGCTATCATCCCCAGCTAGAATAGTGATTAATTCTTCCAATAACTCGATGTTTATTTAACATCAGTTAGACTTTGTAGGCTTAACGGGCCACACACCTTCCCTTCAGCAACAGAATTATACGTTGTGGTTTAACGGGTATATTGGCCCAGAAATCCCGATTGGCTGCTTCCTGCGGGCGATCGAGGGAAAAATTTAAAGAAGCGCACTTACCTGAATCTGCTGCGGTCACGCGAGTTCTCGGCCCTGAGGCCTCCACTGACTGCGCATCGCAGCGCGTGCACGTCAGGACGTGCGCAGGGCTGGAGCAGTCACATGGCTCTGGGCAGGTAATCAAGGTAAAGTATGTTCTCATTCATGATGGGAACTTCGTAAGTTGGATTCCCATTATTATGAATGAGCAACCCCCTCAAACGCATAAAACATGAATAAAAAATAGAAAAAATACACTACATATTTAACATTAATTTAAATTAGTTATTAATGCATTATAAAAAATATAATTCCGATTTATTAAAAAAAAAAAAGTTTTTAAAATTATGGTTTAAAATAAACTTACCGTAGTGGGGAGGGTTTTTAACAAAATGTGTTTTTATAATTTATTTTAAAATGTTTTTGTGTATTTTAAAACTCTTACGCCTGTAAAAGTAGGCTATATGTCTGCTTTTATCAGGCGCAAGAGTTTTCAGGACATTTGCTGGGCAAGATATGGGCAAATACCGCAATCTTGCCCTTGCAAATATCCTCGCTCCCGAGATGCGGAAGACTGCTTGACAGATCGGAAAAGCCAGTTTTCAGTGCATGTGCATTTTGCGCTGAAAACCGACTTTTGCGATGCCTTCCCGGGTCCGTACACACTCCGTACGGACCCAGAAGGCAGGAATTTCTGGCCCAATGTTTTTTTCTTTGTAAAACAGCGCGCCCTAAACAGCGCGTCCTCTGACCTACCGAAGATAGCGCCATTGGCGATTGACTAATGTCTGCCGAGTTTCTGGGACAGTTGTTTTTTCCTCCCTCTTTTTCCCTTCTTATCCCTGAAGGTAAATAACTTGTGCTACAAGGTTTAGTAGCCCTGAAGTAGCTCTTCTGAGCAGCCATCACTCCAGGATGAGCCTGGTTTGTTGGTGGTGGCGGGTTATTTGACTGTGTGTGCCAAAGCTGATTCTATCTGCACTTGACATCCACACAGACCATCCTGCAAGTTTCCTCCCGGAAGCTACATTTCCTTTTTCATGTTGTGCTTTTTCCTATAATGCACTGTGAAGCCCGAGTCCATCTAAGGCTTGAATACATCTATATCTGAAGTCCCTTCCAACATCTTTCTCGCATCCCTGCAAAGGATATGCGTTGAAGCTTGTTGTCTGATAGATTAACTTTTTCTCCCCCCTCGCCTTCAACTTTCTCTCCATCACAACCTTTCATGTCTTTATTTTATCAATGCCACTATGGCCAACGCATCCCTCATTGTTAGTTTCTTCTTCTTTCGGAGGCCCAAATATGCTGTTCTTTCTCCGCCATCTCCTGCTTTAACCACTTCTTGCCCAGGGCCTTAAATCCTTGACATTCCTTACATCTGTCGGCCTTATTTGACTCCTGCAATCTTCATGCCTTTTAAGACACAAGCTTGGAATGACCTAATCCTTGCTCACTGAAGTATCTTGATTGAAACATTTACTCTTTCCCCATTAGTGATGGTTTGCAGCAATGGGCCTGGGCTTCGCCTGCCTTTTTTGATGAAGAATACACGTATTGGAACAAAGTTGCTGGATAGCTGTCTGGAGCAGGGCTTTGGGCTGATTTCCCTGCTCCTTCCCACCCTCTTCCTAACTTACAGACATTAAGGTCAATGGTCCCTATAAAAGCATTGTATCTCACAGTGATTGAATACATATTTATATAAAATCTCTTGCGCTATACTGAAACAGATATTTATCCAGCTCTTGTGCAAGTGTTGATTACTAATTCCATGCTCAATAGTTACTACAGTGTATTCAAGTCACTATATTTATCCTGTCCAATTTATACAGTATTTCCATATTTAAAAGGGAAATCATGTTTGACAAATTTATTGGAGTTCTTTGAGGATGTAACGAGCAGGGTGGATAAGGGGGAACCAGTGGATGTGGTGTATTTGGATTTCCAGAAGGCATTCAGTAAGGTGCCACATAAAAGGTTACTGCACAAGATAAAATTCACGGGGTTGGGGATAATATATTAGCATGGATAGAGGATTGGCTAACTAACAGAAAACAGAGAGCCGGGATAAAAGGGTAATTTTCCAGTTGACAAACAGTAACTAGTGGGGTGCCGCAGGGATCGGTGCTGGGGCCTCAACTATTTACGATCTATATTAATGACTTGGATGAAGGGACCGAGTGTAATGTAACCAAGTTTGCTGATGATACAAAGATGGGTGGGAAAGCAAATTGTGAGGAGGACACAAGAAATCTGCAAAGGGATATAGACAGGCTGAGTGAGTGGGCAAAAATTTGGCAGATGGAGTATAATGTGGGGAAAATGTGAGGTTATCCACTTTGGCAGAAACAATGCAAAAGCAAATTATAATTTAAATGGAGACAAATTGCAAAGTGCTGCAGTGCAGAGGAACCTGGGTCCTTGTGCATGAAACACAAAAAGTTAGCATGCAGGTTCAGCAAGTAATCAGGAAGGCAAATGGAATGTTGGCTTTGATGCAAGGGGGTTAGAGTATAAAAGCAGAGAAGTCCTGCTACAACTGTACAGGGTATTGGTGAGGCCACACCTAGAGTACTGCGTACAGTTTTGGTCTCCATATTTAAGGAAGGATATACTTGCATTGGAGGCTGTCCAGAGAAGGTTCACTAGGTTGATTCCGGAGATGAAGGGGTTGACTTCTGAAGATAGGTTGGGCCTATACTCACTGGAGTTCAGACAAATGAGAGGTGATATTATCGAAACATATAAGATAATAAAGGGGCTCAACAAGGTCGATGCAGAGGATATTTCCACTCAAGGGGCAATCTAGAACTAGGGGGCATAGTCTCAGAATAAGGGGCCGCCCATTTAAAACTGAGATGAGGAGGAATTCCTTCTGAGGGTTGGAAATCTCTGTAATTCTCTGCTCCAGAGAACTGTGGAGGCTGGGTCATTGAATATATTTAAGGCGGAGATAGACTGATTTTTGAGCGATAAGGGAGTAAAGGGTTCAGGGGTGAGGACAGGGAAGTGGAGCTGAATCCATGATCAGATCAGCCATGATCTTATTAAATGGCAGAGCAGGCTCAAGGGGGCCAAATGGCCTACTCCTGCTCCTATTTCTTATATTCTTATGTCAAGATAACTTGTTTTCCAGTCAAAAACCTGGAGTTTGGGGGGGGGGAGGGGGTTGGGGGAGAAGAGAAAATCCCGTGAACCCAATATGTGTCTGAGCTTCCCCATCTCGCTCATCACGGCTACCCCAGAGTGTGTGTAATTTGATTTTAATAAAGCCTGACTTCCACATGCTGTCACTGCTGCGGGCAGAGATGGAGACTGAGAATCAGAGAGAGGGTTGACCGAGGGAGGGGAGCATTGCCAGTGCAATCGGGGCGGAATCGGCCAAAACAGCGCAAAAGTTACGCCAAAAACCACTACCTTTTATGCTCGTTCAAGATTCAATTTACCTAAATTGGCCATGCCCCCAGGTCAAAATTGCAAGATTCCGCTTTTTCGGGAAGGTTCTTAAATTGCGCTCTTTTTCTATGTTGCACAGGCACAAGTAGGCACGTTTCAAAAGTCTTCTCTTATCAAAAACTTTAATTTACTCAGAAACTGATTGGTGTACACCAATGAAACTATTAACTGGTTCAGAATAGTTTTTTTGCTTCAGTGAATTTAAATTGGGTTTCTCACAGGTGGAGGACTGGATATGCTTATTAAAAATGTTGTTTTTGGTGATAAACCTCATCTTCAGCTGTATGGACCAGGTTACCACTCTTTAAATACATCAAGGTGTACTTTAAAATGGAATTTAAAAAAAAAAATGAAACTAATGTTCGATTATACTGCTCAGTGTTGCTGGTTCATGGAAGATGTTACATTTGTGATTATGCAAATGAATTTTAGCAAGAAACTGAACTGTAGCCTCACCAGCACAATTTCACCCAAAGCGGAAACTCTGCTCCAATGTGTTTCGTAGCCATTGCCAGAGCACTGTGAAGGATTGTTATGCTTCGTATAATGGTACTCTGAGGTGAATCAATTATTTTCTTTGTGTTTCAGGTAAAGGGGTATTCTGTGAAAAGTTACTGAGTTTAGACAAACAAATGGCTGAGTCATGTTTCGATGAAGCTGCAAGATGTGGGAAACCTCTGGTCTGTGGACTGTATAAGTGAGTGAAATCTGCCAGCTGGGATTAGTGCGAGAATCCCCTACCTGTAGGTTATTGTATTGTATTAAATCAAAGAGTGGGTGGCTCCTCTCTGGGTAAATGTGCTGCCCAGACCAGGAAGACCCTCAATTTGATCCTCAGTCTCTGCGTTACTATCTGATCTTAGCTGGCCGAAGGGGAAAGAATAATCAGCCCAGAATCCTGATCACAGCTGGAAAGTGTGTTCGTGCGTCTGTGTGTACGTGCGTGTGTGTACGTGCGTGTGTGCGTACGCGTGTGTGTGTGTATATACACCAGGTGGACAGGTTCATCTATAACCCCTCCCAGAATCAGGTAGCTTCCTGGCATGTACTTAGTTTACACACGGAGAATGGTCACTTGGGTTGAGGTACTGGAAGCAACCGGTGGTCATGCAACTGTACCTCAGAAAAGGCTTTGGGGAAGATGGGACAAAACAAAAATAAAGGACAGCAGGGAGCCTAGTATTACATTTTAATTTTTGTCATGTGCTGAAGATATAACATTGGCAATGTTCTCCATTGTGATCCCTTTGAATCCAGTTTTGACAGTCTGAACTTATTCCTTAGTTTCAAAACCCAAGTTCCAACAATAATTCACTGTTCTGCCAGAATAAACTCCCTTTGGTACGTAGTATTACAGTTCACAGCAAGAACAATAGATAAATTCTGCTCTTTGAAATTATTGTCTATTTTCTGTCTCTGTGCAGGCGTTTTGATCCAGCCGTGCAGTTCTTGTACAAGAAGGTTCACAATAAGGCTCTGGGGAGGATTCAGCGAATAGTCAGTGTCAGTAGGACCTACCCCTCTCCGTCGCTCAGCTATATTAAAAAAACAGGTATGGGCTTGGAAAAGCAAATTGCACTTTCTGTATTTGAAATCGGAGTAGGTCTATGTACTTGCAATTCTGAGGAAAGTTGATTTGGAGAAACAAGTTGGGGTAAAATAAAATGCTGAAAATACAAAAGAAAAAAGAAAAATACTGGAAATGTACAATAGATCTGTCAACATTTAAAAAGGGATAATGCTTCTGATACAAACCTGGGTTGTGATGAAGGGTGTCTACCCAGATCTTTGACCTATATTATCGGTTATCACCCAATGTTGGACGATGTGTAGTTCCAGTAATTATTCCCTCCCTCATTGCAGGAGTAATTCTGTGGCAGACCGGTTTTGTCAGCTCCTTTGTCCCATTCTCTTACACCATGATCCCACTGTGCTTCATTAGCTTTTGGTGTATTCAGACCAATGATCATTGGCAGAGAGCTGCATGTTCCCATTGTCTAGTGGTAATGGATAGGGTACAATGCTGGCGCCCTATTCCCTGCCTTGTTGATGTCTCCGCACACTGCCTTTTGTGCGCAATTGTACAGTGCACCATTGAAGCAGGTGTTTGTAAATAGCTAAGTGTTGGAGTATTGCACACAAGCTTTGATATTCCCCTGTAATGCACAGTGAAATGGGCCCCAGAGCCACTTCTATTCACATCACACGGTACATTATCGCTTTGATGGTTTGAACGGTCGATCACGATGCTCACCAGCAAAAAATGGATGGTGGAGCGATGGGGAGTGAAAGTTAGTGTCTATATGTTATGTAGAATAACTCTGGCGTACTAACACTTCTATGTCTTCAAGAGGGAATGGGACCAGTCCTTGACTGGTGCAGAAATGGCATCATATAGAAGGTAAATGGATGATCAGATAACGGACACTGGTCCGTGTGATCACCTGGACTGGTTTTGATCACCTAAGTGGGTCACAGAGGAATTCTCCAGAGTTTCCCCCCCCTCTTATTGACCCTGGGTGTTTTTGCCTCTCCCAGGAGTTTACACGGCTGTGGGAGGAGGTAGGTGTCCGGTCACGATGCTCCGGCCATCATGAATGTGGAGCAGGTTTGATGGACAAGCTGGTCTTTTCCTGGCCGTCACTTTCGTATGTTCGTGTGTACCTTGAGGTTGAGAAGAGACTGACGATCTGTTCGGACTTCCCCGTGCCTTGTGACATTTCAGCCCTTTCTATCGCTGAAACCTACTCTGCGTTGTAATATAATCGCGGCCCCCTGCCATACTCTGCCATGCAGGCAAAACCCTCTGAATTGTTCTGTTTTAAACAGGTGGAATATTCTATGATGGCGTGGTACACGACCTGGATACTGTCTGCTGGCTACTTGGAGAAAACGCTCCAGATACCATATTCTCCTTGGGTCATGCCTTCTGCCAAGGTAGTAACTGGATGAAGGTTTGATAAGACAGTGCTTGTAACAAAGAGCTCGGTTGCAGCTGGCATGGGGAAGAATCTTCCCAATAGTAGATTTGAATCTATTTGATCAAATTCACATCTGATTCGGGAGCTTGAATCTAGCAAACAAACTTCTGATTGAAGCTTGAGTACAGGCCTGGACAGGGGATAGGGATGGAAATTTGAAGGATAATATTTTTTGATTCGCTACTCTCTACCCATGTGCCTTTGCTGCCCCCCCCACCCCTCTCAGTTTGGGGGGTGGGGGGTTGCATTTTATAGGTATGTTTCATACCATCTTTGTCCTTGGTCAACTCCCATGTGAAAGTCGTTGAATAGATGGGTCACAGTAGCTTTGTGGCTGTAGAACTGATCTATTAACCCAAAAGATTGAGAGTTTAAATCCTTACATGACCAGTTGAATAAATCCAACAATTTTTGGGCTGGGGGCCAAGTCAAAGCAGCTGGTTTGGCACAAAAAGCCAACTAGTTCACTAATGCCTTTCAGGGAAGGGAGTCTGCTTTCCCTTACCCAGTCTGGTCCACCCATGATGCCAGTCCCACACTACATGCTTGAATCTTAATGCCCTCGGGGCAACTCGGGATGGGCAATAAATACAGACTTGTCAGTGTTGCCAACAACCCAGGAACACGTTAAAAAAAAAAATGCAGGAAACAGACAGTTTTCATGATGTATGTGAAACTGAAAAATTGTTGGTCTCTTAAAAGGCCTTTGTGTAAATGCCATTTGAGGGATATTCAAACATGATTAAGTAATCGAACCATTGCAAGTAATTTAATTCCCAATGTAGATGTTATTTAACCAATCGTTCCAGTGTTGTTTTCTGCACTACTTCTGACTAAAATCAGTAAAAGAAAGAACTTGCATTTATATAGCGCCTTTCATGACCTCAATGTCCCAAAGCGCTTTACAGCCAAGTAAGTACTTTTTGAAGCTTAGTCACCGTTGTAATGTAGGAAACCGATTTACACACAGCAAGGTCCCACAAACAGCAATGTGATAATGATCAGATAATCTGTTTTAGTGATGTTGATTGAGGGATGAATATTGGCCAGGACACTGGGGAGAACTCCCCTGTTCTTCAAAATAGTGCCATGGGATCTTTTACATCCACCTGAGGGCACAGACCTCAGATTATCCGAAGGCCAGCAGCGCCAACAGTGCAGCACTTCCGTAGTACTATACTGGAGTATCTGTCTAGATTTTGTGCTCAAGTCTATGGGGTGGGACTTGAACCCACAACCTTCTGACTCAGAGGCGAGTGTGCTACCCACTGAGCCACAGTCAAGAGAGTAAAGTTTTGTATTGACAAAGATTTTGTTAATTTTTAAGACGGGGAAAACAGTCAGAGCTTTGCTCTTGATCGCTATCGAGTGACACCCACCCCCCCCCCCAGCCTCCGCTGGAATTCATGTATTTGGACATCAGCAGAGGACAGGATTGGCTCAGCTGTGAAGCCCCTCATGATAGAATATCCTGCTGATGTTCAGTGACCTTGTACAGGAAGAATTGCCACGTGTGCGAGTTAACATCTGGTGCTTGCAGCCCTTGGACCTTGAACCCAGCGAGAGTCAGCACCTCCAGGGGGGACGGGAAATATTGCTGGGGGAGGAGCGAAAGGAGGGTGAAATGAAGTTTACTGCACAGTGCTTTGGCACTGAGCTCAGACAATGGGTTTAATGCATGGTCCCTCTGAGAGTCCTGAACATCATACAGTGGAGTAATATGTTATTATCTCCTCTCTTTTACCCACTGCAGTTTAAATTCTGGTAAACTTGTAGCGATTATGCCAGTTTTTAAACGCCTCAGTGAGTGTATCATTAGGTGCGTGGAGCATCTGCCACGGTAGCTACACCAGGCAAAGAAAAAGATATTTTTTAAACTGACGCAAAAAGTAAATAATTTAAAAAGAACTGTGAATGATTACCAGGAATCCTAGAGGTTGGAATAATTTACAAATGGGAGGGCGGAAGCTGCCTTTGGGATGAATGCAGTTTTGCGAAGTGTTCAGAGGTTAACTCCAACCCATTCTCTACTCCTGACAGAAATTGCTGCCCTTCAGGATGCTGATACAGTCTTGGTCAGTATGAAATTTGCCAGTGGTGCTATAGTCACGCTCGATGTCAGCCAGCATTGTACACGGAGCAGTGACCAGAGGTTGGAGGTAAGTCACTGGAATACTACCTCCATAATAAAATAGAAGCAAATATGTTTTACGCCTTTATTTCCCCTCGATAGTTTCTTCTTGCTCTCTCAGCTGTGTCTCAGTGGGTAGCACACTCGCCTTTAAGTCAGAAGGTTGTGGATTCAAGTCCCACTCCAGGAATTTGAGCACAAAAAATCTTGGCTGATGCTCCATGCAGTGCTGAGAGAGCACTACACTGTCGGAGGTGCCATCTTTCGGATGAGACATTAAACCGAGTCCGTCTGCACTCTCAGGTGGACGTAAAAGATCCCACGGCACTATTTCGAAGAAGTACAGGGGAGTTATCCCCGGTGTCCTGACCAATATTTATCTCTCAATCAACATAACAAAACAAACAGATTATCTGGTCATTATCACATTACTGTTTGTGGGAGCTTGCTTGTGCGCAAATTGGCTGCTGTGTTTCCCACATTATAACAGTGACTACGCTCCAAAAAGTACTTCATTGGCTGTAAAGCGCTTTGAGACGTCCGGTGGTTGTGAAAGCCGCTATATAAATGCAACACTTTTTTCTCACTCTCTGTCCTCTGTATCCTGTTTTTTAACCTTTTTTTTAAACCAGCTTTCTGTCTGTCTCCACCGTCCCACTTCTCCTGAAGGCACTGGCTATTCCTGGGGTGCAGTTTCCACAATGCCAGTGCATAATCGGCTGAAAGGGAGAATTGCAGACAACAATTCTGTGCTCGCCCTATATCCACACATGGACATTTCCAGGAGTGGGGAATGGGGGCGGGGGGTGTTGCTGAGTAATGATCAAGAGCAAGAACACTTGTGAATTAACCCCTTGCTAAGTTTGATGGTGTATTTACCATTTTCACTTCTATATAGTCCAAAAACTAATTTCAGGGATATTTTGGGGTATAGATTTAACGTAATTGGTGGAAGGATTAGAGAGGAGTTGAGCAGAACTTTTTTCACCCAGAGAGTTGTGGGGGGTCTGGAACTCATTGCCTCAAAGGGTGGCAGAGGCAGAAACCCTCATCGCATTTAAAATACTTGGATATGCCCTTGAAGTCCATTAGAATGGGAAATTGTGCATGTTACTCCGCTATTTAAGAATGGTGAGACGAGGGAAGCCAGGGACTTGTAGAGCAGTTAGCCCAGTATCTGTTGTTGGGAAATTGCTGGAGTCTATAATTAAGGATAGGGTGACTGATCACCCTGAAAATTTTCAGTTGGTCGGAGAGAGCCAGCATGGACTTGTGAAAGATAGGTCATGCCTGACAAACTTGAACAGGCTCGAGGGACTCAATGACCTACTCCTGCTCCTATGTAACCTAGAAGGCTACGGACCAAGAGCTGGAAAGAGAGATTAGGCATGTTAGCTCTTTTTCGGCCAGCGCAGACACGATGGGCCAATTGGCCTCCTTCTGTGCTGTAAATTTCTGATTCTATGACATTAGTTTGACATAAACGCCTTAGGACGAGTCTTGTTGCTGAGAGCATGCAGAAAACAGGCGCAGGCAGCGGAAGGAGCGTGCAGCAAATCTGTCCCACCCACTCTTTCCTTCAATGGCTGTCTGTCCCACCTGTGACAGAGACTGTGGTTCCTGTATTGGACTGTACAGTCACCTAAGAACTCACTTTTAGAGTGAAAGTAAGTCTTCCTCTATTTCGAGGGACTGTCTATGATGATGATGAGGACGTCTCACTGTTAAAGGCGTTATAATATAAGTTGTTGCAGTACTGCTGTTTCTCCTCCTTCACCTCTGTTTGTGCTACCTTCCTTTGAGGGGCGGTGTGCCCACCTTTACAAGTAGGGTGAAGCACATTTAAATGATGTGCACTTTCACATTTTTTGTTTTTGAATCCTTCAAGGTTCACGGATCAGAAGGGACACTGAAGATGGACAATCAGAACGTGCTGGGAATAACTGAGCAAGGCACACCCAGGCCTGTTTGCTCCCACTTGCATTATGACCGATACAAAGATGCTTATAGAGAGCTGCTGAAACACTTCCTCAAGACTCTGAAAGGTTAGCAAAGGTGTAGAAATGTTACAATCTGTTGGATCCATAATTTCATTTTGGATTTTGAAATTGCTTTTAGAATATTGTTAGCTCAATATTGGTTGTCCAAAAGCCAAGGGCGGTCTTCCTGCATTATAACAGTGACTACACTTCAACAGTACTTTATTGGATGTGAAGCGCATCGGGATGTCTTGAGGTTGTGAAAGGCGCTATATAATTGCAAGTCTGTCTGTCTTTCTGGTATCAGGTTCAGAGGGCTCGGTAGAGTTGGTGCTGATTAGATTTTAATTTACAGAAGCTGGATTAAGTGCAGCAGTGTGCAGTACTCTCGCCTTGAGTCAGAAGGTTGTGGGTTCAAGCCCCACTGCGGGACTTGCGCACATAATCTAGGCGGATACTTCAGAGAGAGTGCTGCATTATTGGAGGGTGCCGTCTTTCGTGTGAGATGTTGAACCGAGGTTCAGGTGGGCATAAAAACCCCATGGAGCATTTTCAAAAAAGAACATGAGTTCTGCCACTGTCCCGGGCAACAATCACCACCAAACGGATCAACTGGTCAGTCATCTCGTTGGGAGACGTTCCTGTGAGCAAATTGGCTGCTGCATTTACCTAATGAAACAACACTGAGCACCTTGCAGGAAGTAATACATTGGCTTTGAAGCTCTTTTGGGGCGTTCTTAGGATGTGAAAGGCATTGGATAAATACAAGTCTTTCTATTTACATTCTCCTGATTCTCTTCTTACTCCTTGGTTCCCAATTGTTGCCCCATAGTCTTTGAAAGCGCTGACTCCTGCTGGGAATCAGCAGCCTTTTCCCACCTTGTGCAGGAAGAGCATCACTGCTGAGTCTTGCCCTGGTCCTGTGCCTACACCCATGTAGTTTCCAGAGTAGGTCACCGGGTAGTTACATCCATCAGGCCAATCCTAAATCTTATAGTTTGATTTTTAAAAGCATTATCAAACTCATGGGCAAATGCATTGCACTGTCTAGGAAGGTCTATACTTGGATGATCTTGGTTGGAATGACAGCGGTGGATGTTATAATTAATCCCACCACAACAGTCAAATATCCTGTTAACACTCGTCGCTTAGGCTCACACATCAAGAATGCGTGGGTTCAGGAGTGCTGCCTTCCGCCATGGAACCCTAGCCCAATGACTATCCCCAGCCCTTCAGGAGAAATGGAAGAAAAAAAGAAAGCCTTGCATTTGTATCACGCCTTTCACAACCTCAGAACGTCCCAAAGTGCTTTACAGCCAATGAAGTACTTTTGTAATGCAGTAACGTAGGAAATGCAGCCAACTTGTGCACAGCAAGGTCCACAAGCAACAATGAGATAATGACCAGATACTCTGTTTTAGTGATTTTGGTTGAGGGACAAATATTGGCCAGGACACCAGGGAGAACTGCCTTGTTCTTCTGTGAAATAGTGCCCCAGGATCTTTTACATCCTCCTGAGAGGGCAGACGGAGTCTTGGTTTAATGTCTCATCCGAAAGATAGCACCTTCGACAGCGCAGCATTCCCACAGTATCAGCCTAGATTTTGTCTTCAAGCCCCTGGAGTGGGACTTGAACCCACAACCTTCTGACTCCGAGTGCCAGCAACTGAGCCACAACTGACACATGAAGAACGGTTGGGGTACAGGAGTGCTGCTTTCAGCTATGGAACCGCAACCAGCAAGAGCCCACTCCTTCAGGAAAGATGGAGGAGAAAGGAGCAGTCCTGATGGTGCGCGCTAAGCTGGAGCACTGGGTTTAGTAACTGTTAGCTTGTTGCTTACCTTAGATGCGTTGCTTTTTAAAAAATTATTTTAGAGTAATGGCCTGATCTTACTCCCTCAGGGAAGGAACAGCCCTTTATCACAAAGGAGAACTTCCTGTGGACGATTCAGGTTGCTGCGGCTGTGGAGCAGTCTTGGCGGAATGGATCAGCGGTGGATCTGCGGAACGAAGCACTCGACGGCACAGTCATTAAAACCGAAGTGCCCTGAAAAAGAAGCGCATGGCAGGAAGTGAGGACCACGTTTAATCGCAAAGCGCAACAGTAACTGGCCAGGGGGCAGAGAGGAAATAAAGTGAACGGAGTGCTGATCCACACACTGTTGCCCTTGCGGGCAGATACTTGTTAAGGAAGAGTTTTATTCTAAGTAGCGGGTTAGAGTGGTAGCAGATATACCAGCCTGGTATGGGGGGTGCCTGGGAGAGGGGGGGGGTGGGGGGGGGGGGGGTGGAAATGAGTTAACCCACCCTACGGGTCTGGTTCTGTAATGTCCCACCGAAATCCTGCTGCTATACCAACAGTTGGCAACGCCTGGCATTGTGAACGGTTCACAGGAAGAAAGGGAGACCCAGCACAAGGAAACATTTATAAGTATCTGCTGTAGGATCAGTAGAAATGCATTGTCTTCCCCCTCCCTCCCTTCCCACTCCTCGAAGCATACCACACTTGTCCATTTCATGTGCTTTTCAGCAGCGACCGATTGTTCTGTCCGTTGTCCACCTGTAAAGGTATTGAACTTCAGAACAGTATGGGTGAAGCTCAGATGCTTCTGATTTAGTTAAGGCCCTCTCAACAATACATCAGGAGTGTGGAGGTCGTCTTTTGAGGCCCGGGTTAAACGTCTATTGTTCAGACTACCGTGGGATGCGATGATGAGAATTTTTCTGTCCATGAATTCGAAGAATATTTCCATTCCATTTTGTGGCTTGATGGCAGTGGGTTAGCACAAGTATATGTGTAACCGAAGTGGCTCAGATTGCGCATGGATTTGTTTTGTTGTCATTTTTTCTGTTCTTTTATATGCAATATTGACTTTATTACAATCCCGTAACTGAATTGATTGAACAGAATTGGGTCTAATGTACACTGTAGATTCAAAAAAGTAATTTATTTAGAAATATAAGTGCTTTTATATTGGCAATTATTGGACAGTTTAGGATTGCTTATAAACATTCTTACACTCACTAGACTCTTTAATAGTGAAGAGGCAACAGTGCGGAGTTGGGAGATGGACAGTTAGAAAGTAACCACTGTTATAACAGAATGGCATAGAAATGAATGGTCAATTTTTATTTTTAAAAATGTAAATTTTTTAATGGATATAATTATGTGCAGTGAATTTTCTCCTGTTTTTTTTGTCAGCTGTGCTGTTTATTCATTCTTGTATGAAATGCATTCAGTTTCTCAATTTTGTGAATGCAATGAATGTTAATTTCACCTCTAATGTCGCGTCACCATTCGCACTAACTATTCATTGGGGGGAGGAAGGGAAGAGAGATCCTACCTGTTAGGCCAGGGTTAATCGCAGCAACAAACTGGGCTTCATTTGTCCAGTTGACCACATGTCAGTATTGAACCTTGAGAGAGCAGAAACACGCGGACCGATGTTAGCGGGAAAAAGCTGAAGAATATGGATCTGTCTGCTTCAGCTGATCATAACACACTCGCCAAGATGTCTTGGGGTTTTCACTGTGCTGCACATGGGGAAGCTCCTTGGATCAGTAGAATCCACAAACCTATTTGTGACCACTTTATGGTGAATTCTGGAGCTGGCAGGAGGGAAGTGGTTTTACTGTGACATTGTGGAAGAACAGCTCAATTACTCAGCTCTGCATAGTAGGTAGGTAGTCGCGATGCCTGCTGGTGCTCCAATTGGCTCCCTGGGAGGGGGTGGGTGGGGGGGGGGGGGGGTCTCGATCTCATCCTCCTCCCCTGGATTTGGACTGCCAGCAAGGTGAGAGAAAATTTGCACCTCAGACCCAGCTGGCATCTTTGGCAGGGTGCAGCTAAGTTCTGCTGGCGCTCATTTGTATTAGAGACGTGCAGTAAGTCCAACTTCACAAAGTGGTATCACAGAGAAGTGAAGGCTGAGCTGGCTGAAGCTTCCTGATGTGCATACAGCTTTCGTTGAGCGGATTTCTACAGATTGGAGCAGGATTCATAGAATCATAGAAGTTTATAGCACAGAAGGAGGCCATTCAGTACATCATGTCTGTGCCGGTTGAAAAAGAGCTATTCGGCTTAATCCCACTTTCCATCTTTTGCTCTATAACCCTGTAGGTTATGGCACTTCAGATGTACATCCAAGTACTTTTTAAATGTAATACTTCGCCCACCCTTTAAGTCTGTGAGTCCCAGAACCCCCTCCACTCTCTGGGTAAAACCAGGATTGCCACCCTGGCTTCCATGTTTTACTGCGTGAAGGTTTCAAACCCAGTGCGACCTCCCCAGGGTGTGACAACATCCGTGATTAAGGGAACAGGAGGTGGGCATTCTGCCATTTCATTGAGAAGTCATGGTGTGGAGTCTGGAAGTGATCAGCTGTTGTCAAGCTTAGGCCTGAAGATTGCAGGAGGAAGGGCAGACTGAATCTACGCCAAGCTCGGAATGGGCCAGTGCAGGGTTTGCAGCAGCTGCTGGGGGTGGGGACACAGTCACTGGTTAGTTCTTTCCATAAATTGTGTGGGACGTTACACCAATGATTGTAAGCATTTTGGAATCTATAGAGCTAGTTTGGTTTCACATTTAAAAATACATGCAATTTGCAACAAAAAATGGAAATAGAATTTATTGGAGTTACAATTTCCATTTAATTTTTAAAATGTTACATATCTACGAGCCTAGCAGTCTCCAAAATGCATTTTGTTACATCTGTTGAGGCGTCTGGTTATTGGCCTGAGTAACTAGGGGTATCGGTTCTAGAACTGTTGAACTGTGTAGGTCTCTTGAAATGTGGCATAGGCCTGTCATTAGCCTTCTAATCCTTCAGGGATTATACCATGCGATCTAAAATGTGTTTGCATATTTGCACCTACCCAATTGGCCTTAGAATCATAGAATAGTACAGTGCAGAAGGAGGCCATTCGGCCCATCGAGTCTGCTCCGGCTCTTTGTTAGAGCAATTCAGTTAGTCCCACTCCACCGCTCTTTCCCCATATCCATGCAATTTTTATCCCAAGTATTTATCCAATTCCTTTTTGAGGGCTACTATTGAATTTGTTTCCACCATCCTATCAGACAGCGCATTCCAAATCCTAATCACTTGTATAAAGAAGTTCTCCCTCATGTCACCTCCGGTTCTTTTGCCAATCACCTTAAATCTGTGCCCTCTGGTTATCGACCCTTCAGCCATTGGAAACAGTTTATCTTTAATTGCTTTACCTGAACCCTTCGTGATTTTAAACACTTCTATCAAATCTCCTCTTACCCTTTTGACTGCTTGACAATTTACTCTGTGGCCCAATCTGGCTGATTTGGTCTGAACCCATTCAAATTAGAGTTTCAAGCCTCCCCTCGCCCAGGCTCAGTGATGTGTTTTGTACTTTCACCGAGAATGTTCTTGTTTTAACGAAAGACAATCGTGTAATGTTCCTTTTGTTTTTTTTATCGATTTCTATACTTGTATACTTAGGGAAAAAAAGAAATGTTACTGTATTATTAAGATACGATCATTTGTGCTCTGATTGTAGAGGCATTATTGGTAGCGACGGAGGGGGTCACAGGCTCATCAACAGATGTTTGTCGAGCTCCAGCCACCTACCTGCCCATTCCTCCCCCACCCTGAAGGTGCTGCTGCTTCCAGTGGAATGGCCCACAGGTGCTGGCTGCCCTCTGGTAGCTTGCTCATGTGGCTAATCTTCCTGTGTGAATCTAGATAGCGATTAAGCTGTCTATCTGTAGTGAACATCACAGCTGAGCTCAACTCTGTTTCTCTTTCTCCCTTCCCACCCCTTTCTAGCAAGGATCACCAGATAGCAATCTGGTGTGGTGACCCCATGAGATTTATTTAGTTTTTTCTTTGTCTTTCCTCAGGTCCAGGGGTGTTGAACCCAGTTAAAGCACCTCAGTTCCTCTACCCTCCCAGCTAAGATCTGCTAATGGGTTGAACCTAGATCTTTTGCTAGTATAGCTGAGTTCTGTACAGTGCTGGGCCCTTACTGAGCTGTTGCAGGAGTGCGAGGGTCCTACACAAAGCTTTCTTACAGTCAGGCTGATAGAGGTGCTGTGCTGAGCAGCTCTAGGGGAAATGGAGCTTGAAGTGCTGGGTCAGTAGGCCAGGAATGGCTTGATGTAGTGCCCACCCAATACCATGTGCATTCTTAAGATGCCAATACTGTTGTGCAGTGTGAAATCCAACTATTACAATGTTTGTACATCTCAGATAAGCGAGTTGTAATATGAATTTATAATCTCAAAGATACATTTATGTGACTGAAGATATTATTGGTATATTTTGGGTCCTGAGATTCTTTGTCTGTTGAGTTATTTTAATCATGGAAAACTGTGTGACCACCTCACGGGTCAATAAATTAAGTTGGTTATCAATCAATTAAATCACTTTCTTTTCGGGTCAATTACTCACCCCACACAGAATGGAACAAGTTGGCCTGAAAGTTTGACAGGAGAAAGTTGGCTGCTTCTAAGAATGCACTGTCACCATTTATAACCCTTCACTTAATGATGCACGCCAACTCTTTCCCTCCCCCCCCCCCTCACTGGGGCCCCTTGTCCCCTGCTGTTCCATGTTCCCAGAGACATTGCTGAATCTGGGATGCGAGAGAAGGGAATTCCAACAAAAGAAATTGTGGAAACATTTTGAGTGGAGGTGGCATTGTGCCACAAAGTGCATTATTATCTCTTGCTGCCCTCCGTGTAGCATTTGGTCACTGTTGGCATATAAAAGACCTTGCTTGCATTTATATAGTGCCTTTCATGACCATAGGACATCCCAAAGTGCTTTGCAGCCAGTGAAGTACTTTTGAAGTATAGTCACTTGTTATGTAGGCAAACCCAGCTGCTAATTTGCACACAAGGTTCCACAAACATCAATAAGACGATGTCTAGTTAATCGATTTTTGGTTGAAGGTTCAATATTGGCCAGGACACTGAGAGAACTTCTCTGCTGCTCTTCAAAAGAATCCCATGGCATTTTTTATGTCCACCTGAGAGGGCAGACGGGGCTTCGGTATAATGTCTCATACAAAAGTCGGGTCCTCCGACAGTGCAGCACTCCCTCAAGTACTGCGTTGGAGTGTCGGCGTAGATTTTGTGTTCACGTTCCTGGAGTGAGACTTGAATCCACAACCTTCTGAGTCAGGCGAGAGTGCTACCCACTGAGCCGTAGCTGGCGTCAGTCATTTCTTGCTAAATCGTCAATGTAATCTGCATTTGTGACTGGATTTCCACTGGCTATTCCGCCCAATTACTGTGCAAACAAAAAGTTACATTTTGCAAAAGAAAAGTAATAGGTCAATGAGATTTAGATTTTTTTTGTGATGATTTGAGGCTCAAGGTTCAGAGCCAGACCCAAGTTGCATGATTAATTGTCGTGTTAAGTCAGACTTTTCAGTCGGTCTAATTTTAATTGTGACCTTTCTCAAGATTCTGGAAAGGCTAATACTGCGGCAGTGGCAGTTTGCTTCCCTCCTCCTTATTTTCTGTTTCTCTTTCTACATCTCTTCCCCCGCCCCATGGCACCAGCAGAACTTTGTGTGAACCCGGAGAGTGAAAATTAGCTTATTCATGCAGGAAGGGGCATTCGACCTGAATATGAGCTCGCCTGGTCCATGTACATGTGCGTTCAGCAGGTCTCACTGTGCCTGTTTCCCGTTTGGTTCCTTCCAGTCTCTACTGCCACCTAGCTTGAAGATGCTAAATGCAGTTTTACTGTCACCGTTAACTCCACAAGCCAGGGATCGAACTTTGAACTTCCTTGTTCCGTGTGCCCTCATCGTGTTGTATTTACCTGCTCAGCCATTGGGCACTATTTTTTAATTCTGGGAAAAGTATTGGTGACCACAGAAATCGAGCCGGGTCCGAAACATCAGTTCAGGGGCATGGAGCTTTTAGCATCCAGTATCCACAACAAATATTCACAAGGTCCAACATGGTCTGTGCACTAACTATAACCTCGGCAGAACACCACGCCCCTCCTTCATTGCACTAATGCAACATTTCCATTCTCACACTTGCAGCCTCTTTCCGCAGTTCTCTCTCACAGAACAGGTTTGCAAGCACCGGAACTCATTCCACAGTGAGCTTAGTTTAGTGGACTGATAGGGATGGCACTAGTGTCATCACCACGATCGCCCCGTTTTAAAGGGAATCACTGATGCAATAATCCAACGTGGTTCAATCAAACTGAAATATGCTTAAAATAAAACAACAGTCCTATTTCAACAACTCCAAAGGAACCTCCAACAACTCAATCATGATATCACTACAACTGTCTCCCTGCGTTGTCTACCTGAAGCATTTCACTCTTATGACCCTTGCAGCCAATGAAGACTTTCAACCCATCAGTCTGGCTGGGTTTGATCCGAGATCCCAAAGATGTACGATGAGCATCCTAAGCAATGTTCCCTCTAAGCTGCGTGCAGGGCCGACCACACAGTAATCTGCAAGGTCCCGCACATTCTGCTCACATTGGAAATACCGCAGTCATTTAAAGGGACCGCGCATTGAAAGAAACAGGGTGCCAGAACAAAGCGCAGCTTACAGGGAACATTCCTCATCATCCAGGGTTTTCTTATTGAAAGCTGAAGAGTTTTTTTTTTGCACTCGACCCGATTAGTGCCCTAATTATTTGTATGTCTCCTCCACTCCCCCGCCTGATGGGTTTAGCAGGGGTATGGTTCACTTTCACTCCTTCCACGGCACCTGTGGCCGAATATATAACAATAGTCTGGACATTGGCAATGATCGAAGAGATGTGAATACATATTGTGACTAGGCTCCTAATCAAGTGCAGTGAGGATGGTAATGGTACTTTAGAAAGCAAGTGATATTTTGTAAAAAAAAGCTTTAAAAGTGCTTTGAAATCAGTTTGGACCTAGGTTCGGGAGAGAGAGTCCGAGAGCTGCCAGAAAATTGTGGGTTCTTTGCCACAAGACTGAGGGAGCACTGCACAGTCGGAGGTCGGCAAGGTGCGGGAGGATAAACCCCGCCTGATTGATAAGTATCTCTTTTTTCTCTTTTATAACAGATAAGTCTAATTAGAGGGATGGCAGGGCAGCTCAGTCCTGTGGAGTGCATGTCCTGTGGCATGTGGCTAGTCCTGGACGCTTTGCGCAGCCTAGACAATCATGTTTGCAGGAGGTGTCTCCAGCTTCAACTACTTGATCTCTCCATTTTGGAGCTTGAGCGGCGCTGGTGTCAATGCGGTGCATCCGCGAGGCTGAGAGCTACGTGGATAGCACGTTTCAAGAGGTGGTCACCTCGCAGCTTAAAAGCATGAGGCAGAGGAGAAGTGGGTGACCACCAGTTGGATGAAGAACGTTCGGCACGTAGTGCAGGAGTCCTTCCGAGTCCATCTCGTTTTCTAACAGATATTCTCTTCTGAGCACTGGTGCAGCCAAAGCCAAGTCCAAGGCACCACGGGTTCAGCATCACAGGGGGGAAGGCCAAAGAATAAGAGCTATAGTGGTAAGGGATTCAATAGTTAGGGGAATAGAGAGGTATTTCTGCGGCCATAGATGTGACTCCAGAATGGTATGGTGCCTCCCCAGTGCCAGGGTCAAGGATGTTACAGAGCAGATGCAGGACACTCTGGGGGGAGAGGGTGAACAGCTTGAGGTCGTGGTCCATATCGGGATCAATGACATAGGTAGAAAGAGGAATGAGGTCCTGCAGATAGAATTTAGGGAGCTAGGAGAAAAATTAAAGAGTAGGACCTCAAAGGTAGTAATCTCCAGGTTACTACCAGTGCCACGTGCTAATGAGTACAAGAATAGAAGGATAGAGAGAGTGAACGTGTGGCTGGAGAGTTGGTGCAGGAGGGAGGGCTTTAAATTTCTGAGGCATTGGGACTGCTTCTGGGGGAGATGGAACCTGTACAAACCGGATTGGTTGCACCTCAACAGCGCCAGGACCAATATCCTCACGGGGAGTTTTGCTAGTGCTGTTGGGGAGAGTTTAAACTAGCTTGGCAGGGGGATGGGAACCTGAGAACAAATTTAATAGGGAAGGAAGTAAAGCTGAAATTGGAAAGCAAGAATGTAGAAAATGTATCTGTAAGACAGAGGGAACAAGGGTTAGTAAGTAGTAATCAAGGAGGTCTTCCTGTGCTAAATGGTATATACTTCAATCCAAGGAGTATAGCGAATAAGACGGATAAGCTGAGAACACAGGTAGACACTTGGGAGTATGACATTATAGCCATTACAGAGACATGGCTGAAAGAGGGGCAGGTTTGGCAGCTCAATATTCACGGTTAGAGGATTTTTAGGCAGGACAGAGAGGGGTGTAAACAGGGGAGTGTCGCAGTAATGATTAAAGAAACTATTACAGCTGTGAGGAGGGATGATATATTAGACGGATCATCAAATGAGGCCATATGGGTCGAACTGAAAAATAAAAAAGAGCGATCGCACTGCTGGGCATGTATTATAGACCCCCAAACAGTGGGAGGGAGATAGAAGAGCAAATATGTAGGCAAATTTCTGTGAAGTCCAAAAACCATAAGGAAGTAATAGTAGGAGATTTCAACTCTCCTAATATTGATTAAGACAAATATCGTGTGAAGGGTATAGAGGGTGCGGAATTCCTAAAATGCATTCAAGAGAACTTTTTTAGTCAGTATGTAACAAGCCCAACACGGGAGGGGGCGGTTCTGGATTTAGTTTTGGGGAATGAAGCTGGGCAGGTGGAAGGGGTATCAGTGGGAGAGCACTTGAGTGCTAGTGACCATCATTTAGTCAGATTCAAAGTAGTTATGGATAAGGACAAAGATAGACCAGGAATAAAAGTCCCAAATTGGGGAAAAGCTGAGTTGAGAAGTGATTTGGCCACAGTGGACTGGAAACAGCTACTTGGAGGTAAATCAGTATCGGAACAGTGGTAGGCATTCAGGAAGGAGATCCGGAGAGCTCAGGCCAAGCATGTGCCCTTAAAGAAAAAGAGTGATAATAACAATTCTAGAGCACCCTAGATGTCTAGGGACTTACAGGGGAGGATAAAGAAAAAAAGAGAAGCTTCTGTCATATAGCGATGGCTAAATACTGTAGAAACTCTGGAGGAATATAGAAAGTTCAGAGGTGAAATTAAAAAGGATATTAGGAATGCTAAGAGAGAGCATGAAAAGTTATTGACAAGTAAAGTCAAGGAAAACCCAAAGATGTTCTATAAATATATTAAGAGCAAGAGGATAACTAAAGAAAGGGTAGGGCCTATGTGGGTAATCTGTGTGTGGAGGCGGAAGATGTGGTATGGTTCTTAATGAATACTTTGCGTCTCTTTTCACAAAGGAAAGGGGCAATGCAGATACTGCTATCGAGAAGGAGTGTGAAATTCTGGATGAAATAAACATAATTAGAGAGGAGGTACCAAGGGGTTTAGCAGCTTTGACAGTGGCTAAGTCCCCAGGCCCAAATGAAATGCATTCCAGGCTGTTGAGTGAAGCAAAAAAGGAAATGGCAGAGGCCTTGACCATCATTTTCCAGTCCTCTTTGAATTCAGGCATGGTGCCGGAGGACTGGAGGACTGCTAATGTTTAAGAAGGGAGAAAGGGATAGGCAGAGTAAGTACAGGCCTGTCAGCCTAACCTCAATGGTGGGAAAATTATTGGAAATAAATCCTAAAGAACAGGATAAACCTAGGATTAATCAGAGACAGTCAGCACGGATTTGTTAAGGGAAGATCGTGTTTGACAAACCTGATTGAATTTTTCGAGGAGGTAACCAGGAGGGTCGATGAGGGTAGTGCGTACGATGTAGTGTATATGGACTTTAGCAAAGCTTTTGATAAAGTCCCATATGGCAGACTGGTCACGAAGGTAAAAGTCCATGGGATCCAGGGTAAAGTGGCAAGTTGGATCCAAAATTGGCTCAGAGGTAGGAAGAAAGGGTAATGGTTGATGTTTTTTGACTGGAAGGATGTTTCCAGTGGGGTTCTGCAGGGCTCAGTACTGGGTCCCTTGCTTTTTGTGGTACATGTCAATGATCTAGATTTGATTAGAGGGAGTATGATTAAGAAATTTGCAGATGACACTAAAATTGGCTGTGTGGTTGATAATGAGGAGGAAAGTCATGGACTGCAGGAGGATATCAATCTATTGGTCAGGTGGGCAGAGCAGTGGCAAATGTAATTTAATTTGGAGAACTTGGGGAGGGCTAATAAGGAAAGGGTATACACATTAAACGGTAGGCCACTTAGAAGTGTAGATGAACAAAGGGAACTTGGAGTGCTTGTCCACAGATCCCTGAAAGTAGCAGGCCAGGTGGATAAGGTAGTTAAGAAGGCATACGGAATGTTTGCCTTTATTGGCCAAGGCATAGAATACAAGAACAGGGAGATTATGCTTAAATTGTATAATACAGTGGTTAGGCCACAGCTGGAATACTACGTGCAGTTCTGGTCACCGTATTATAGGAAGGACAGGGAGGGGGTGCAGAGGAAATTTATGAGGATGCTGCCTAGAATGGAGAATCTTAGCGATGACAGATTGAAGAGGCTGGGGTTGTTCTTCTTGGAATAGAGGAGGCTGAAGGGAGACCACATTGAGCTGTATAAAATTTTGAGGGGCCTGGATATAGTTGATAGCAAAGGCCTATTTCCCTTGGTGAAGGGGTCAATTACAAGGGGGCATAGGTTTAAGGTGGTTGGTGGAAGGTTTTGAGGGGAAGCTTCTTCGTGCAGAGGGTTGTGGGGGTCTGGAACTCACTGCCTGGAAAGGTGGTAGAGGCAGAAACCCTCACCACATTTAAAAAGCTGGTAAATGTGAAATGCCATGACCTGCAGGGTTATGGACCTAGAGCTGGTAAGTGGAATTAGACTGGATAACCTCTTGTTGGCTGGCGCAGTTACGATGGTAAGTACTTTAAGAAATCTAATATAGCCAGAGTGATCTCCTAGGACTAGTTTCAATTACCTGGATGGGTTGGAGAGGAATTTTCCCAGGTTTTTTTCTCCCATTTGGCCTGGGTTTTTATCTGGTCTTTTTACCTCTCCCAGGCGATCGCATGGCTCCGGGTGGTGTGGAGTGTAATGTGTTGCGATATATTGGGTATCGCAGTTGTGTGGGGCGGACTGGTTGGACCGGATGCTCTTTACCTGTCCATCATTGTTCATTCTTCATAGGTTTATATGTAACCTTCTGGGCTGCTGACTGAGGGCCGTGTGGCTTGTTGTCGGCCGGCGTGGGCACGATGGGCCAAAATGGCCGCCTTCTGTGCTGTAAATTTCTATATTTCTATGTTCTATCTCCAGTTTGTGCTGAGTTAGCTGACCTCAGACGGGTTAGCAGTAAGGATACACCAATCAGCCCCAGCATCCCTGGGCTAAAGAGGGGAAATTCAGCCAAGGTCCTTACTGTTGGTTGCTATCTAGTGACTCCTACTAAAAAGATGCAGACTTCAGATGAGGAAAGGATCTGGGCTGGCTGCGATGCCCCTTCTCATAATGCGATTATGCTTGAAGAACGACCATTTGGTCAAGTACTGGTGATGAACCAATGTTCATGGACTGTACTGAGCAAGCGAGGAGGAAAATTGGGACAAAGAATTAAGAGGATTGAAATTCCCAGATGCGTATAATGCATCTCCATTTTCTAAAAGGAAAATGAGCCCAACAGCATCATACATCTGGTATTTGTTACAATTTTATCCTGATCAATTGGTGCTATTTTATTACCTTTTGGGCTGTACTTTTGGTAATTTAAAAAATAAATCTGTTTCAACTGTTTGACACTTTTTTTAACAATAAAACAAAATATCTTTGGAAGAGCAGTATTTGAATTCACTAACAATGTTGTTGAACAGTAACACCTATGTACTTCGGAGGGTTCCCTGTTTGATTCTTGGTGGTCACTGATCCCTGAAGTGTGGTGCTTGCTGTCTTTTTAATATAGATATATATATTAATTGATATTTTCCAATATTCAAATGTGGTATAACACTGATGTTCATCATTTTACTCAACAACTGTCTCCAATTTGTTTTTTGTTTTAATTTTTACAATGTTAGTCTTACAAATAAAACTATTTGGGGTGAAAACTTTTTGAACTGTTAGCCTTGAAATCACTTAAGATTCAAATCCAGTCCTAACTAAAGGGATGAAAGCCTCTCCCATCTACTAACTGTGGGGATTCTATGTGAAAGGAGTTTTAGCCAGTTTCAGCTGAGTTCCAAGTGGGCATGGATGGGCCCAAAGCCTTTTGGCTAAGATCATGCGTAACTGACCTGACAGGGGAGTAACCATGACCCCAATGTGGTTCTCCCTGGATCAGGAAGGTGGTTCTCCTATGCTTTTTGGAAATAGGAGGTGGGTGGGGTGGCTTGACCCATCCACCTCCACGGAGGTGTGTGGGGGACCTGACCCATCCACCTCCATGGCACGAACCTGGTATTGCAGTACTTCCAGGAACGGTGCTTGGGCTCTAGGCCTTTTGGCTAAGAGCATTAGCGCAGGGTGATCCTTGATGTGTGCAAGGTGACCTCTGGCATTTGTGATCTGACAAAGAATTGGAAAGATTGGCTACGAAAAATTTTTTTTTAATTTTTAAAAAAAATTTTTTAAAAAATGAATGGGCCCAAAGCACAATACTGGTCCCAAATTCTATACGAGTCTCACTCACACGAGGCCACAAGATGGTCAATACTAGATGTGGAATCTGTCACACTGATGAAGTAGGCAGCTGCTTTTTCGAGATTGGGTGTTAGACACTTAGTTGGAGCAGATTTGAGAGAGATCTGCATCTAACTGTGCCATATCAGTCATAGAAGTGCATGATTCTGACAGAGTGCCTTAAATAAAAAGTGTTCCATTAGCCAGCACTAATATCCCTCATTTTGAGCATGCGGGAAGGGGGTTCTACAGTGACCTCGTGGGCAAATGCACTGCGTGACTTAGTGGGCAGATGCACTGCGTGATGTGAAAGAAAGAACTTGCATTTATATAGCTCCTTTCACAACCAAAGTGCTTTACAGCCAATTAAGTACTTTTGAAGTGCAGTCACTGTTGTAATGTAGGAAACACGACAGCCAATTTGCATACTGCAATGTGCGAATGGCCAGATAATCTGTTTTTTTAGTGATGGTGGTTGAGGAATAAATATTGGCAACTCCCTTGCTCTTCTTTGAAATATTACCATGGGATCTTTTACATGTGATAGTGAGCCACACAGGCTGGGGGGAGGCTTACCAAGTCTGATTTATCTGTGCTGAGTTAGCTCATGGTGTATGAGGGGAATACTGAGCCAGAATGCCTGCTCCTGATCTCTGTCCAGTGACCCCTGTTGCAAACTGTGTGTCTGTAGACAAGATAGAGGTTGAACAGAATACCCAACAATACCATCTAAGTAGGCTTAAACATAAAGGACAGCAGCTGGGGTAAGGTTGGGATAGGTAACAGCCACTAGTGGAACTACACTACAATGCGAGTTAGCATCTTCAGGATGGCAAAAGAAAAAATTAGCTCAGGATAAAATACCTACCTTAAAAAAACGGTACAGAAATTAAATTATAAAAGTTGCTGTTGTTCAGGAATTTGTATTTAACTGTGAAATATGGTTTAAATTCACAGCAAAGCTTCACAGTATACAATCAATGCCCTCGACCTGGAATGACCTTGGTCCTATCGATACAGAATTCTACCCAATACACAGAACTGTGCAAGACTTGTATATCTGCAATGATTTTTGATTTTCGTGGAGAAATTTACACATCCCTGATTAAAATTTCAGGAAAATGCACTGAATTCCATGGAATGAAACTGGAATTTGACTTATTCCCGTGAGATAGTTGCCGAGGAGAGCGTGCAAACTTGTGCAATTGAATAGAACTTCTGAAACAATAAAGACCGATACTGAAATACAGGATCCATGTGCTTTATTGTGTTACAAAACCTCTTGAAACATAATTTCAAAGGATACATTACAAATAATAAAGAAAAGTACACAGTTACAACTTGTTTTGAGTATAAGGTAACAATTAATACTGGCTTAAAAAGCATTAGTTGACATTGAAACAATATTTTTTTTCCTTTTTTAAAATCTTAAATCTTTAAAGCAATAAAGTGCTTTAAATTGCTACTATTCAGAGGCATCGGGTCACACAAGTGCCCAAAGTGTAATTTTACAGTGTGTGCACCAGTTTACAACTGAGAAAGAGCTCCTAGAACAGAGAGTTCACAATATAAAAAAAATTGCAGATTAATTCTGGGTTCTGAGTGCCGTGGACCAATGTTCCCTTTAATTTTTCTTTTATGCTCGGCCCCTTTAAGGGGCTGTGCGGCCCATTCAAAATACAGTGTGCATGATCGTTTTTTCCTATTTAAAAGCCGGAGCCGGCTGCGCGGGAGCTGCAGAGTACTGTGCAGCCGCCCAGCTTAAAGGGAACATTGCTGGGGATTGTTGGACATCCGGGAGAGATGTATGTTAGACATCTTGGGGAGTGAAGGGTTAAGTCAAACTTTTTTGTATCATAAAACAAGTAAGGGGAGACCGCAACAGTTTTTCCAAATAAATTTTAAACGGGAGCTGGGAGGAGATTGAGCAGGCGCTGGAGAATGTGTGTCTGCAGAAACAAAAAGATAGTAGACAGAAAATGTTCCTGTTTCAGCAGAAATGAAATGAAAGGAGACAGAGAGAACATACCTATTGCAGGGCTCTGGGAATGGCTGTCCCGTGGAGGAAGCATGCTGAAAATAGGGTCGTGAAGGCAGAAATAGAGAAATTTAAGGAGCAGTGTGATGCAGTCAGGGTCTATGCTGTGCAAGATACTAATTCCTTCCTGGCTAGTCATAATGCTGTGGTGCAAATGCACGATGAGAGAGAGAGAGGAATTGGAAGATAAAGTACACAGCTTAGAAGTTGAGGTGGACAGATTACAGATGGACAAGGCACTGGAAAAAGTGTGCCTTCAGAGAAAGAAACCGGAACAGCAGAAACTGAGATGGTGGCCTTGGGCCAATGGAAGAACAGTCTGAGGTGTTAATACGCTCATTAATTCAGTGAAGGAAGCCGTGAATGAGAAACTGATGCAGAAACAGATAGAGATGAAGGCAATGGGAGAAGCATGTTCAGAAGTGTCATGTATTCAACCAGCATTGTAACCCATGTATAATCTGACCTAAGTTGTACACTGTGAGCACACTGACCACTAGGTGGGAGACACTCCTAACCTGGACCTTCAGGTATAAAAGGGGAAGCTCCACCCACCTTCATCACTTGAGTGCTAAGGAATAAAGGACAGGTCACAGACTGACCTTCTCTCAAGCATGGGCCTCATGTGCATTTATACTGTGTAGTAAGGACGTATCAATGGCGACAAGAAACTGGGATTTAAACCACGCGAGCATAGCAGAACAGACGAGAGATACTGTGTTAAGGAATGGTTGGGACAGAGATTCAACATTGTTAAAGCAGCACACAGTTCTCCAGGCAGACAAGGGCAGTCAGGCATGCCCCAACATGTAGTCGAACCCAGAGGGGGAGTTCAACAGAGACAATGGCAAGCTGAACAGCGATTCACGCCATTGCAAGGGACAATGTGGCCAGTAATGGGGCCATCAACACCTGTTAATGGTGCACTCAAGGACAATAACAGGGGCAGTCAGGGACGATCGACTGGCAAGGGATCTTTTGTTTCAAACCGCAACTCATGCTGGAGGCGTGGAGGCATACATTCAGCCGGAGTTTGCAGAGATGAGCAAAATATCTGCAGAAATTGCAGAAATGGACACTGGGGGAAATCGCTGGAAGCTGAAGTTCAGCGAGTTCATGTGGAGCACGTATACAGTTCATACACCAGGACGCCACCGATAATGATGAAAGTGCTCCTCAATGGCATCCCAGTATCAATGGAGTTAAACATGGGGGCCAGCCAGTCCCTGATGGGTATCAAACAGTTCGAAAAGTTGTGGGCATCCAAGGCCAGGAGACCAAAATTATCGCCGATTGACGCACAGCTACGGACTTACACAAAGCAGATCATTCCGGTGCTAGGCAGCACCACGGTAGTCGTGACCCACAAAGATTCGGAGAACAGGTTGCCACTCTGGATTGTCCCAGGGGACGGTCCCGCACTACTGGGGAGGAGTTGGCTTGCTGTCATGAACTGGAAATGGGGCGATGTCAATGCAATTTCCTCTGTGGAGCGAGTATCATGCTCACAGGTCCTGGACAAATTTGACTCATTATTTCAACCCGGCATTGACACTTTCATGGGGGCCAAGGTAGTGATTCACATAAACCCGGACGCCAGACCAGTACACCACAAGGCCAGAGCGGTGCCGTACGTGATGCGGGAAAAGGTAGAAGGCGAATTGGACCGCCTGTTGAGAGAAGGCATCATCTCGCCAGTCGATATGGAAAGCCTCCTCAAGTCGATTCCAGGGACGGTGCTTTTTCAGGACGACATCCTCATTACGGGTTACGATACTGAAGAACACCTCCACAACCTGGAGGAGGTACTACGCAGACTGGACCGGGTAGGTCTGCGACTGAAAAAGGCGAAGTGCGTCTTCCTAGTTCCAGAGGTAGAATTCCTGGGGATGAGGGTAGCAGCAGACGGGATCAGCCCTACTGCATCCAAGACGGAAGCGATCCAGAGAGCACCCAGACCCCGTAACACGACGGAGCTGCGTTCGTTCCTGGGGCTCCTGAACTATTTTGGTAACTTTCTTCCAAAATTGAGCACGCTGCTAGAGCTGCTACACGTGCTCCTACGCAAAGGTCGCGAATGGGTCTGGGGGGACAGCCAGGAAAGGGCTTTTAATAGAGCACGCAATTTGTTATGTTCCAACAATCTGTTAACGCTATATGACCCATGTAAGAAACTTGTGTTAACATGCGATGCGTTGTCCTATGGTGTCGGGTGTGTGTTGCAGCATGTCAATGCTAAGGGTCAGTTACAGCCGATAGCTTATGCCTCCAGGAGTCTGTCTCAGGCAGAAAGGGGCTATGGGATGGTAGAAAAGGAGGCGCTCGCATGTGTATATGTGGTAAAGAAAATGCACCAGTACCTGTTTGGCAGGAAATTTGAGCTGGAGACAGATCACAAACCCCTAACGTCCCTTTTGGCCGACAACAAGGCCATAAATGCAAACGCATCGGCCCGCATAAAGAGGTGGGCACTCACGTTAGCTGCCTATGACTACACAATTTGGCACAGACCGGGCACCGAAAACTGCGCTGATGCACTCAGCAGGCTCCCACTAGTCACCATTGAGGGGGCTACCGAGCATGGAACTGAGATGGTCATGGCTGTTGAAGCTTTCGGAAGCGAAGGCTCACCCGTGACAGCCCGTCAGATTAAAGTCTGGACAAATAGAGACCCGCTATTGTCTCTGGTCAAGAAATGTGTCCTGAATGGGGACTGGGCAGCCACGTACAGGGCATGCCCTGAGAAATTTAAACCATTTCACAGGCGCAAGGATGAACTCTCGATTCAGGCCGATTGCCTACTGCGGGGAAACCGCGTAGTCATGCCCCAGATGGGCAGAGAGGTGTTCATCAGAGAACTCCACAATGGGCACCCGGGCATTGTCACAATGAAGGCAATTGCCAGGTCACACGTTTGGTGGCCAGGGATAGACGCAGATCTGGAACTTTGTGTTCGCAGGTGCAACACGTGTGCTCAGCTGGGCCATGCGCCCAGGGCAGCCCCCCTTAGCCCCTGGTCCTGGCCTGCCAAGCCATGGTCACGCATCCATATGGACTACGCAGGTCCTTTCATGGGGAAAATGTTTTTGGTTGTAGTAGACGCCTACTCCAAATGGATCGAGTGTGACATTTTAAATTCAAGCACATCCTCTGCCACGGTAGAAAGTCTACGGGCAATGTTCGCCGCCCACGATCTACCGGACATCTTGATCAGCGACAATGGCCCGTGCTTCACAAGCACTGAATTCCAGGACTTCATGGCAGGCAATGGAATTAACCATGTTAGAACGGCACCGTTCAAGCCGGCCTCAAACGGCCAGGCAGAACGAGCAGTGCAGATAATCAAACAGGGGATGCTCAGATTCCAAGGGGGTTCCCTACAAAGACGCTTATCACGCCTCCTGTTGGCCTATAGATCCCGACCACACTCGCTCACAGGGGTTCCACCCGCAGAGCTACTAATGAAAAGGACGCTCAAAACCCGATTATCCCTTATACATCCCACCATGAAAGAAATTGTCGGAGCAGGCGCCAGTCACAATATCACTACCATGACAGGAATGCGAGGGCGCGATGTATTGATGTAAATGATCCTGTTTTTGTCCTCAACTACGCTGCAGGGCCCAAATGGCTCGCAGGCACTGTGGTTGCCAAAGAGGGAAATAGGATTCTGGTAGTTAAACTTACCAATGGACAAATCTGCCGCAAACATGTGGATCAAACAAAAAGGAGGTTCAGCAACCTCATAGAAGAAGCAGAGGAAGAACACGATGTAGAATTCACTCCACCACAGGTGACCGAACATCGGAACCAAAGGGAGGAGAGCCCAGTCACTGTGGGCAGTCCGGACAGGCCTGAGGCACTGCAAACAGCAGACACTCAGGCCAGCACCCAACAACCGGAGCCCCAACTCAGGCGCTCTACAAGGGAGCGTAAACCACCAGAGAGACTCAATCTGTGATCCCAATAAAACTTTGGGGGGGGGAGGTGATGTCATGTATTCAACCAGCATTGTAACCCATGTATAATCTGACCTAAGTTGTACATCGTGAGAACACTGACCACTAGGTGGGAGACACTCCTAACCTGGAAAAAGGGGAAGCTCCACCCACCTTCATCACTTGAGTGCTAAGGAATAAAGGACAGCTCATAGGCTGACCTTCTCTCAAGCATGGGCCTCGTGTGCATTTATACTGTGTAGTAAGGACGTATCAAGAAGCACTTAAAGCTGCTGTAGGAATGGACTGCCTGAGAACTGTTGAGATGTTCAGTGAAAAACTAACATGTGGGAGTTGTAAGCATGGTCTAAAGGGATGTGGAAAGGGAGTTGGAATTTTGAAAATGTTGAGAGAGGCAGTTATAGTGGTTCCAAAGCGTGAACTGAGAAAAGGATTGGGACACGCGACTGAATCTTCAGCGTTTCCTTCACCCTTTACTTGATGTCATTACATCCCTCCCATATACCAGAGAAAAGTCTTAATTGTGCAGGAGGTATCAGGCTTGGGTGAGGACATGGACTGTGAGTTTGAGATTTTGAATGAGTACAGCATGGGATTCAGTAGAAAACATCAGAAATTGAAAATTGGTTTAAATAAAAAAGGATAAATTAGTGTATGATAGAATAAAGGAGAAAGTGAAAGATCATGTCTCTTTTTTACTGTTCTACAAGAGTTCTTTTTGTTTTCAGTGTGAATGTTAAAGTCTCTACAAAGCATGTGTGAATGTTACTGTATCACTGGCTGTTGCTCCTCCCTCTTTTTCAAGATGCATTGTGTTTAAAATATTGATCTGAATTAAATTGGAGCTATTGAGGTTAACTATCCTATTAAATTGTGAAAAATACTTTTATTGTGTCCACGGTGGAATTCTGGTTGTTGTAAATTGTGTGAAAGTCTCTAGTTCCAGACAGGAGACAATTACCTCACATAATTGGCAAAAAAAAAGGAATTTCTGACCAATGCCAGGGATTCTGATTGTTTAGTCATCTTGGTGGTACGGGAATGTGTGACAAGAGAGACAAAATGGGGGGATACTACAGCTGTGTGTAGGATAATGATCTGAAGACATCCTACCGTTGTATTGTACTACACAATTCTTACACAGGATGTTTACTGTAGTATAGTGGCGTTGCTAACGATTTCTGCTGTTTTACCTGATTTTTAATTCCTGAGGATGGATAAAAAAAAGTTTGGTAACATTTTTGTGCCTTCATGGGTCATGTTTTGAAAATTGGAAGTAAAAGAGAAGCTGAAGTTTATTTCTGAATTTAATTATTTCAGGATCTTTACAAGTTTTAAAAGTACAAAGACTTTGCAAAAGTAACAGGTTTTTTTTTATTTAGTGAAAGTTTATGTTTACTTAAAGGCTGCTAGAGGCTGTGTGACCCAAGCTGACATTGACTGATGATGTCTGGGTTTGTCTTTTGAAATGCAGTAATGGTTAACTCTTTCCATAGCAGCTGTGTGGTTTTTTTTGCTTTCTGGTATCAGAATAACTGTTTCTAATTCACTAAGCAACAACTTTTGCATTGCTGAATGTAAACAATTTGGGCATTATTAGGTTTTAAGTTTTAATTTGAGTGGATATTTCCCCACAGCGACAGAAGGGCATCAGGAATTGACAAATTAACCCATTGGGCTCATAAGAAAAGCAACAATTTTCTGTTTTTCTTTAAGCAGAGGATACAAATGTTGATTGTGCAAGATTAGCAAGAATGGTTCTTTTGACATAAAATGACTTCAAGTTGTTACAGAGCAACCTTTGCTGGAAAAGTGCTGTGGTTCAGTAGTGTTCAGAATTTAAGTTCTTATCTGCAGACATTGATAGATCTTGAATGTCACGGCGTGGTGACAAACTTGGATTTAAGAGATTGCCTTTCCAATGCTCGGATTTAACCTATTGAAGGTCATTTGTATCTTCCAAGACAGATTGCTCGAGGGGGAATATAGAAAATTTACATCCAAACGTAATTGCAAGACTTTGGTCTCCTTTGTACAACCAACAAGCCTGGGCATAATTTGTTTACGAAATTAAAATCGATTAATAAATTTATATAAGTTGATGTTCAAACATTTGGGAAGGGATATTTATCTGAAGCTTAAGGGGATAATCAAATGTAATTTTTGAAAAGGTCCAGTCTAAGTGATTCCTGGCCATTGCTGTGTATTAAGAAAGAAGGTTTTTTGGGGAGACTGTGAAAGGTTAAAGGTAACTAACATCCCTCATCTTGCAGACTGAATTGCTCTCTGGAATTCTGATCACTTTGAAATGATAGAATGGATTCAGGCACAATATTTTGAAAAAGAAAAGGTCCCATAAGTGGTTAAGTGGCATAAACAAAAATGTGTGAATAACTTGGATTGATTCGTGAACTTTGTTAAATGGTAATATTATATCATGATCCTATTATATTGGACATTAACATTTTTTCAGGGTTCATGAATGAGATGAAATGGTAATATAATGGAATGTGTAAAATTGGATCAGAGGATTTAGGATACAAGATAAGAGCAAGGGGAAATTACATCATCAAATGGAAATTTTTCTAAAATATTTTCCTTGGTGATTATGGGTGAATTTCAGGATACCGAACAGGGATTAGGAAAAGATGTGTGAGCGCATCCCTGAGTAACATGATTACTGAAAGGATTTCAATTTGGTATCGATGTACATTCTATTGAAAATCAGGAAAGTGTAGGTGAGAATCACTGATTGATAGGTTTCTCTTGCAGATGTTTGTGCCTTTGCCTATACTGAACAATGAGGGAAATGTATTTGATAGCCTGGCCATTGGGACCATGCAGGAGAAATGAGAAAAGAACTCTGATCTTTTGATAAGATAAAAGCCCAGGAATGACTTGTATCTGATGTCGTGTGGTATGATATTGGGATGCCAATGTATGTGCAAATGTGATACGCTATGCTGAGGCAACTAGCATGATGAAGATACACTGAAGAATGGGTCTCAGACATGTTCAGTTATTTGACAACAGCACGACATGAAATGGTCAATGTGCTTTAGGGAAGTGAGAAATTTTAATCAAGGTACTGACACATACTCCATAGCGAAACAGACTTTTAATGAAACAATATAAAAGTTAAGCACACTGGTACTTATCAGAGGGACTGGAACTAAAGAAAATGGGGACATAGTATTTGGATTTCTAAAATTCAGGGTTGAGTTCCTTTTGAGTTAACAATGAAATTGGACAACTGAAAGCTAGTGGGAAATGATACTTAGTGAGAATATCCACAAGATGGATAATGGTAAAAGGAGAGCTGGAGAATCCTTTATGTCCATGATTAATTTGATCATATGATACACTAGTATGCTGTACAATGTATTATAATTGTCTTTGTCTGTATCATGATGTGCAATATTAATCAAGTGGAATTTAGACAAGGCAAGTGAATGGATCAAGATAGTTATGTGATGCTAATGAGATTAAACCTTAAATTAGCCCATGAGGGATCACCAGGAGCTGTTGATGATTAAGATTGAGAATTAGTAAAGTAACAATTATCTTGGATTTCTTCTGTAGTTTAAAACTCTGACATTAAATGAGTGACAGTATATATTATATGATGTAATGCTGACATTGAAAAGTGGACATCTATCCTTTCAAAATCACGAATGGTGGGTGACAGTTTAAAACATAGTTCAGCACCTATGGACTAGAATTATACTGTATAAACAGTCTATCTCACTATATTAACATGGATAAGAAGGAATAAAATGTAGTGGAATAAGAAGCAATGGTGGATATGCTGGACATCCTGGAGAGATGTGTGTTGGATATCTTGGGGAGTTAACGGTTAACAGTCGAACTTCTTTGTATCATTGAGTAACATACTTTCCAATATAAACAAGATGATTTTGAAGTGTTGTGGGGGACAGCATAGCTTGTCTTCTAATATATAAAGTGCTTGTGTAAGGAAATAAGTGTTAGTAATGACATCAGCCATGAGTGATTAAAATGTAACTTCAAGGCTAGGGTAATAGAAGATAGGAGAGGTATTTATGAGCTATAGTATAGAAAGGTATGGTTGATAAAGCTTATTCTTAAAAGATGTTAGTAACTCTTACATCAGGAAGTCTTGTTTAGGGGAAGTAGCTTTCAAATAACCAAATACAAGTGTTTATATGAATAGTCTGTCTTCAAAGGATTTGGGAATAGATATGTCATGCAGTCTTATTTGTGATATTTTCCTTTGATGTAGCCAAAATATGATGATTGTTTTCTGCATTTTTTTTAAAAGAGGGCTTGAAAGATGCTGATCACCTGTAGTGTTTGTTCCGTATGCTACACTACGAAGTGCTCGTGCTTACGTGAAATGTGTTGCTGCGAACAAGAAGAGGAAGGAAGTTGACTGCTAACATGGGTTTTCCGTGTTTTAAAACTTTGGAAATAAATGTGCGTTTTTGTCCCCCCTACTCCCTTACCCAATGCTCTCCCCTCATTTATTTGCCTGGCCACAGCTCCACGGTGCCAGTGTGTGCATGGTACCTCACCCATTCTTCCTGTGTGATTTCAGGCAATGAGCAACTGGCAGGCTAATTCCAAAATACCAATCGTGTCACCTGTTTAGAGAATATAAAGATGGGGAATTCGGAGCGAATTACAGCACTGAAGCCTAATCAGATTCTGGTCAATGGGTTGGGTGGGCTGGGTGCTGACTCTGCATGGCTTCAAGAGGAAGCTGGTCCAGTGCTTGACTGGGGCAGAGATGGTACCATAGAGAAGGTAAGTGTCTTTATAGATAATACTTGGTCCAATGATCTCCTAGACTAGTTTCGATCACCTGAGGGGGTCGGAGAGGATTTTTCCAGAGGATTTTTTCCCTTATTGGCCCTGTTTTTTTTTTTGCCTCTCCTGGGCTGCATAGGGGATGTGTGGGAAGAAGTGTTTAGTCATGATGCTCCATCACCATGGTGTGGGGCAGGCTTGATGAACCAGCTGGTCCTTTCTTGCCTTCCAATTTTGCATGTTCATCCACTAACTACAGGCAATGCCATAGGCAAATTACTTGTATTTGTAAGATATTCATTTAATTACTTGTTGGCTGTTTTGTTGTGTTTCAGAGCCCTCAATGGTTAACTGAACTCAAAATATTCTCAGTCAGGACATTCATAAAAGGCTACTGATTCTTGTATAGCCATAATAAAGGTTGCGAGCAACTTGGATTTGGCCCCAGAGTTCATCCCGAGACTACTGAGTTAGCTGATCTCAGACAGGATGACAATTGGAGCACTATAATTAGCCTTTGCACCCTGGGCAAGACAAGAGAAAATCAACCAGGATTGCCCATCCTGTGACCCCTGCTGGAAACTGCATGTATGTGGATGTCGGCTGAGGACAACATTGGGCTCGGCTGTGATGCACCCTGCATTGAATAACCTGTCGACACTCACCATCTGATCTCACAAATAAAGAGTCGCCCCTTGGACTAGAGGGTGAGCAGTACCTGTGGAAGACGTACCCCAAGAGTCAGCACCTTCAGGAGAGGAGGGGAGAAACATTGGTGAGAAAACGACTGATTTAAAAAAGACAATTTACATTTACTTTCTCCCTGTTAATGCTATTTCTCTGATTCTCGTGCTATGAACCGTCCCCCAACTTAGAAATGGAGGGGTCAGCCTCTGCTACCTTCTAAATTGGCAGCCAGAAGATGTGCAAAAGGGGATTGATTGACTTGTGTGTTTCATTCCCTTTGGGAAAGCACTGGGTGTTCTCTGGACGGCACAGCTGGGCTCAGGGGCTGAGGACATCAGGAACTGTGGGTGGAAGCCCACTGTGTTTGTGTTTTAGCACCATTCAGTACGCTTAATCTCGTGTTCTTCCCCTGCAACACCTGATCTCCTCGGTCAGCTGGAGGGGCAGGGGATGGAACTGCAAAATTGCCTCCATCTTTGGCCCCAATAATAATCTGTGTTCAGTGGCTGAGTGCCGTAGTGCAATTGCTTAGCTGTGACCGCCGATGTAATAGACTTCACCAAATGTGGTTCGGACTCTGACAAAATTCTGGAGCCATCTTTTTGGAGAGACTTTTTTTGGGAGTGGGGGGAATTTAGTTCCCGAATCTCTGCCATGCCAGTTGTTACTTTGAGCTGTAGCAGACGTTGGCTCCTCAGATTTCACTTGTTTTAATAGAGCTTGAAAACACCCGACAGATTAACTTGCTCAGTCTGTTCTTTACAGTGCACTGGCTAACCCTTTTACAATAAACGGGCCACTGTGTTGAACTACTACGGGCAGACTAAAAATAGTGCACCGAGCAACTTAAACCTCTCAACAACAATATGACTGTACAATGACAGTGCTGCACACCGTAAGAAATCTGGTGAAGGGTATTGAGAGCGAACGCAAGCCCCTTAACATGGAAAGGGGAGGGGAGGGGAAATTAATCATCCCATTCTCTGGTGCACTGCAACCTTAATAAACATGCACTCTGACCTCATTAACAGGTCATGGGTAACATTCCAACACACTCTTTACAAAGGGCCTCTCTGAGTGCATAATCCTAGGCATGTTTATTTTTTATAAAGACCTCCCTATTTTTGTTATTTATCTCCTCCCTTCCTCTTTAAATCTACCACCAGTGCCATTAACACTTCCCTGCCTGATGGGGTATAGGGTTGTACTTGCCAACCCTACAGAATTGTCCTGGAGTATCCAAGAATTAAAGATTAATCTCCTGGACACTGCTGCAAGCAGCCTAAAAATTATTGGAGCATAAAAAAACATTTTATTTTTAAATTTTCTTTGAACACTTGTTTATTAGTTATTAAAATATTGAAGATGGTGGGGGGGGGGGGGGGGCTGTTGGAGGCGGGGGGGTCATGTGATGAAAACGTCCAACCAGAGTTGGCGACCCGACTGTCACAGGTGGATCAGTGCTCTGTTGCCAGCCCAACGATCCTTTGCCTTGCCTCCGCTGCTCAGCTTTTACAGATGCCCAGAATATTAACCAAGTCCTGTGCCAGTACCTTGATTACAATATTAAAAAAAAAGACATTATACTCTGCACTCCACATCAAGTATAATGTGTTTTAAACCGGCCCAACCCAGGGACGCGTGAGCAGAGTTGGACAGCTGCCGACCCTATCATAACCAGGCTGGTGTGGGCTGCACTGCACGGAGGTTTCATGGAAACAATATATATAAAATGTAAAACCAGACACAAAAAACATAAGCCAATTCTCCCCCCCTCCCTAATTTACACGTGTCCTGTGATGTGGAAGTATCGATTAGCTATTAATGATTTTGTTTCTCAGCAGCAAAGGACTTGAGCTGAAATGCCACCCCGAACCCCCGCCTATTCTCTCACTGCCATTGGATTGGGCTACCCCATTCTGAAAACGGGAAATGCTGGAAATGCACGGTATCTTGGTCAACACCTGAAAGAAAAAAAAACACAGATCAACGTTCACCTGTCTTCCTCCTTTCAGACGCTGACTGACCCGCTGTGCACTTCCAGCACTTTCCGGTTATATTTCCAGCATTTTTTTTTTCATCTTCTCTCTGAGGAGGAATGAAAGACTCTTCCAGGAGCTCAGTCTTTTCTACAACAGGACGACAGCAATAGCCGCTGGTTCTAGCTGCAATGCCGCTAATGCTATCAAGCGCGACTCTGCATCTGCCACAGATGGTTAAAGGACTGTTTTTCTCATTAGATAATACAACAAAGGGATAGGATTGCCTTGCCCTGCAAGGTGTGTACACCGCAAAATACATCAGAAAAGGAAATATATATAAATATATACACATAGTTTAAAAAAAATGGAACTTCTTGCTTTCAGTGGAACCCTTTGTAAAGTTCCACTCGAGAGCTAGCAGTTAAAGAAGTTCAGTTTAAAAAAAAAATCTAGCATGCATCAAAATACCTGAAATGAATGGACCGGGAAATTGGGGCTGGGACAGGGGTGGGTGATCAGTGATCGGTGAACAGCACAGTCTTTATGTCTGTTCTACAATGACAATCTTCAGACAAAGCAACCTTCCTTTGGGCCTACGCCATTATCCAAATGCAACTTTATCTAATATCATTACAAGTCACAGCATGCTTTTGACTGTATAAAATTACAGGTCCCAGGCTCGCATCCTCTTGACTGCAAAAGGCAGTAGTAATTCCCTCCCTCCCTCCTTAAACACCATGCAGCTGCGGAGTCTGTCCACAGGGTGCACTAGAGAGCTGCCATTAAGCTGGGGTTGGTGCTCACTCTCCCCCTACTCGCCATTCTGAAGATTCAATGGGTACCGCCCTTCTAAGCTCTCCTTACTTAATGCTTGTAGACCTTTTAACCAGAGGAATATTTTTATGAGGGCGAAGACGTAGCCAAGCAGGGAATAGCTAATTATCCTGGGGATTCAGGGGCTGCTTTGGGGTATCATAAAGCCTTCGTTTGTCATTCATTCCGATTGATACCAAATATACCAGTGAATGACATAATGAGATAAGTGTGAGTGCACAGGGGATGGCTCAGAATTGAAGGCGAGATGGAACATTGGTAGTTGTGTTTCTTGGGTACATGAAACACAACTCCCGTCAAATCAACAAATGGTCTTATACTGGGACGCCTTTATTAGAAACATATTAAGGACAGTCCCCACCAAGCAACAACCACCACTCACATTTATACCGGGCACTTAACTTAATGGAACATCCTAAGGGGCTTCACTGTGAGGTGGGGGTGGGAGATTAAACACTGAGCAGAAAAGAGTGAGGGAGGGGACTGAAGGCCTGTCTAAAGAAATAGATTTTAGGGCAAGATGTATTGGTTTAGGATGAGATTACAAAGTCCAGAGCTATGATGGTTCAATGGCAGGGATTTTGAAACAGCGTTTTGGGGGACAGGAAGCCGGTCTAGCCTGCTGAGGGCAGAGGGAATAGGTGATCAGGATTTAATGTGGAATAAGATGCAGGTGGTGGAGGTCTGGAGTTTGTATAGGGTGGAACTTGGTAGGTTGGCGAAGGGGAGTTGGAGGAGCAGACAGTGGAGGTAAGAAAGACATGGATGAAAGTGTCAGCAACATGAGGAAGTGATGAAGGCAGGCAATATCATGCAGGGAGAAATAGGCAGTGTTAGAGGGTGGACTGGATATAGGGTCTAAAGATTAGCTCAGGGCCAATGGAACATGATGGGAGTAGAAATCTTCTTGGACAGTAGTGCTAAACAAGTAATAATGAGTGAGCAGCCCATTTTACACTCCGCCCGATTATCTTTTCCATTGACTTTTTGCTGTGAGTTGGGTCGAGAGATAACTTGGCGAATTCTGCTCCAAACCCATTCCCATAGGTCCCGAACAGCTAGGTAGAGGGTGCTGTCATTCCATCAGTCTGGCTCAATTTAAACTGATGCCAAAAGAGGTGAGAGAAGCAGAGGAAAGACAGATTAACCTTTCAGGTATAGACCCTTTGCAGGAACTGGAAGATCAGTGAGCCCCTTAATAGAACTGGATTAAATTGAGATTAACACTATATATAATACATTGTGATTTTATAGATGAAATGATGAAAAATGCATAACCAATTAGAAACAATGGGTGTAATTTTTGGCAAAAAGAAACCCAACAAATACTTATGAGAAATATTGAACTCTTTGGAACATGTTTAAACGGGCCGCTTATATTCCAGTTTCTAGTTCTACAACCGAAACATTAATCTGCTTTCTCTCTTAATAAATGCTGATGGACCTGCTGAATATATCCAGCATTTTCTGTTTTATTTCAGATTTCCAGTGGTTTTTTTTTAACTCTCAGAGTTGATAGGATACTGCCCTAATCCAGTGAGTCATCCAACTCCTCCCTCCCCTCCCAGGACACAGAAGTCACTCAGTTCTAACAGTACACTCACAATATCGGCTTTTCCCCACTCCTCTGCTTCTTTCCTCTCCCCCCTCCCCACCCGAGGTATCTCGAAGATGCTTTTCATGTGCGTAAAGACCGGAACTAGTTGAGGAAAGGGAGATCTGCACTGTAGCTAAAGCACTTTGTGTTCAAGTGTCCGTAATATTTCAATACACATTCTGTTCACATAATCAAACATTTTCTTTAACATTGAGAAAAAAATTGTCTGTCAGCTGTGGAAGTCTACAAATATATGAGGAGTACCAAGTCCAGCAAGACCACCCCCCCCCCCCCCCTGCAGTCTGTACAGTGAACTGACAGTTCTGTTGAACGTTTAGAAATATTTTAGGCAGTCCAGCAGAGAGTGAATGAGAGACACGCACAGCAAGGGATGGACAGAACATAAGGATGGGGGCAGGAGCAATGTGATACATGTTGTGCTATGAATGAAGAGGAAGCACCACAGACCTGTACTCATGGATGATGGGGTGCAGCGAGTGTGTGTGGTGGTGGTTCGGGGGGGCGGGGGGGGGGGGAGTCGGGGAGTCTGGCGCCTGTGGAGACCTGGTCAGAGGGAACTTACCCTCCTGATTGGATATGGTGGTGGTGGGGGAAAAGGGCAACGGAATACACACAGTATTCAGATTAGCTACAAGAAGAACCAGTGATGAGGTGACCCCATGACCCACGTTTGATTGCTAACCAAACCCCTTTGTTTAGCAAAGAAAGTATTCAATGTGCCTGGGTATGAACCCAGCAGGGACAATGTTTGTCGCACTACAGCAGGTATGGTCAGTTAGAGCAGATGCTCCAGTCTCAGCTTATTTTACAACAGTCAGTGCTTTTAGCAACATGAAAAGCTGCAGGGTTTCTTTCTTTTCTGCTTTTCCCTTTTCTGTCTTTAATTTAGCTCACTCTCGGTAAACTCCTCTTTGATGGGCTGCTTCCGCGCCTTGCAGTCGGGCACGTCGAAGCCGAAGTCTCCCCAGTCGTCCCCTCGGTTGGGAATGGTGATGGTGTGACGCACTCGGAAGTGGACAGCCTCCATCACCCGCTGGCGCTGCAGCTCCCCGCTGATTGTGGCGGTGTTGTTGCTGGACCTGATCAGCTGCTGCGAGCTATAGTCGTGCCCCTGTTTGAACTCCTGAAGCCCCCTCCAAATCAAAAGGCGATACTGTTCTGGAATCTTTAATGCTCCAAGATCCTAAAGAGGAAGAGAAGGACAACATTAAATGACATAGTAACACATCGCATCAGAATTTTAAAAAAACATTTATTCTCAGGGTGTGGGCATCGCCGGCAAGACCGGCATTTATTGCCCATCCCTAGTTGCCCTGAGAAGGTGGTGGTGGGCCTTCATACATCCGGGTGGGCAAGCAAGCTGAAACACTGACTCCTACTGGAACGTGCTTGTGAGTGGACATCAGGGGAGGATAGGATCAGGCTTAATGATGCGCCCACGGTTGGATAACCTGCTGACATTCACTGTCTAAGTTCACACATGAAGAATGGCCACTTGGGCAACTGACTAGAAACGGATGGCACCCAGGAACATCCATGGACCTGGACCCTAGCAAGGGACATCGCGAGAGACAGACTTGCTCCTCTAAAAGGGCTTCTTCCAGATTGTCATGGGAAAAGCGGGATGGGTGGGGGGGGGGGGGTGTTGCAGTAATACAGCTGTATGAAGCCATTCACGAATGCACTTGGGATATCTCCCAAATTTCCATATGACCAGTCTGCCTCTGGACAACACTGTCGGAGAGGAGTGGAAACATAGAAACATAAAAACATAGAAATTAGGTGCAGGAGCAGGCCATTTGGCCCTTCGGGCCTGCACCGCCATTCAATATGATCATGGCTGATCATTCAACCTCAGTACCCCTTTCCTGCTTTCTCTCCATACTCCTTGATCCCTTTGGCCGTAAGGGCCATATCTAAATCCCTTTTGAATATATCCAACGAACTGGCCTCACTCAACAACTTTCTGCGGTAGAGAATTCTACAGGTTAACCACTCTCTGAGAAATTGGGACAAAACAAAACAAAAACAAGAATCTGGTAGGAGAAAAAGAAAGGAGAGAAATTGCAGGATGAAGGACCAGAAATTATTCTGGTGTCACTCAAGCCCCCGGATAGTTTTGTTGGTAAATGCAGTGTGTAACTGAGCCATACAACCCAGAAAACCCCAGGTTTGATTCCCAGTCCATACTTAGTTAGCTAGTCACAGCTAAGAAGCAATTGGCCTCAGTGTCCGAGGGTCAGGGAGGGGGAAAAAGCATCAGGTGGGATTCCTGCTCCTGATCACGATCCAGTCTTCCCCCGTTGTATTGTGTGTGGGTTGATGTCAGACAAGGATTGGATCAGTTTAGGCTGGCATGTGAAAAATGGCCATTTGGGCAAGGAGGCAGTCAGTGGCCATAGAATAGTATCCCAGCAAAAATCATCACTTTCATTGAAGGAGGGAGGGGGAAAATTGTATTTAGGAGGCAAGAAAAACATTTGATTAACAGGTTGAAGGAATGGGAACAAGGTTAGCATCACTTTAAGTGTAAAAAAAAAATATTCATTTGTCCTTAATAAAAGGATTCATTGCTGTTGCGTGTTGGGTGCATCAACACCTCGTGCTTCAGCATTGTTGCATTTACAGGGTGCCACATTGACAGGTTCCTAATCTTACCTGGCTTATCAGGAGGCTGTTCCAAGGAAAGGCGAGTAGCCTGGTGAGGACTCTCTCCTCCCTCGAGATGTGAATCCTCCACAACATCCTACGTGCTTCACTTAACCGGTGCGGGTAAGGCCAGAAACTGAGCCGTGAGGAATTCTGGGTGCAAACTGGTATCCCACCAACCCATGTGTCACACCTCTACATCATGAAATGTATTACTTTTCAGAAAGGATGGGGCCCAAGCTGTCATTGTCTCCATTCATAAAGCACCGAAGTATTTATAAACAGTACCTCCATGGAAAGGTTCTGCAAGTGGTACATAGTCTGCAGTCCTTGTGAGGTGAAATATTCCAGACAGTTAGGACAGCCGAGACCTGTTAAAAAACTATGAAAGAAAATTCAATAAACACATCAGTCATAAATAGAAAACTGGCCTCATAGAACGAGGCTGACTAGAAAACATTACAGGTTTATTGATCAGAAAACATTATAGGTTTATTGAGCTTGGATAGTGATAAATGGATGAGGCATCTTGGGCAACATCAGCTACCCAACTAATACCTGCGTTTCTATTTCTCATGAATCTAACCTCCCCTTCTCCTCCTGAAGGAGCTGACTCAGACATTTCCGCAGCCGCTAGTCATCTTCCAATGCCTCTCCCGACGTGATTTTTTTAATTCACCGCTGAATCTAACAGTGAATGTTGGCAGACTTGACCACGAGAGGCATCCCAGCCAAGACTGATCCTGCCCTCACCCGCCACCTGCACGGACTCACTCTCTAGCAGGGGTTTCTGAATAGCGAGCTGGAGAGAGAGCTCTCGTAAATTTCCCTCTATCCTGATCCAGAGGCACTGAGGCCAACTGCGGCACCGCTACTGCTACGCTGGCTGGGATCAGCTAACAGTGTAGATCAAGGATCGAACCATGGGGCCTTACTGGCTCAGCTACTCATTGGATCACTATGCTGAGCCATTGGGAGAGGTACATCTGCTTTTCTAAGACACAAAAATGACTAGAAAGCTGCAGTTATATATTTGAGCGAGCCCAGGTGACATGGAGTTACGCAATCTTAATTACATGATATTCATTTAGGAAAGAATCACCCACAGCTAATTGGTTTAGAAGGAGGGATGGGTGGTGTAGAAGAGGAGACAGCTCACCTGACTAGAGCAGGGTCTGCATTGTAGGGTGGGGGAGGGGTGCAGTGTGAAGTCGGCCCCATGCCTGCTGACTGTGAGGAATTTCCTCCATTCATGTTACCATTGGTTGGTATGTGATGATGGTGATGATGATGGTGGTTGTTCATTATAGTTGGGCCTATAAGAGAAAAGACAGTTTTAATGATTTGAGAGCAACATCCCTCTATTTCGATTCTCATTTCCTCCAGTCTGTGGTCTTTTTATTGCTTCAACTTGTTGCTGCAAAAGGTACTTTGTTACAGGAACCATTTGCTGCCCATTCTGAACCTTGGCGTAAAAAAATATTAATATTAACAAAAATACCCAAATATACTTGAGGAGTAAAGTTTAGGGGCAATCCTGTAACCCAGAGGTGGGAGAGGGGAGCCATGCAGAGAGCGCACCTTGGGGAATCCTGAGCATGTACCTGCTATTGCCCGAGATGTGCTCCCTCTGAATGCTGCTCACACTGGGAGCACAAGGTTGAGGAAACACTCCTCTTGTGCTAGGTCCTTATTGTACACCAAGTGAAAAGGTCAAGTTTTGAAAGGGGCTCCTCACTGAATGGTTCTCTCTCTCTCAATCTTTCCTATATTTTATTAATAAAACTTTGCTCTTCCTTATTTTCCTTTTTGCTTCATTTAAGTTCCAAATGCCTCATGTCATACTCTCTTCTTCCTCCCCGTTTCTGCAGTGGGGTTGGAAGCTCAGATTGAGGTTGAATAGGATGCCGAGGTTACAAACATTCTGACTCAGCCTGAGACAGCAGCTAGGGAGGGGAATGGGATCAGTGGCAAGGGTACAGTTTGTGGTGAGGACCGAAGATGATGGCTTCTCAATGCTTAACTGGAGGAAATTGAAGCTCACCCAAGACTGGATGTCAGACAAGCAGTCTGACAACATAGAGGCAGTGAAGGTGTCAAGACAGGTGATGGAGAGGTGCAGCTGGCTGTCAACACCTAGGGGGAAATATGTAGACGAGGAAGAGGCCCAGAATGGATCCTTGGGGGACTCCAGAGGTAACGATGTGGAGACGGAAAGAGAAACCATTGTTGGAGATGGTTATGATTTGATAAGTAAGAGTGGAACCAAGTGAGGACAGTCCCACTGAGCTAGACAATGGAATAAAGGCATTAAAGGAGGATGGTATAGTTGACCGTGTCAAAGGATGTAGAGTGGTCGAGGAGGACAAGGACAGATAATGTACCATAGTCACAGTCATAGAGGATATAATTTGTGACTTTGGTTAGGGCTGTGGCAGGGATGGAAACCTGATTGGAGAGATTCAAACATGGAATTGTGGGAAAGATGGTTACGGATTAAGGAGGCGATAACATATGGAGGACTGGAGAGGAACAGGTGCTTGCAGATGGGGTGGTAGTTTGCAAAGGCAGAGAGGTCATGGGTGGGTATTTTGGGGAGGAAGGTGTTGATGGCGGTTTTGAAAGGAATGGGGAACAGCAATTGAGCAGATAGAACCCTTTACAATGTCAGCTAGCTTGGAGGCCAGGAATGGAAGCAAAGTAGTCAGTAGTCAGTGGTTTCGTGGGAATAGGGGGGTCAAGAGAACAGGAGGTGGATCTCATGAACAAACTAAGCCAGGAGGACATGAGGGTAGATAGGAGAGAAGAAAGATGTGGGATCAAGGATAGGGCAGTGAGAATCCTGCCAGGAGGTTAAGATTGATGGGCAAGGGGAAGGGAGGAAATGTGACAGAGGCAGCTACATGGATGGTCTCAATCTTAATGACAAAGAAGTCATAGAAACATAGAAACATAGAAAATAGGTGCAGGAGTAGGCCATTCGGCCCTTCTAGCCTGCACCGCCATTCAATGAGTTCATGGCTGAACATGCAACTTCAGTACCCCATTCCTGCTTTCTTGCCATACCCCTTGATCCCCTTAGTAGTAAGGACTACATCTAACTCCTTTTTGAATATATAAGTCCATGAACTCCTTGCATTTGTCATTGATGATGATGGTGCAGGGAGCAGGGAGACAGGTTTAAGGAGACGGTTTGTAGCAGAGAAAAAAAGCGGGGTGTTATCATTTCTCTCCAGGATGATCCTGGAGTAGTGGGCAGTTTTGGCAAGGGAGAATGAGGCCCGATAGTGTTTGATGTGCCAGCCAGATCCTGTGATGAATGGCTAAAGTAGTTGTGTGCCAGATATGCTCTAGTTTGCTTCCCTTAGTCTTGAAGGAGTGAAGAAGGGGATCATACCAGAGGGAAAGATCGGGATGGGAGAGATTAAATTTTTTTACCGGGAATAAAGACATCAATGGTAAGGGAGTGGTTGAGCAGGTTGATGACTGTAGAAGTATTGTTTTGAATGCAGGGCTAAAGCCTAGGTGTTTGGGAGTTTGTAAGTGCAGTTGTAAGTGACTTAAGGGAGAGCTTTTTCCAGGAGCAGATGCAGAATGTAGTCGGGTAGAAAGGGGATAGGGGGATGTAGGTGTTGAGTGATATAAGGAAAAAGTTGGAGATGATTTCATCAGTGATTGATACCAAGATAATATAGAAGCCATAGGAGGTGGCAAGGGAGATGGGATGCTGGTCATTAATTCCCAGGATCTCAGAATTGGGAATCTTAATCAGAGCTTACTTCTTGATTTATGTTGTTTTATCTCCTACTCTTTAAGCCATGGCTCCTTTACTTGGGTGTCTTAATAAAATTAACCAAAATGTGACAACACAAAGATTACACAGACAACACTGTAGCTAGGGCTGATGTGCAGAGTTTTAGTTGAAGCACATTGTTGGGGTAACACAGGGCAAACTCTAAGACTGAAGGGACAGAAGAGGAGAAATATTCAATTTCCAAGTAATGCTTGAGGTTGACACGTGTGCCTGCGCCAAACAAGACAAAAAAATCCACAGATACAGATAGCGCCTGTGCTTACTAACCCATGTGTCCAAGGTTGGCTGAGGTACTCGGGCTGTGCTGGGAAGGCTGTCCCACCAGTTGGTTGACAGAGGGCAGTTTGTTCATCATGTTGGGTACCTTGTTTGTGGGAGGTATCACTGCACCATAGGACGATGAAGCCTGCTGTCTGCTCAAAAGAAAATAAAAATAATTTAGAATGGTTTGCAGTATTTGGAAAGAAAATTCATTCCAAGTACTACACAGAAGGTGAAACCTTCCCTGACTTTTATTACATGAATGCTCAGTAAAATTATACAAAGGGTTTGCTGGCACTGAGCTGCACAGAATGGGCAGGCACCAGGTTCAGACATCGGGTTGTGCTAAGTAAGCTGACTCTGAGCAACCCAGGGTCAGAGATGAGATACAAACCTGCCAGGGTTGCCTGTCCTGAAGGCTATCCGTGGCGCCTATTAGGAAGTGAGTGTGTGAAAATGTCAGGTGAGGTCAGGATCAGGCTTGGTTGCGACACTCTCCACAGTTGGATAACCTGCTTACACTCACACATGAAGAATGGCCACTTGGGCAAGGATCTACAGGGCTGTGAATGCTTGTGGAACCACAACCCGGCAAGAGCCAGTGGTGGCCAGAGGAATGGAGGAACTAATGGCGGGCAATTTCCTCGGAGCTGCTCTCGTTCTGCCATTGTAACTTGGCTGGGTGTGCGGCATGTAAATGTGCCCCTTTCTCATCCTTGACTGCTCTTATGGTTCAGTTTGGGTTTGGTTATTCTGCAATTACTGACAGGAATGAGGAGGAGTGATCCTATGAGTAATTATATCGAGCCTTTCACAATCCTGTGGGTTTTTTGGTTTTGGGTGAGGAAAAACTAACAAGCAGTCTTGCCTCACACCAAGAATGGGTTCTGTTGCCTGGACATCAAAGTTGGGCAGGAGTCTGTCTCTTGCTGATGCATATTCTTCACTGAAAGAGACTGTAGGGTGTGGAGAGAATGTCAAAGAATGAAAATGAAGGGGGAGTGGGAAATTTTAGAAAGTACAGGAGTAACAGTAAGCAAAAGGACGTTAAGAGTGTAGGTACTGACTGGCGCTGTAGCAGTTGCTGTTGCTGCTGCCGGTACGAGTCGATAAGCTGCTGTGGTACTAATTCCATCAGCTCCAGGCTCTCCTTGATCTTCATGAGGATTTCAAAGTTTTCTCGTCCTCGTACCTGTGGAGAGATATTGAGACCATCACACATATCCCTACTACAGCACTTAGAATAATTGGTGTTTTTTTTAATAAAAAGGTTTAGTTTTCTGTCGTTTTCCTCCAATTTTCTCCCTTCCGATATCTCGCCCAAGCGACCATTGGCCAGACAGCATTGGCAGGTAAACTGGATGTCTAAGCATGCACAGTTTCCAGCAGGAAATCACTGGATAAGAAGAAGTGAGAACCGTTTCCCCTCTGTAGCCCAGGGCCATTTGTAGCACCCTTACTGCTGCCAAGGCCGAGATCAACTAACTCAGAGTGGGGATTGAACCTGGCACCTTTTTGGTTTAGTTGCAGCGAGGGAACCATTGAAGAGAAGCTATAAGAGAGTTGGTGGCCTTTGGAGCCCATTGCACTTTGATCCATTTTTGAATGGTTTGAAAAACCGCACAAAAACTGGATTTCTGTTGCGGCATAAAATTCTAGAATGTGAATTCGCGCCACCAAGTAACTAGAGCAGAAAGATAGCAGTCACAACGAGGCGTATAGTTTTCCCAAGGTGATTGGCATGTGATTTACTCAGAGTCCTTTTCCATGACTAAGCTATGTCTCTGATTCCCTAGTAACAGTTGTGGGCTCATTGTGCAAACACATTTTATACTGGTGCGCTAATTGGCACTTAACTGGTAATCTCAATCAGTGAAGCCTTGACAATAGCAGGTGTGGGAAATAGAAATGGCAAGCTAATGCAGTAGGGATGCTCTGCTGAGGTTGGGGATAAGGCATGTTGTTGGGGCAGAGCAGATAAAGTTTTATTCTGCAACAAACCCATGCTATACCTGACCTGAGAATGCTTGATGCTGACACTGGACGTTCAAAATTGGAAAATGTGCCTTTGCTCAACACTTGGTGTCAGCTGTGGCTCAGTTGATAGCACTCTTGCCTCTGAATCAGAAGGTGGTGGGTTCAGGTCCCACACCAGGAACCTGAGCACAATAAATCTAGGCTGACACACACCAGTGCAGTGTTAAGGGAGTGCTGTGCTGTCAGAGGTGCTGCCTTTTGGATGTCATTAAACTGAGACTCCGTCTGCTCTCTCAGATGGATGTAAAAGATCCCATGGCACTTTTTGAAGAGCAGGGGAATTCTCCCTTGGTCAATATTTATCCTTCAACTAACATCACTAAAACAGATTATCTGGTCATTATCATATTGCTGTTTGTGGGACTTTGCTGTGTGCAAATTGGATGCAGATTATCCTACATTACAACAGTGACTACACTTCAAAAGTACTTCAACGGCTGTAAAATACTTTTGGAAGTTCTGAGATTGTAAAAGGCGCTATATAAATGCAAGTCTTTCTTTTTACTAACATTCTTAAGAATATAGGAACAGGAGTAGGCCACTGAGCTTCTCGAGCCTGTTCTGCCATTCAATGAGATGATGGCTGATCTGTGACCTAACTCCATATACCTGTCTTTGGCCCATATTCCTTAATGCCTTTAGTTAACAAAAAGTTATCAATTTTTTGCAGAAGACAGTTCCAAACTTCTACCATCTTTTGTGTGTAGAAGTGTTTCCTAATTTCACTCCTGAAAGTTCTGGCTATAATTTTTAGACTATGCCCCCTCGTCCTAGAAATCCCAACCAGCGGAAATATTTTCTCTCCCTTAATATCTTGAAAACTTCGATCAGATCACCCCTTAACCTTCTATATTCTAGGGACTACCACCCTCATTTGTGTAATCTCTCCTTGTAACTTAACCCTTGAAGTCCGGGTATCATTTTGGTAAACCTACACGGTCCAAGGCCAATATATCCTTCTGGTGCCGAGACCTGCTCACAGTACTCCAGGTGCGGTCTAACCAGGGTTCTGTATAGCTGCAACATAACTTCTACTCCCTTGTATTCTAGTCCTCTAGATATAAAGCCAGCATTCCATTAGCCTTTTAATTATTTTCTGTATCTGTTCATGTCAAATGAACTATGATCTACGTATCTGAACCCTGTCTCTTTGGACCTTTAGCTTTTCACCATTTAGAAAGTACCGTGCTCTATCCTTTTTAGGCCCAAAGTGGATGACCTCAAATTTGCCTACATTGAAATCCATTTGCCACGGTTTTGCCCATTCACTTAATTTGTCGATATTCTTTTGCCATTTTATGCTTTCATCTACATTGCCTACAATGCCGACTATCTTTGTGGCATTGGCAAATTTGGATATATGACTTTCTAAGTCGTCAATAAATACTGTGAATAGTTGAGGCCCCCACAGATCCCTGCAGGATACCACTAGTCACATCCTGCCAATTTGAGTACTTACCCATTATCCCTACTGTTTCTCTCCTGCTACTCAGCCAATTTCCTTACCAGGTCAATAATCTGCCCTCAATTCCGTGGGCTTCTACCTTAGTTAACAGTCCTTATAAATAACATCCATAGACATTCTCCTGTGCACTAATTTAGTCACCTCCTCAAAAAATTCATTCAGGTTTGTCAGACATGACCTACCTTTCACAAATCCATGATGGCTCTCTCTGATCAACTGAAAATTTTTGAGGTGTTCGGTCACCCTATCCTTAATTATAGCATTTAGCAACTTCCCGACAACAGATGTTAGGCGAACTGGTCTATAATTTCTTGGTTTCCCTCTTTCGCCATTCTTAAATAGCGAAGTGACATGTGCAATTTTCCAATCTTAAGGAACGGTTCCTGAATCAAGAGAACTTTGGAATATTATAGTTAGGGCATCTGCAATGTGCTCACCTACTTCCTTTAAAACCCTGAGATGAAAGCCATCTGGCCCTGGGGATTTGTCACTCTTTCATACCATTATTTTCTTCATTATTGTTATTTTAATTATGTTAATTTTATTCCCTGTTCCTGATTTAATATTAGTTTCCTTTGGATTTCTGGCATACTATTCTTTTCCCGTTCTGTAAATACTGACGCAAAGTAATTATTCAACATGTCCACCATTTCCTTATTTTTATTGACAATATCACTGCTTTCAGTTTTTAAGGGGCCAATTTGGCTCTTTCTCCTAATAAAATTGTAAAAATTCTCCGAGTTGATTTTGATAGCCCCTGCAAGTTTCTTTTCATACTCCCTTTATGTAGCTCTGACTATCTGTTTTGTGACCCTTTGCTGTTCTTTGTACCTTTCCCATTCGTCAGGATCTGTGCTTTTTTTTGGCATTTTTGTATGATTTTCTTTTAGTTTTATGCAGTCCATTACCTCTTGTCGTCCATGGCTGTTTTCTTCACTTTGATTAGCACAAACATTTATTAAAAAGATATATATTTTTTAATTTTGGGGTGTGGGTTGCACCCCATTGCCCAACACTGATTTCTCCTCCCTACCATTTAGCCAACTACTGGTAGCAGCCACCTCGGTTCTACTCTCTGGAGCTTCCCCTCTAAAGGGCACTGTATCTCCTCCTATCAACCTGCCTCGGGACCAGGATTTCTGTAAGCCCTCCTAATCTCGCTCCTGTCAGTGCAGCATTCATTTTCTTTCTGCTTATTTTTGGAACATTTATATTATGTTAAGGGTGCTATACAAATGCAAGCTGTTGTTGATGAATGCAAATAAATTGAAAAGGAAAGAAAGGAAATGAGTCACCTGGTCTGGCTGGTAGAGGTGCAACAACTGACCACAGTGCTGCTGGGATGGGAAGTGGAATAATCAGCCAGACTTACTGCTCCTACTGATTAGATTCAGAAAGTGCGCACATGTGGATGTTGGGCGAGGACAGGATTGGATTAAATAATCTGCCAACTATTCTTGCCTACACTCACACAAGAAGAGTGGCCACCTGGGTGAGGGACTGGAGAACTGATGGCACCCTAGCCTACCCAGTAAATGTGTGCCCACCTGTCCCAGCAAATGTCATCGGGCTATTTAAGTGAGAGAGCATGCTGTCCTTCGAAAAAGTAGTCAGCGGCTAGCCTTCTGGAGAGGAGCAGAGAAAATTGGTGAGAAAAAAAAAGAAAATATGTAGGCAACATGACACAATACTTAGATGGCTAAAGAAATTATGTAAATACTCACAGGTACATAGAAGAACTCCTCGTCTCCATGCCTTCTCTTTTTGATGCCTGCAGTGGGCCCCTGGACTCCCGGTGGTGTCTGTTTGAAGGCTGAAACACAGAGGGCAGGGGCATCTAGTCATATTTCACAGTTGTGCGCTGATTATATGTCTTATAACCTTTCCTAAAATATCTAATTTCAAATTATGTAGTTTATTCCAGGCCAGATTGTCCAGCATACAGGCTGTACTGGGTTTATACCACACAGCAGTTTGAAATTATATTTCCATTTTTTTTTTCTTACAGTAACTTAGAATTTTGTTCAAGTGAATAAAAAGAATATAATGGCATGGTAATGTACAGCCTTTGTGCACTAACGTGGGGAACCTCGTAGCCGTGGAATTCCTATCTCTGCTGAGTTGGCCACCTCAGGCGTGTCTCTGTGTGCAGAGGCTGTGCCCCCACTGACAAGTAAATAGGTAAATAGACAAGCCACCTTCCAGCTGGTGTGGACGATGACAAGATTCACAGTGACTAAAGCAGAGAACTGAGAACAGGTTGGCCTCTCAGACAGTGAATGATGTAGACTGGGAGGCCAACGGGGGACGACAAGCAGACGGTAACATCAGAGGGTACCATACTGCCACATCTAATTCAAATGTTAATGACCCCTTCACCCCTGTGGCCAGACCGGCAGACTTACTGCGTTTGTTACCATTTCCGTTTTTCGCTGCACTCTCGTTGATGGCTTGCTGCTCACGGTAATGATCCTCATCTGCTTTCCGATCTCTTCCTGGGCAAGCACAGATACGACCTTCAAATGACCGACGTCCAAGAACCTGACCACTGAAGAGGATGACAGAAGAGGTTCATTGGGTGAGGGAATTACATTATCGTCACCATCACCATCAGCCCCAACAACCCCCAAGTATCTGTGTAGCGCCTTTACTGTAGAAAAACATCCCAAAGCACTTCACAGAGGAAAAATGGAGCAGGTACTGTATCTTTGTGGGAGGGCCAGGAGAGGTGATGTGTTTGAGAAGGCTTTTAACTTGGGGAGGGAGGTGACGAGGTTTTGGCAGAGAGTTCCTGAGAGTAGGGGAAAGGCAGCTGAAGGTGGAGCAAAGGAGTGGGGTGGAGGGGGGGGGGGGGAGGTGGGAGGGCTGCATGGGAGGCAGGAATAGACCGGAGGACACATGGGAAAGGACATGCTTGAGAGGCTGTTGAGGCAGCATGGAACCAGGCCACGGAGGACTTTGTAGATAAAGATTTTAAATATGATCCATTGGGGGACAAGGAACAAACAAACATTGGTCAGCCAGGATGGGAGTGAGAATATAGATTGGTACAGTGGATTAGTAGAGTGAAGCAGGATAGATTGGAGTAAGTTCTAAATGTCGATACAGTTAGTCTGAATGTCATGCTCTCTCTCCAGTCCATGTACTATGAAATTTTGTGCCTTTTCTAAATGACTAAGTAACTTGGGGTTGAGCGGCACTGTGATAATGATTGTAATGCAACATTCTATTGAGCACAGATACTCACTCTCTTGTTTCCAAGGTGATGATCATGAGGATGGGCCGTCGATTCATTCCGCCCACACAGCTACTGTTACACATGAAGTTGTAGAGAATTGTAGTGAACTCTGTTCCTACCTGCTCAAACCAGAGGAATCATTAATCAATAAATAAAGCAATACCAATAAATGAATCAATACACAGCATTTCAGTATAAATATGTACAATGACAATTATAAGACTCATCTCACATCTTCATCCCAACTCTCTCTTACCAACAATCTCAAAGCTGTGGAATTCCTCACCTCCCTACCTCCTAAAAGCTATAAGCTTGGTGTCACCCAACAACTGCTTCTAAATTTACCTCATCTTCTCTTCTAAACCTAAGTGGTGTCCTTCACAATAGCCCTTGCACTGAAGTTTTTCAATGTAACACAGTGAAAGAACATAGAAACATAGAAATTTACAGCGCAGAAGGAGGCCATTTTGGCCCATCATGTCCACGCCGGCCGACAAAGAGCCACACGGCCCTTGGTCAGCAGCCCTGAAGGTTACGTATAAACCTATAAACCTATAAACAATGACGGAAAGACAAAGAGCACCCAGCCCAACCAGTCCGCCTCCCACAACTGCGACACCCCTTATACTGAAACATTCTACACTCCACCCCAACCGGAGCCATGTGATCTCCTGGGAGAGGCAAAAACCTGATTAAAAACCCAGGCCAACTTAGGGAGGAAAAATCTGAGAAAATTCCTCCCCGACCCATCCAGGTGAAGGAAGCTAGTCCAGGAGATTACCTGGCCGTATTCGATTCCCTGCAGTACTTACCATTAATATTGCATCGGCCAACAAAAGGTCATCCAGTCTAATCCCAATTACCAGCTCTAGGTCTGTAACCCTGCAGGTTACGGCACTTTAAGTGCCCATCCAACCATCTCTTAAAAGTAGTGAGAGTTTCTGCATCCACCACTCTTCCAGGTACCGAGTTCCAGATCCCCACAACCCGCTGCGTAAAGAAGCCCCCCCCGTCAAATCCCCTCTAAACCTTCCACCACCCACCTTAAAACTATGCCCCCTCATAAGAGACCCCGCCACCAATGGAAATAGGCCCTTACTATCCACTATGTCCTGGCCCCTCAACCTCCTCTGTTCCAATGAGAACAAACCCAGACTATCCAATCTGTCCTCATAACTAAGGTTCTCCATTCCAGGCAGCATCCTAGTAAATCTCCTCTGCACCCTCTCTAGTGCAATTACGTCTTTCCTATTATATGGTGACCAGAACTGCACGCAGTACTCCAGCTGTGGCCTAACCAAAGTATTATACAATTCAAGCATAACCTCCCTGCTCTTATATTCTATGCCTCGGCCAATAAAGGCAAGCATTCCGTATGGCTTCTTAACTACCTTATCCACCTGGCCTGCTACTTTCAGGGATCTGTGGACAAGCACTCCAAGGTCCCTTTGTTCATCTACACTATTAAGTGGCCTACTGCTTAATGTGTATACCCTTTCCTTATTAGCCCTCCCAAAGTGCATCACCTCACACTTCTCTGAATTAAATTCCAGTTGCCACTGCTCTGCCCACCTGACCAGTAGATTGATATCCTCCTCCAACACTCCTGAAATGTTAATCTCTTTTCCTTTCAAATGCTGATCTACCCTATGTGTGTTTCCAGCATTTTCTATCCTTTCTACCATATATTTTGAACTGACAGCTTTGACTCAATATATAATGTACAGGATTTAACACTAAGCATATTATTCATAACTAAAAGAACTGCCAAAATCACCTGGTATCCATAATGCTCCTTAAGGTTGAAATTCCTGTTTTTTCGAGCACACTTTTGCTCGTCTAAATCTTTTCTAAAATTAAACGACGACAGGAATATTGGGCACTTAGTTTCCTGCAATAATCATTCCATATCTGACACTAGATGTCAGTATAACCTTAGCAGTCTGCCATTGCAGGCACTTTGGTCTACAAAACATGGCCTCTTGATTTGGGATCCAGAATTCAGCTCATGGTAACTTTACTAATCCAGAACATAGTTATTTCTACAATACCATGCATGTCTCGCCATGATTTCTCACATTGTCAAAATCGTTATAGTTCAACTATTAAACTGCAACTGAATGCTGACTGGACAGTATAACTAACTGATGGGCCTGATCCACCTGTGCCACCTGTTTAAATTATTCTCCAAAAGCAGTAAAAAACGCTGTTACTCTGCAGTGCTCCTGATCATGGGTCCATCCTACTTGTGAACAAATTGCAGTATGCAATGATCTCGGGATGAGCTGAACCTTTTTATTTGTAGACATTGGGTAGAATCATATCTTTCCTCCTCAATGGATTAAGGGATGATTCAGTCTAATTCTACCTTGTTTGGAGACAAAAGCAAGAATTAAAGACGCATGGTTGCAATGTACCTGTGGGGGCTCGAATGGCACGATTACGCTCTGCCGTCCAGTGACGCCGTCGTCAACGTACTGGGCAAGGTTGTTTCCTTCCACCCTGATCAGGTGGCTCGCTGGAGCAGACTGGCCTGAAAGGATGGCAATGACACAGGCTATAAAATACGACCAGGACACAGCTGAATAATCAGAGTCCAGTGAGGATTCACCCATCAGGAAGCACATGGACCCAACAGTGAAATGATTACATTTCCCAAATGTATAATTTACTCCATTTTATTATTTATCTGTAATGAAAAATGAATAAATACAGAGTAAGAGTAATGAAGGTCTGACTGAACGATAACACACTAACCCAGTCGAGGGTTCAGAAGTCAGATGTTTGCCATCTGAGGCAGGATTACAGGCTTCAATTCACTAAATGTCTTTTTCCCCCTCCTCCAAATGTCTTCCGTTCTCCCCTCATGTTGGGGTACAGATCAACTTTCCCATGCTCACCTCATGTTGGGGTACAGATCCATAAATGCCATCCTGCCTTCATCTGTCTCACCCGAGTGGCCATTCTGCATGTATGTGCCTAGATAGATATGGCTGGCCGGTTATTCAGCTGTGGAGGTGCATCACAGTCACACCGGAGCACGTTCCTGTCCTCACCCAGTAGGAGTCTGGGCGAATAGTGAATAGTAATTGGGACGGGGAACTCTGGCTGATTTTTCCCCTCACTAATCCAGGAACACACAGGCCAATTGTAGCATCCCCCACCACTGTCATGGTTGATATCAGCACAGACTGAGGATTGAACCTGCGATTTTTCTGGTCTGTCTCACACCGGGCTGTTACCAACCTGGGGGATCCCAGGAAGTTTATTACGTAAATGGGGCAGCACAACAGAATAATTAATTTTTCACCGATGTCTGGATCACCGGTGTGTGGAAAGGAGTGAGGAGGGAGGATCAAAACTACACTGTCTGGTGATGCAAAGCGTGAAAAGACTATGAGATTGGAGAATATTTCTATAATAACAGTGCTGCCAAACAGATCTTGCAGAACTTAATAAACAGCTGTAGTACAAATGAGCTGACTTATTCGTATTACAACTGTTTACTAACCTCAGCATGATCTGCCTGGCAGGAATAATCTCGATGGCAATCGCAACAAGACCTTACCTACAGGTGGCTGATATGTGGGCATGATAAATGGTTGAAACTTCACGACTGAGCATGGCAGCTGATGGCAAATAGCCATACTTTAATGCAGGTTTGGAACTGTACCTGATGCTAAGCGATTTACATACTGACTGGCTGATTTTGGCACCTTGTATGTTGACTGGTGTATAAAAGATACATTTGCAAAGCCTTTGGGTGTACCAGTCAACACAACTGAATTTGGAAAACTTGGCAAGTGCATCATGTCCACTGCTGGGGATAAAGCGATTAAGACACTTTGGCATATTGAACCCATAGGGTTGTGACTACAATCTCATGTACGCGGAGTTACCGATTCTGGCTATGCTGCTGGGGTGAGGTGCTGAGCAAACACCCAGGCACTTCCCAGCAGGTAGGGATGGTAAATCAGAGGAAGAGCCATGCCCAGGTTGCATCTCTGAGCAGTTGCTTTTGGAACAGGTCAAGGAGCAGCTTGCCTGCTTGCCCTCTCAGCGGACAAAGGGTAACATGGACAGGGAGATGGAGAGGTTGTTGGGGAGAAAAATACCAAATCCCTCTGTTGTTGTTGCTGCATTTTTCTTGTTCTGCTCTTTGTTTTCAATTCTTCAGGTTTATTTTGGTTCAAGTTCTTTCTTCGCACAATGTGGTTGAATACAGCAACGAAGAATACGGATAGTTAAAGGTATTCTTGGTTTGCATCATAGTTTGGGTAGGGCAGGGAGTGCTTTTGCCTGTTAGGTAGGCAGATTACATCACAGATAGGAAGGGAGGGTTGCAATACGAGTACAAGGGACTTTTCGATACTGGGGAAGGGATGTTGCAATGTGGCCACAGCACCATTTGGAGCATGGGAGGGGGTTAATAATTGGTAATGGAGTGGAGGTGGAATTGCTTATAGCTAACATGGATCCAGCCCATCCTCATAGGGAGACTCCTAAAGTGGAAAATACATGATAAATTTATCAACTAATAAAATAAACAACCAATTAATAAATGAATTAGCTGCTTTTCTGCAAGATTATTGATGCTGTTGTGTCTCAGCGGCATCACTGAGCAGACAGTCCTGGCCTCAAGTCAACGTCAATCTGAGGCAAGTTCTATTCTATTTAATTATTATTTCAGAGTCATGTTTGGCTTCTTAAGACCCCGACATTGTGTGAGAAACTGGAGCGCGTCCCCAACACTCTCACTAGCAGCAAAGGTAGTTTAAAGGACTTGGCACAGTGTATGGCTATGTCAGGCACTCACTGGAGGAGGGTAGATATGTAACAACTGGCATGCCTGTCATTCGGCGTAGCTATGTGACGCTCACTTAACCAAATTCCTGGAATCTTTCTGACAGCACAGAATGGGCCATCACTTTACTGGGACATTCAACCAATGGTTCTTCCCCCCACATTTACAGGCATTCAGTCATTTTATTTTTCAAATAGAGATGACTGAATGAAAGAAACTAGCTTGTCCGATGACCAGGCAAGTGAAGGTACAATACTAAGGAAGAAGGATAAATTCAGCAATCTTGTGTTCTCATGCTGAATGCAGCACATGTCAGAGATAGAGCTACAGTAGTATAATGCTGACTCTCCGACCTGAATCCCTCCAAGTGTGACTCTCCACTGGAAATGAGGGTTCATTGACTCTACCCGAAACAGAAGTGAGTGGTTAATGTGGAATGATTCCCCAGTGGATCAGTGCTCTTAGGATAGAAAAACAGACTGAAAGATAGAAAAACTGTAGTCTACATTTTCTGATTCTGTCAGTGTAGCGCTAAGTTAAAAACAAGTTCTACCCGAACCCATTCTCACTTCACGGGCTGTCTAAGGGTACCGAGTAGGTACGTTGGGAGAGGGATTACACTGCAAATTGGGAATATCCACTTACCATCGTTGAAATCTCTGCCAAGCTCGTGATTGGGGCAGCGTTTCACCACTTCGGTCACGTGCTCAGCCTTTTTGTAGACTGGCATTGCACGCACCACGCTGCCTGGAGGTGGTGGAGAGGTCAGTTTCACCTGGATTGGACATGTCTTTGCAATCTGACAGTAAAGTTTCTTCAGCAGTGGAGAATACTATAAAATAAAATAACACACAGTAAAGCATTCATTAAAATATGCATGAATTTCTTTATCATTCCTTACTAGTCACACTCCCATGGTCAGTCAAGACCAAGTGTAGTCATCAGGTGAAGTGTGGTTAGACGGCAGAGGATAACGGGACCAGGAAGCACAGATTTAATAGATAAACTTACAGCAATTTGGGAAGTAGAGCAGTAAGAGTTGGTTGGAGCATAGAGTTTCTCTGCCATATAGGCTTATGATCTGGGAGATGCAAACTTGAGGTGCTTGTGATGAACATGGTTCCTAAAGGAACTCAAACTCATGTAGATCACCAAGTAATGCAGATGGAGAAGCCCCTGGTAACCTCAGCCTCTTTGTTCTAACACACTGATGCAGCCATTCTCTCAGATAGTGTGAGCTGGATTTGAGCCCAAAACCCAGAGATGAAAGATCACTGATCCAGCACATACCCAACCTCCAGCAGAAAGACAAGACCTTCACACACTCTTCCTGCTCCCGGCACATTTACGACTCCTACTTCAACTTATTTTTCCTCAGGATCTCAATACAGTGGAACTCCTTGCCTTCTTTCAGATTCCCCTTCTTCCTACAATCTACAGGTTTAAAAAAAAAATGTTTGGCCTTATCTAACTGCTTCCTGATATACCTTCCCTTCGACTTTTCAACTTTGTTGATGTCTCAGCCCTTCACTTGGGTTTCTCTTTATAAAAAAAAAACTTTCAGTTTCTCGGAGATGAAACAAAGATCCAGCACATTCTCCAGCCCCTTTAGACCTGTCTGTCTGTAAGTGTAGGGTAGATGTTATGATGTGTCGGTGATCTCATACAAACCCTGAACATGCTCCAACCAAATTCTACTCTGTGCTATTTTAACAATAATATATCCTTACTATACAGTACAAATGCACACGAGGCCCATACTTGAGAGAAGGTCACTCTGTGACCAGTTACCTTTATTACCAAGACCACAAGTGATGAAGGTGGATGGAGCTTCCCCCTTTATGCCTGAAAGTCCAGGTTAGGAGTGTCTCCCACAAGTGCACTCCTTGTGGTCAATGTTCTCAAGGTGTACAACTTAGGTCAGCTTATACATGGGTTACAATGATAGTTGAATACATGACATCACCTCCCCCCAAAGTCTTATTGGGATCACAGGTTAAGTCTCCCTTGTGGAGCACCTGAGTTGGGGCTCCAGTTGTTGGGTGCTGGCCTGAGTGTCTGCTGCTTGCGGTGCCTCAGGCCTGTCCGGATTGCCCACAGTGACTGGGCTCTCCTCCACTTGGTTCCGGTGTTCAGTCACCTGTGGTGGAGTAAACTCTATGTCGTGTTTTTCCTCTGCTTCTTCTATGGGGTTGCTCAACCTCCTTTTAGCTTGATCCACGTGTCTGCGGCAGATTTGTCCATTGGTAAGTTTAACTACTAAAACTCTATTCCCCTCTTTGGCAATCAGTGCCTGCAAGCCATTTGGACCCTGCAGCGTAATTAAGGATAAAAACAGGATCATTGACATCAATACATCGCACCCTCGCATTCCTGCCATAGTAGTCACATTGTGACTGACGCCTGCTCTCAACAATTTCTTTCATAGTAGGGTGTATAAGGGATAATCTGGTTTTGAGCATCCTTTTCATTAGCAGCTCTGCGGGTGGAACCCCTGTGAGCGAGTGTGGTCGGGATCTATTGACCAAGAGGAGGCGTGATAAGCGGCTTTGTTGGGAACCCCCTTGGATTCTGAGCATCCCCTGTTTGATTATCTGCACTGCTCGTTCCATCTGGCCGTTTGAGGCCGGCTTGAATGGTGTCGTTCTGACATGGTTGATTCCATTGCCTACCATGAAATCCTGGAATTCAGTGCTTTTGAAGCACGGGCCATTGTCACTGACCAAGACATCCGGTCGACCATGGACGGCGAACATTGCCCGTAGACTTTCTACCGTGGCAGAGGATGTGCTTGAATTTAAAATGGCACACTCAATCCATTTGGAGTAGGCGTCTACTACAACCACAAACATTTTTCCCATGAAAGGACCTGCGTAGTCCACATGGATGCGTGACCATGGCTTGGCGGGCCAAGACCAGGGGCTAAGGGGGGCTTCCCTGGATGCGTTGCCCAGCTGAGCACACGTGTTGCACCTGCGAACACAAAGTTCCAGGTCTGCATCTATCCCTGGCCACCAAATGTGTGACCTGGCAATTGCCTTCATCATGACAATGCCCGGGTGCTCATTGTGAAGTTCTCTGATAAACACTTCTCTGCCCATCTGGGGCATGACTACTCGGTTCTCCCCACAGTAGGCAATCGGCCTGAATCGAGAGTTCATCCTTGCGCCTATGAAACGGTTAAATTCCTCAGGGCATGCCCCGTACGTGGCTGCCCAGTCCCCATTCAGGACACATTTCTTAACTAAAGACAGTCGCGGGTCTTTATTTGTCCAGACTTTAATCTGACGGGCTGTCACAGGTGAGCCTTCGCTTTCGAAAGCTTCAACAGCCATGACCATCTCAGCATCATGCTCAGTTGCCCCCTCAGTGGTGGCTAGTGGGAGCCTGTTGAGTGCATCGGCGCAGTTTTCAGGGCCCGGTCTGTGCCGAATTGTGTAGTCATAGGCGGCTAACGTGAGTGCCCACCTCTGTATGCGGGCTGATGCATTCGCATTTATGGCTTTGTTGTCGGCCAAAAGGGACATTAGGGGTTTGTGATCTGTCTCCAGCTCAAATTTCCTGCCAAACAGGTACTGGTGCATTTTTTTTTATTGCATATACACATGCTAGCATTTCCTTTTCTACCATCCCGTAGCCCATTCTTGCCTGGGACAGACTTCTGGAGGCCTAAGCTACCGGCTGTAACTGACCATTGGCATTCACATGCTGCAACATACACCCGACTCCATAGGATGACGCATCACATGTTAAAACAAGTTTCTTACACGGGTCATATAACGTTAATAGTTTGATGGAGCATAACAAATTGCGTGCTCTATCATCAAAAGCCCTTTCCTGGCTGTCCCCCCAGACCCAATCGTGACCTTTGCATAGGAGCATGTGTAGCAGCTCTAACAGCATGCTCAATTTGGGAAGAAAGTTACCAAAATACTTCAGGAGACCCAGAAACGAACACAGCTCCGTCGTGTTATGGGGTGTGGGTGCTCTCTGGATCGCTTCCATTTTGGGCGCAGTTAGGTCTGATTCCGTCTGCTGCTACCCACCTCCCCAGGAATTCTACCTCTGGAGCTAAGAAGATGCACTCGCCTTTTTCAATCGCAGCCCTACCCGGTCCAGTCTGCGTAGCACCGCCTCCAGGTTGTGGAGGTGTCCTTCAGTATCGCGACCCGTGATGAGGATGTCGTTTTGAAAAACCACCGTCCTTGGAATCGACTTGAGGAGGCTTTCCATATTTCGCTGAAAGATCGCGGCGGCCGAACGAATCCCGAACGGACATCTGTTATACTCAAACAACCCTTTGTGTGTCATGATGGTGGTCAGCTTCTTCGACTCACTCGCCAGCTCCTGGGTCATATAAGCTGAGGTCAGGTCCAATTTTGAAAAAAGTTTGCCACCGGATAGTGTCGCCAAGAGGTCCTCCACTCTCAGTAGCGGGTACTGGTCTTGGAGTGACACCCGATTGATGGTGGCCTTGTAATCGCCACATATCCTGACCGACCCATCCGCCTTGAGCACCGGCACGATCGGGCTCGCCCAGTCACTGAATTCAACTGGCGAGAGGATGCCTTCCCTCAGCAGGCGGTCCAATTCGCATTCTATCTTTTCCTGCATTACGTACCGCTCTGGCCTTGTGGTGTACTGGCCTGGTGTCCGGGTTTATGTGAATCACTACCTGGGCCCCCATGAAAGTGCCGATGCCGGGTTGAAATAATGAGTCAAATTTGTCCAGGACCTGTGAGCATGATACTCGCTCCACAGAGGAAATTGCATTGACATCACCCCATTTCCAGTTCATGACAGCAAGCCAACTCCTCCTCAGTAGTGCAGGACTGTCCCCCAGGACAATCCAGATTGGCAACCTGTTCTCAGAATCTTTGTGAGTCACGACTACCATGGTGCTGCCTTGCACCGGAATGATCACCTTTGTATATGTCCGTAGCTGTGCGTCAATCGGCAATAATTTTGGCCACCTGGCCTTGGACACCCACAACCTTTCGAACTGTTTGATACTCATCAGGCACTGGTTGGCCCCTGTGTCTAGCTCCATTAATGCTGGGATGCCATTGAGGAGCACTTTCATCATTATCGGTGGCGTCCTGGTATATGAACTGTATACGTGCTCCACATGAACTCGCTGAACTTCAGCTTCCAGCGATTTCCCCCAGTATTCATTTGGCCTCGTAGGGCTTTCATCGGGCCCTTCCTCCTCGTACATCAACCTGGCTGCAGGCTTCCTGCACATACGAGCCAAGTGACCGCTGACGTTGCAGTTTCTGCAGTTTTTATTGCTGATACCTGCAAGCTCTGGCTGGGTGTTTGCCTCCACACCTCCAGCATGAGCTGGAGGCCCCGTTGTTGGAAACAAAAGGTCCATTGCCAGTCGATCGTCTCTGACTGTCTCCATAACTGTCCTTAAGCGCACCATTAACAGGTGTTGATGGCCCCATTACTGGCCGCATTGTCCATTGCGATGGCATGAATCGCCGTTCAGCTAGCCATTGTCTCTGTTGAATTCCCCCTTTGGGTTCGACTACATGCTGGGGCATGTCCAATTGCCCTTGTCTGCCTAGAGAACTGTGTGCCGCATTATTAATGTTAACTCCCTGGTCGTTTGCTGCATTTGAGCCAAGATTTTTGGTCATACATCATTCTGGTCTCTTCCTCCCCTGAGATAAATGTCTGGGCTATCAGAGCCGCCGCTTCCAAGGTCAAGTCTTTGGTCTCAATCAGTTTCCTGAAAACCCCAGCGTGCCCGATGTCCTCAATAAAAAAGTCTCACAGCATCTCCGCTCTGCACGCTTCTGGGAACTTACATAGGCTCGCCAGTCGCCGGAGATCTGCTACGAAGTCTGGAACGCTTTGTCCTTCTCGCCGCCGGTGCGTGTAAAACCGGTGTCTCGCCATGTGCATGCTGCTTGCCGGTTTAAGGTGTTCCCCGATCAACTTACTGAGCTCTTCGAACGTCTTGTCCGCCGGCTTCTCTGGCGCTAGAAGGTCCTTCATCAGGGAGTACGTTCTGGATCCACAAACCGTCAGGAGATGAGCCCTGCGTTTGTCGGCCGAATCCTGTCCCAACCATTCCTTAGTGACAAAACTTTGCTGTAGTCCCTCAATAAAGTCGTCCCAATCATCACCAACACATTACCTCTCTTCTGTGCTGCTAGTGGCCATGCTCGCATGGTTTAAATCCCAGTTTCTCGTCGCCAATAATATATCCTTACTATACAGTATAAATGCACACGAGGCCCGTACTTGAGAGAAGGTCACTCTATGACCAGTTACCTTTATTACCAAGACCTCAAGCGATGAAGGTGGGTGGAGCTTCCCCTTTTATACCTGAAAGTCCAGGTTAGGAATGTCTCCCACAAGTTCGCCCCTTGTGGTCAATGTTCTCAAGGTGTACAACTTAGGTCAGCTTATACATGGGTTACAATGATAGTTGAATACATGATAAACAAGACCCAGGTTAGTAATAAAGGTGAAAACAGTATGGAAAGGAATTTGGTCCGAATGTGTGAAGAGGTCGTATGGGTAAAGGGCCAACTGTACTTTCTACTCTTGTATCTTGAAGGCTTCTGAAAGTATCTTGAAAGCCAGTAACATCTTTCCTGAGATGACTGTGACATTTGATTGTCTACCAACTCAGCACCAGTCATCAGTAATGTGAACACTTAATTCATCTTCCCTGATGTTTAACATTCACTCAGTGAATAAACCTTCTCTTGACACAAGGATTTCTTTTTGCGATCTTGTTCTATGAAACCCCCGTAAGTAAAGCTTATTACATGCTGTTATTTATTGATTCACATCCTGACAAGAAAATGTAATTTGTTTAGAGATTTTGATATTATAATAGATGGAACTGCAGCAACATTGAAAAGGCTGTGACAAAGATGAATTCAAAAAGCTTTATTGTAGAGTCTACTTTTGAACTAATTCGCAATGTTTATGTAATAGGACTATTTTTCCTTCAGCGCAATTTTTCTCCTTACTCATTTACTGGGATACAGTGCCAGGGGTGTGAGTCATTTTCTGGTACTTTACAAAACTGATCTTGCTTTATGGTGCTGAACAGTCAGCACTGAACATTCCATTCAATCATAGGAGGAAAGGGCACAGAGAGAGAGCCTAGCCCAATCATATCCTCATCTAATGTCTACACAAGTATGCTTTCCAACAGGATCACTAACTGGTGACTGGGTGTCCTGGCTCATCTTTCTCCCTACCTACCTCATATATTTGTGGCAACCGTACAGCTAAACACCTGAGATTAATAATTCAGCAAAACCAGGAATTCTGCTCTGTATGTCTCAGTGCCACATCAACTTTCGCCAACAGAACCAGTGAAAGAGTTTTGAATTTGGAGTCTAGATTTTAATTCAGCTGAGTGCACTGCACTAGAACATCTGGGGGGGACTTTGGTGGCCGCCCATTTCTCGCTGGCCACCGGGCGGGAGGTCTGTTTTTGGCGCCTGTTGCCGTTGGTCCTGTCGGGAGCCGATTTCGTCGGCGTTGTGTAGGCAGCAGCGGGAGCGGCAATCGGCGTGCGGGGGCGGGACTCGGCGGCAAACGTCATTAGAGTGCGTCAGGTGGAGGCCTCTCCACTCGGGTATTTTCGGAGGGCTTCCACTGCGCATGCTCGGGATTTTGTAGTTTTGTTGATGGGACCTGTAGTCCTTTTGTGATCCTTGCAGGCTAATTGAGGAAGTGCTCATGCTATAAAAGGAGAGCACTTAATTGCACCTGCGAGGGGAGAGGAAACAGAAGAGAGAGGAGAGAGGAGAGAGGAGAGAGGAGAGAGGAGAGAGGAGAGAGGAGAGAGGAGAGAGGAGGAGGTCAGAGGTCAGAGAGCAGAGGTGGCATTGGAGAGGGGGCAGTCTGAGTTGCAGAGGGGGCAGTGTGACAAATTTATACCCAGACTCTTAAGCAGCATCCCTCTCATCATAAAGGATGAGTGGGCAGAAAGCGTCAATGAAGACTGGCAAAATCAGGCCCAGAGCTCCATGGTTCAATGAGCAGGAGTTGGAGGAACTAATGACAGAGGTGGAGCGCTGGTACAGTAAACTCAACCGAGATGGGCGTGGCAAGCCTCTACCAGCCCAATATCGATGTCTTTGGATGGACATAAGTCAGATGGTCTGTGCAATGGGCAATGTGGAGCATGATGGGGACCAATGCCGCAAACGTTGGAACGATTTGGTGGCAGCAGCTAAAGTGAGCACAAATTTATTCGACCCCTCCTGTCCAAGGCCAAAAAGGTTGTGCTCCAGATGTGTGTGTGTGTGTGTGTGTGTGTGTGTGTGGGTGGGAGGGTGTGTGTAGAGGGCATGAGCAAAGGGGGTAAAGGCTGCAACGTTTCTTTGTGCAAAGAAAACAAGGAGCAAACAAGCAAGCCTGAGTGTGACCAGAGGGGGCTCAGAAGATGTGGTGGAATTGACCAGGCGGGAGGAGCTTGCATTGGCATTAGTGGGTCCTTGCCGCATTCCAACTACAAACGTTTATGCAAATCCGGTGCTACCACAGGGTAAGGCTACACTCATCTCTGGTGTAAGCGACGCTCATGGCATGAAAGTACGTGCAATGTTAAGGCACTCGTGGTTGAACACACACTTTGTCGCCCATTATTGGTGTGGACATGTAGAGATGGAACTCCTTGCTGGCATAATGTGAGATGGAACGGCTCACAACTCACTTTCACCACCACCACCATCCCCTTCCCCCTACAGACTGAAATGTTGTCCTCTACTTGCAAATGCGAAGTCGGACACCACGGATCTGGAGAGACCATCGACCTCTGACCTTCACACCCCAGCATCTCCCACCCCGACGTTCTCCACACCCGAGGACACCGGATCCTTCCTGCACCCCAAGCCCACATCACCCATGTCCACCGCTCCCACTTCTGCCACCCAGGGTCAGGAAGAACAGGAGAGAGGGGAGGGAGAAGAGCCCATACTTGTGCCCCTTCACCTGGAGTAGCCGGAAGCAGCTGACATCAGCCTCCTGCCATGTCAGCCAAGTGTCCACAGAACCTCGGCATCGGGCTCAGATTTCCTGGGATTTCCAACAGATTCAACTGAAGCAAGCTCAAGCAAGCACAGAGGCCGTGGCTCAAAGGGAAGCAAGGCCCCACCACCCAGCAGCAGCGAGCAACCATTTGCACATGCATCACGGCTCGCTCTAATGGTGCAGCTATCAACCACCGGTGTGGAGGTAGGTCACGAGATGCTGCAGACCATGGCTGGGATAGCTGGCAGCATCGCCACATTCACCCAGCAGCATGATCAAAGGATGCAGCGCCTCCCCACAGTGTTGGAGCGCACAACAGAAAGCGTTGAGGCTATAAGGCAGGAGATGGCTTCTGCACGCGTGGTGCAAGCCCCCGACCCACAGTCTAAAGGCAGACGGATGCGGAGGAGCAGGAGATCCAGCGCCTTCAGTCCCGCGCCCTACGTTCTCACCGATACGCACACGTCTGCACACATCCCATTGCCCTCCTGCACAACCTCCTCAACCAGAAGCAGTGAGGAGCAGGGGAGGGCCATTCCGTCGTGTGGGGAGGAAGAGGAACTCGGGCATCGCTGCAAGAGGGGGGTAAAGAGAGGTGGTAGTGCTGGGTAGAGGGGTGGGTTTTGCCTCCTCGTGTAAATGTATGTATATGTCATAATGTTATGTAACATTTGTCATTGTGCACTTGTAAATACACTCACATTGTTGACCCTCTGTTTGTGCGTGTGTCATTTTAGCGCCATGTGGTGCGCTGCGCGAAACACACATCTATCCCTCAGCTCATCTGCTTCATCAGGAATATCTTTCCATCCACATCTGACTACAGTGTACAATGGGTCCCGTCATCAGTCCATCACAAGACAACAATGAAGGATGAGCAATGCAGGAAGGCTGCCATTCAATTACTTTAGTTTACCAAGTTGCAGGGCAGACCTTAAGGCTTGCACTTCAACCCTCTTTTTGCGAGGCCAAACATGGAGTAGTGCCATCCCTGAGATGACATGGTCATCAGTTACATTATAGTACATTGTGCGAGACAATTAACGAATCAGCTTGGATGTACAAAATGTGAGATGCTGAACACTTTTTAATCACTCATAATAATTTTCCCTTCGCCATTGGCCTTCTCAATGAAGGACCTTCAACAAGGTGCAACAAAAAAGGCCCCATTAGCTTAGAGATATTTCAGTCGGTTTTATGACATCCAATTTAAACTTCACCATCAGCAATAAAGTAATGCAACATTGCCCTAACTTCTTTCTAGCAGTCCCACTGATATGGTGCAGAATCCGACTGGCTGCCGTGATGTGATGGCCACCAGCACTCTCTCCCAGCCGATGTGCCAGAGCTGCCCCATTGCACTCCACCTCTGTCTCCCTCCCTCCCAGCCGATGTGCCAGAGCTGCCCCATTGCACTCCACCTCTGTCTCCCTCCCTCCCAGCCGATGTGCCAGAGCTGCCCCATTGCACTCCACCTCTCTCTCCCTCCCTCCCACCCGATCTGTGAGTGCTGGCCCACTGCCGCCCAGTTCAGACCTGCTTTTCTAGAGCGGTCCTTCTGGCGGGCGGCAGGTCGACGGGAGGCCAGGAAATAGCATCAAAATGGCCGTTTACAGTCATCCGGCATGGGCGGGCAGGACTATGTGACGTGGGCGGAACCCTTCCATGCCAAGTTCCCGCCGGGCGGAACCTTGACGGCAGAAAATGACCATTTCCAGCAGGACCTCAGCAGCTGCGGGCAGGACAGCGACGAAAGTCGGTCCCCTGATAAATTTCTAAGTACAGCTCTGTTGGTTTAAAAAAAGATACAAATCCCATTTACCAGGATCCCAAATATCTACTCACTGCAAAACTATTTTAATGTAACAATGAACCAAGCCAAACAAGTTTGGTCACGTCAGTGGTGGAGAAAATCGCTTTGTTGTGTCCAGACACTGGTCTTTGAAATCCAAACAGTATCCTCCACTTTGAAATCAAACCCCCCATATTTTATTTTCACTTGTGGATAGAACAGTCGGCGTGCGTGGAGGTCTTCACATTATCGCTGACGTGCTTCGGCATGACTTACTGGAGAAAAACCCAGGACTCCACCTGGAGCATATGGTTTCCTGACTCTTCAGCGGTATTTGTACAGACATGTAGATTAATGGAATTAAATGATAGTATTTAACAGGCTATAAATTGCGACCGTCTTTCAATCACAGACTGCTATTTGGAGATTTGGTTATGTAAACTCCCCGCACAGGTGATCTGTGATCAAACCAATGTCACTGTGCTGAGTTAGCTGATCTGAACAAGAGCAGAGGTATGGGGTGCTAGAATTGGCCTTAGTGCCCCGGGCTGTAGATGGGTTCTTTGATCCTGATCACCGTCCAGTGACTCCTGCTGGAAAGTGTATGTGAACATTGAACGAGGACAGGATTGGGATTAGCTGCAATGACCTCACATTTGAACAGCCGGCCTGTGTTTATATAGGTTGAGTGGTCACCTGGACAAAGTGTTTCAGAACACGACAAAATCAAGTTTAGAAGAGGGTACTTGACTCATCATCCCTCCAGCATTTCAACTACAAATTGTACACCCCCACTTTCTTTGACCACTATTTCATCTAGTAGATTATTTTAAATGTTTATTAACAAGAAGTCAACACAATCAAGAAAGGATGGGAGAATCCATGATTAAATCAGTGTCAGCTGTGGTTCAGTTGGTGACACCTTGTGTCTGAGTCAGAAGTTCTGCTCCATGAGACTTGAGCACAAAAATCTAGGCTGACACTACAGTGCAGTACTGGGGGAATGCTGCATTGTCAGAGAGTCCGTCTGCCCTTTCAGGGGGACGTAAAAAATCTCATGGCACTATTTTGAAGAAGAGTTGGGGAGTTATCTCTGGTGTCCTGGCCAATATTTATCGCTCAATCAATATCACAAAAAAACCCAGATTATCTGGTCATTATCACATTGATGTTTGTGGAAGCTTGCTGTGCGCAAATTGGCTGCCCCGTTTCCTACAATACAACAGTGACGACATTTCATAAGTACTTCATTGGCTGTAAAACACTTTGGGATGTCCTGTGGTTATAAAAAGCATTGTATACATCCAAGACTTTCTCTTCATTCTTTTTTCCAATCCGTCAACAGAAACGGTTGATGTGAAATTCTAGATATGTGATGGGTTGAAGAAGATTTAATTTTCAGAATATTACATTGCTTTATATGATGGTGCAGTTGTTGTACATTTTAATTGCATAACAGGTCCTTCAGATGAGGCAGTAACCCCAGGCCCCGTCTGTTCTCTTTAACTAAGTAAATGTTAAAGATTCCACGGCACTATTTGAAGGCGAGCACAGAGTTCTCCAGGCCAACATCCCTCCTTCAATTAACACCATCATTCATCTCATTTCTCTTTGTGGGATGTTGCTGGCACAGAATGGCTGGCACATTTGCCTAAATTGACAGTGATTCATGATGTGAAGTGTATGGAGATGTTTCAACTACCTGATGAGAGAATGCTTCATAACCTTTCTCAACTCCAGAAAATCCAATCAACATCATTACACAGGTTGATACTTTCCCAGCTTTACGCAGACACAGACATCCCTAGGGGTTCATTCACATTATTTGTGGTGGTTCCAGGGTTTTTCCATTGCAAGAGTTGTCTAAAATTGACACTTTTCCCTATTGTCCTATGCAGACTACCCAGTCAATGTTATTATACCTGACCCAAACCGAATTCTATTCCAACCCTGTTAGATTATTCAACATTTAAAAATAGGTGAGATAGGTGGTTGAAGCAAAGAGGCATAAAGGGACATAGAAACATGACAGGTACATCAGATTGGGTCTACTGCTCACGCAGAGAATAAACGCCAATATGGACTGGGTGGGCCAAGCGGCCTGTTTCCATGTTGTCATTTCTATGCAATTGGGAAATTTCCTTGGGAACTGGCTTGGGATTTCTGTAGTTATATTCATTTTATTTATTTGCGAGGAATAAAAAACAGGATTAGATTAAATATCAGAAATAGGTCCTCCTAATCTTATGTTTAACACGTGCTTCTTTCTATCTATGTGCCTTTCTATTTGTCTGTCTATCTATCCATCTGTCTGCCCATCTATCTACATCATGTGTCCACCACACTCTAGACATCATGGGCCCGAAATTGCCCTCAGTGGGAAATTGGGGAGGACTCTTCGAATTATCCGGAAAATTAGTGCCCGGCAGGAGTCAGAGAGAAGAGTTGGAAAATTCGTCTCTTTAACTCTGACACTGCCTCCCAGCGCTTTGGGGCGCTGTTGGAGGTGATATCGGGGTGCAATCGGGTTGGGGGCAGGGTGGTGATGCCATCAGCCTGACGCGTCGCAATGTCCCTCCCCTTCACTTAAAGGGGAGGAGCGCTGCGAGGCCTAGTGAGGCCTCCATGGAGCACACTGGGCCGCCAGGGAGGGGTTCAGCCGAGCAACGGCTGCCATTGTCGGGCCAACTCAGGAGTCGGCCGACAATCAAAATAAAATGGCGGCCACAGCAGTGCGCCCTCCCATTTAAGAGCAGCCGCACCACCCAGCCACTGGTAGCTTCCTGCCTCATGAAGCAATTGGGGACACCGACTGACAGTGGCTGCACACCCGCGGGGCGGAAAAGGGGTTGCCGCTAGGCGGTAAGGGGTTGGCACGCGGACGACAATGGGTCAGAGCGCTGGGCGGGGCGGAAACACAGGACACGGCGGAAACCTGTTTCTGCCGCCCCCGGCCCTGGGGCAATTGCGGATGGGTCAGCCCCGCCACCTGCCCCCAGTCGGAAAGGCCTTACCGCCCCGAAGGGCAATTCCCACACCCACCCCCCAGATCTGTTACAACAATCTAAAACAAATGTGACAAAAAAGCCTAACATTTCATGCTGGGTTCTTCTGACCTGGAACCTGAAATTTATACCCAATGTACTGATCTCTAACTGGGCTCAGAAATGGGATTTCCATTTGAGCAATGACTGTAAACAGATATGCAAGATCTACGAATGAACATTAAAGTGTGCCAGTCTTTCAGAATGCAGTTGGTATTAAACGGGATGGGAGGCTTTTAATGGGAATGGCCCACACTAAAGAGGAACAGCTGACAACACTGCAATATCTACTATGAAGTTTCTGTGATCTTTCATTGCCATAGGCAGCTTCATTCCAGAACACAGCTGAAAAATTACACAACAGGGAAAATAAACAAAACTGTGCTGGCTACTGTAGATATAGCAACACAGTTCAAGAAAAGAATTTGCAGTGCAGTGGATTAGCAATAACATTAATTTCACGTCTGCGACCTGAGTTTGAATTGGACTGACTGAGTGATGGGATGAAAGTCTCTTTTTACTGGATGTAGGAATCTAATCCCGATCCTAACTTGGGGCAGATTCTAGTGTGAACATCTGGACAATGATCCAGATCCCAGCTAACTGTGAACAATGATGTGGGAGATCTACTAGTGAACATTAAAGTGTGCCAGTCCTTCAGAATACAGTTGGTATTAAACTGCTAAAAAATGGAATCCAGGATTGGAGTGTGTTTAGCCCGTATCACAAAACTACCCCTAATTTGACACTTGTATGCAGGACCTGGGAGTCAATGGATGAACACCGTTGATTAGGGATGGAAGAAATGGAAGTAGAGGAGGAAAGTTGGAAATAAACTTGCCATACTAAACAAAAGAAATAATTTGATGATAATTTTTCTAACAAACCACACTGTAGAAAATCAAAAGTAATAACAAAAATGTAAGTAGATTACTTCAGATAATTTTCCTGCGTAACTAAAATATAGAAAATAGTGTTTTCACATTTGGGACCTGAATTTCAATCCAGGGAGAAAGCAAACTGTTATTATTTCTGGCTGTAAGGCCGGGGGTGAAAATCTGCCCCCATAATTCGTGGTAAAGCATTTGAAATACAGAGGTCAATCAAGGACAGCCCGCATTTGTTAAAGGTAAGTCGAGTTTGACAAATATATTAAGAGTTCATTGCAGAAGTAACCCAATTGGATAGATAAAATGAGTTCAGGCATCAGTACTGGGTCCAATTTTGTTCTTGTAATGACACAAAAGTAGGGGGCAGAAATTGCCCACCAAGCGCACCTACCGGTTCCGATGTGTTTTGCTGCCTAACCGTCGAAATTCAGTACTTCAGGGAGTTTTTTTGAGCGGGGCGGAAGTGGCCATCAATAGCGGGGAGGAAATTGGGGCAGGACAGAGTAGCCGAGGTTGTCAGTCATCAGCGATGCACGGGGAAACTGGCGGAAGGGTCCTGGGCACCGCTCCAAATCTCACGAAGGACATTTTTCACAATGGCGGCCCCTCCGTGGAGAGTCGACGGCCATTCTGCGCTGCCCTGTGGCTGCCGCTTTCAGGCGGCTAGTGACCATATCGGAAGGGGCAATTTTGGCCCCCAGGAGTTTGGCAAACAGTGAGGAGACCTGTAATAGACTTCAGGAGACTGACAGGTTAGAAGAATGGTCAGACAAATAGCAGATGCAATCTAATGTGGATACATGTGCCGTTTGGAAGTATGGGAATAGATAATTAATGGAAAGACATTTAAAAGTGTAGGTGAAAAGAAAAACCGAGAGGTTCAAATGCATAATTCTCTGAAAGTGCAGCTAGGTAAAGCAATTAAAATGGTCAATAGAATTTTGAGTTTTATAAACTGCGGCATAAACTACAAGCGTAAAGAAATAATGTTGAATTTATACCATACATTGGTTAGGCCACAATTAAGAGGACTATGTACAGTTTGGGCACTGCGTCATGGAAAGGAAGTTAAAGCGATAGAGAGTGTACAGCATAGATTCACCAGAATGCTGCCAGGGAAACTATACCTTTGAGGAGAAACATGTGACACAGGAACATTTCCACTGGAGCAGAGAAAGCCAAGAGGAAATTTAATGGAGGTTTTTAAAATTTGTAAGGGTTTTCATAGTGAATAGGAAACTAATGGCATTTAAAATTGTTGTTAACAGAATGTTAGAATGAGAGGTTCAGAGAAATTTCTTGACACAGTGCATTGTTGGAGCATGGATTGCTTTGGCACACGGTGTATTGATTTAGAGATCATTTCATCTTTTAAGGAAGATATAGGGAGAGAGCAGAGCAATGGATTTGTTTTGGATTGCTGTAGCAAAGAACTGGCACAGACATGATGGGCCATATTACTTTCTTCTGTGCTGTAAACTTCTATGGTTCTAAGAGATAGAGATAGAAACAGCAATGCTGCAACGGAGCAAGAGACAGACACAAACATGCAGACAGACAGACGCATCTACAACACGTTGCACTTATAGCCCTTTTAACATAGCAAAACATCCCAAAATGGGGCACAAAAATTGGAATACAAAGAGGCTTATGAGAAATGCCTAAAGGTGTGGCTGAAGAGGTAAGTTTTGAGAAGGCTATTGAAGATGGGGAGAAATGCAACATGGTGGAGGAGATCTGAAAGAGAATTCCACTGTGTTGGGCTACAACAACCGAAGGCTCTGCCACAGCAGTGGGAACAATATATTCCAGACATTGAATAGCACTAACACAGTAAGCGATGGCTAAATTATCTATGACTGGCAAGTCACCCATGAGGCTAACAAACTAACCTTTCTCATTAGCGAAGAGATCATCGTTCTTTTTTTATCTAACAGCATCACTTTTTTAATGGCTAGTTGCGGCACGTCCTGCCCACTGTCATCTCTGCACATGAAACACTCACGGCTGTAATCAACAGCCACACTTATTATTTCAGTCAGATATAACTGCCTTTGTAACTCAACAATACAAGCCAAATCCCTACAGAAGTATGCCAAGGGGCTGGTGTATTCGTAGAATGTAGCCTTTTTAATAGTGAGGACTTGTTGCTTTTACACAGTTATTGCCTTTTTTAGGGCGCAGTTAGCAAGTGACAAGAACAGGAATCCCTCTCCTTGTGTTCGAAACAACTCCATTAACTTTTTGGCTTTGATCAACAATCTATTGACGCTATGTATGTCAAAGAGGCCAGGAAATTTTAATGTGTTGTAGCAGACATGCTTCCAGATTGTTCAGACTCTTATAAGAAAATACTTTAATCCCCCCCAACACCTGGTTATCCTTGAGGCTCTGAAGATTGAAAGCCCAGACCCCCCAGACTAGCTTTGTCAAGGCTCTTCTTGTTCCTTGAAAGGTTTCAACATATTTTTCCTCTGATCTAGTCTCGGAAAGCATTGGCTTCTCATTTTGGGAAAGTTAGGACTTGCTCTAATTTTCACAAAATAAATAACTCTGTTATGCCAGGTCCCGACACGCACGCACTCTGAGCAAGATGAAGTGTGCCTGTCTCATTTTGAACATGTACTGGCTCCTTACATGTGGTTGCATTCCATCAGCATAATCCTATATATAGTCAGGCTGAACTTTGCAACTGACAGACAAACCTCGATCCTTTGGGTTTCTGATGATCTGAAACCTTGGGAAAACCCAAAGATATGAATCTGATCTTGGACCAAACGTCCTAGTTTACATTTGTATGCCTGACTGTCGATCTCTCTTTCTTCTTCTATCTCCCTGCCTTAGCATTCTATCTTTATCTTTTAGTCTTTCTATCTATACCTCTATTTTGTTCTATCCCTGCTCAGCCACAACTTTGAAGTATTGTGGGACATTTATGTTTTGGTAAAGGCATTACAAAAGCAAGTTTTTGTTGCTATTCTCTTCTTTTTCATTTTATCTATCTCTTCACTCGCTCTATAAATATACCACACAACATTCCATAAATACACCGAATACACCAATTGGGATTTTCAGTATGCTAATGTCATAATGCTTTGTGAAAGAGCATGTTTACATAACACTTGTTTGTCAATGTTCATTCTTCTTGAGGTTAAAGTAGTTGAAGAGCTACAGGTAGGGGAGAAAAAACAGGGAGTGAGGCAGTCTGCCTTTCATTGGGCATTGGCCACCTGCCCATTATCGGAGCAATGGATGTCAATTATACACAAGGAAGCTTATAGAGGAAAATAAATAAATTAAAACAAAATGGCGACTGCTAAATTTAACAACATGGAAGATGCTCTATATCTTTGCTTTATTTCAGGGCAAGCAGTTTTTGGTTTGTTACGTGCCAGAAGAAGCTGTGCATTGTTTTCATCACTGTGAAGCCACACACCAGTGTGATTTACGTCATTGCGTTGTATATAGGCAAACAAATGAAACAAGGTTTTCCAAACACTTTTTGCAAAAGCAGTGCTCCCTTCAAATGTTACTGACGGGAGAAGGAATGCCTTTCCCTTACCATTGTCTTCTAATCTCTCATTTTCTTTCATTAGTATTAGGGTTGAAGGGACCCAGTCCTCCTCGCATTCTGTATGTCAAAAAAAATTTTAGACCCAGAAATCAAAGCTAGATTCTGTTGTGCTTGGGAACTGCAACAGAATCATTAAAATCTCCAAAGCCAAGCAATAAATTGGTGGGAGGGACTAGGGCTAGAAATTTGGTTGGAGGGTTCCTCAGGTGCTAATGTTGGGCGGCTGCTAAATTTAGTGCCAGAAAATGTTTAGCGACAGGAACAGTGAAGTGGAGTGCTAAGGGAGGCGTTCCACACTTCTCTTAGGGTGCTAGGCCGGGTGCATAACTGAATATCCTATGTTAAAGAGCCAGCTTCGTAGCGCCCTAAGAGAGGCATCCCTGCAAAAAAAAACAGATCAAAAAACACAAAAATATTCCCTATACATTACTCACCCCAAATAAAGTTAAATCGCAAAAAGTGAAATCAATCATACTTACCTCACTTCCATCCCTTAGTGCCCCGGGACAGTGCTGCATGCCAGCTTTCTCTGGCGGGGTCACTACAGGGTGCTACGGGTGCAGCGCAAACCAAATTTTGCTTCCGTGTTGATACCAGGGGCGTTGCACACTGGCACTACACTCCTCAGCGCCACCGGTACCGGCACACTGAATTTGCCAAGTGGCGCTAATGCCGGTGCACGCGGCTGCAAATCTTTTAGCGCCCCTCTATCCAACCGAATGTTTCCTCCATAGTGTTTGAAGGCAGGGGAATCTAAGGCAGAAAGATGATTTCACACTAGTGAAATAATAATGGCCAGTGTTGTCACTGGAGGTTAACCGGAACCTAGGCTGCTCTTTGCTAACCCATGGTCAGAGGCACAAAGACCAATTGTAATGTCACAACTACTGGCTGAGCTCGATGAACTCAATACTGACAGAGATTGGAACCTGGGACCTTACTGGTCTATATGCCTCAGTATCACACCAGGCAGCAAATTCTGCAACTGTGCCACTGGGCCAATAGGAATTGTAGTTTTAGCAATCATTCTATTTCAAGAAATGGCGGGGGGGGGGAACTATCAATAATTTCCTACCAGAATATAATAATGATTTGGCAGGGGTGTGAAGAGATGCCAGGTCTCCTAAACATGCTAACGTACTGGGGAAGTGCTGGATTTTATGCAGGAGAAACCTCTTTAGCTAAAGATTGGTAAGAATGCGGAACTTGTTACCACGAGGAGTAGTTGAAGCTAGTACCATAGATGCATTTAAGGGGAAGCTAAATAAGCACACAAGGGAGAAAGGAATAGAAGGGATATGCTAATAGGGTGAGAAGAAGAGGCGTGGGAGGAGGCTTGTGTGGAGCATAAATGCCAGCGTAGACCAGTTGGGCTGAATGGCCAGTTTCTGTGCTGTAGAATTTGTGCAATTCAATGTAAAATAACAGAAAATACAAGGTTATACACGGTTGCGTATTCTAGTGCCTCTAGGGATTTCTGGGACTTGGCAAGATTTGGAGTATTTGAGCAATTTTATGGGAACAGCCCAGACACAGCAAGACTCACCTTGTCTTCCCCCATGTCTGCACAGATGTTCACTCCTGTATCCCTCCATCCTGAAGAGGTAAATAATGAGGCATTCACTCAGTGGCTGCTGTTCCCACTCATTTCAGGTCAAAGCTCAGCTTAATAAGGGTGTTGCAATCCTTGGGTGTAATCAGGAGCTAATTCAGAGGGTGAGGATTGAAACGCGAGACGATTGAAAACAGTTCTCGTTATGTCCTTAGTTCTCAGTACTCCTGAATTGCCCAATTTAGTTACTGTAATGATTTTCAGCCATACTTTTTCATTCTCTTGGGGGCAGCATTGTAAGACACTCCTAATGCTTGTGAATTCTGAGCCTCTCATGAGATTTACTTTGTCCTAAGGCACTACTGGGCCTCCGACAGGTTCACATTGGCACTGATGGTACACTGCAAGGAAAAAGAAGGAAAGTGGACCTCTACTTGAGCATTAGTCTCTCTCCAGACCAGGCAGGGAAGTGATCAGATCAGCCATGACCTTATTAAATGGTGGTGCAGGCTCGAGGGGTCAAATGGCCTACTCCTGCTCCTATTCTTATGTTATTATGTTCTTATTCCTACAGTGCTAGCCTGTGATTGGGGCTCTCATCTTTTGTTAAACCCAAGACTGGACAGGGGAAGGAGTAAGGAGAGGGAGTGTAGATGTGTGGAATTAGTTAGCTGCCCTTCTGCTGATGAAAATTCCTTGACAACTTTAATAAATTAAACAAAATCCAGTTGTGCGATGGTAGTAACAAATAACGTTGGTTGATTGAAATTCCTCTGTCGTATTCTAAGGTGTCACCCTATTCAGTTCCATAGCATGATTTCAACCCCGAAAAGTGGAAAAAACAGAATTTGGTTATGATTTACATAGAATTTACAGCACAGACTCAGGCCATTTGGCCCAACTGGTCTATGCCAGTGTTTATGCTCCACACAAGCCTCTTCCCACCCGACTTCATCCCACCCTATCCACATATCCTTTTATTCTTTTCTCCCTCATGAAGTTATCTAGCTTCCCCTTAATTGCCTCTGTGCTCTGCGCCTCAACTACTCCATGTGGTAGCAAGTTCAGACAAAGCATCGGAGTTCAAAGTGAAAAATGTACACGGTTCCTGTTTGGTAAATCAGGGGCCCTTTGCATTGGGCCCGCGGACCTCTGTGAAAATGGTGTCTCTTGTATCACGTTTGCAAGTTAGAAAGTTGTGTGCAGTTAAGCAATGTTCCCTTTAAGTTTGGGGGTTACGCAGTCCATGGTCCATTCAAAATACTGTGTATGCATG